>NC_079165.1:94295079-94645079 GCF_947568905.1 Ostrea edulis | reverse complement strand
TGTTCAAAAGTTATTGGCAAGGTTAAAGTTTTCAAAAAGTAGGTAAAACTCCAAGGTCAAAGGGTCAAAAATGTTGGTACCCACAAAAACAATATGCCCCCCCCCCACCCCGGTCTTGGGGGCATAACAATTAAAATTGACAGCAACATGTCATATTTCTTTTTGGATATTTACAAATTTTAGGATATAACTTTGTAAAGGAAATTTGAATAATAAACTTTGTACCTTCTCATCACAATTATATATACAACAATCCAACATATGTTCACATTTTCATTTTCCTCGTGATATTATTCATTTCCATGTAAATACCAAGTCTTTCATCTTATCTTTTAGATGTTTACAAAAGTTTTGAAAAGGAATGCGAAGTCATGTATTTTTATCCATGGAGATTATTGCAGTTTGACAGTAATCACTAGGTGACTTCTCGTCCTTAATTAAAGTGAGGAACATACAGCGATTTGGTTAGTTGGTCTGTTACTATCGGTAACCTGGGAGAGGAGCTCCATGTTCCGTCCCGCAGATCCCAGTTCATTTTGTTATTTATGAACTTTTGTAACTTTAAATTAGTTCCCAAAATAACTTCATTGAATTCAATTCTCATTTCCTCTTTTTCTGTATTCTCTTCTCTCATGATCGTCTCTTTTTCCTTCATAGTATCACAAAACATTTTGATGAAGGTGCAGGACTTCGGACCTAGTACACCTTTGAACTTCTTGGGGTCATGTTTTCTCAGACCTGGATGCCAATCATATTCTCCTGCAAAAAACCACAAAATTTGCATGAATTGCGATGCTTCAAGAAATGCATTAGTGCTTCATGAAAAGTATGCCACAGTTCATACCCTTATGTATTTTCAAAAATAAAATCAATTTTTATATTCAATTTCCATTTATGTAGGAATTCCCAACCATTCAAAATAGATAAACTATATTAAACAAACTTGAATCTGCACTATGTCAGGAACCTTTTATGTAAATTTCCACTTTCCTGGCCAAGTAATTTTTGAGAAGATTTTTAAAGATTTTCCCTGTATATTTGTATGTCAAACTTTGATCCCCTATTGTGGCCCCATCCTACTCCTGGGGGACATGATTTTTACAAACTTGAATCTGCACTATGTCAAGAAGCTTTCATGTAAATCTCAGCTTTTCTGGCTTAGTGGTTCTTGAGAAGATCTTTAAATGCCCCCACCCTATTTCTGCATTTTTGTGATTATCTCCCCTTTGATGGGGGCATGGCCCTTCATTTGAACAAACTTGAAAGCCCTTCACCCAAGGATGCTTTTGGCCAAGTTTGGTTGAAATTGCCCCAGTGGTTCTGGAAAAGAAATTGAAAATGTAAAAGGTTTACAGACAGACAGACAGACAACGGACAACAGGCGATCAGAAAAGCTCACTTAAAAATTCTGGAAGACTGTTTGACCTACTTTAAGTCTTAAAGTAGGTCATGGTGCACAAATTAAGCTGAAATGCAAACTGAACTTGTATTCTTGATAGAGGAAGCTTGTGACTAAATTTCAGGGCAATATCTGTATCTGTAAAGAAACTGTTTGACCTACTTTTAGCCCTAAATCAGGATAGGAGCTCTAGTAAAATTAGAGAACAAGTATTCAGAATGATTTACCTGAAATATTCGACTCATAGATTAAGACATCTGCCTCTCGTGGCCAAAGACCTGTTTTTGTGTCTCCACCCATTCCATCATCAAATAAATGCTTTCCTATGGTTCTTAGATCAATGCTACATGTCTGAAAAAGTAATACTTTATCTAAAGTAAACAAAGGAAGCACACATGAGGATATGAAACATGCATTTTAATATACAACTAAATGTATTTTGAAAGCACAATTTGAGTATAAAATTTCATCAGGAGGCCACAGTGATCTATTTTTAGTTCACCCCCCCCCCCCCCAAATGCATGTACTAACCAAGTTTGATTGTCCTAGGCCTCACATTGTGACATGATAATGCCAACAGCCTATAACAGACAAAATGGAAAACCTTTACATGTACCATAATACTGCCCATCAAAAGACGGGCGGATAAAAAAGGTAATGTCCAATACAGTTTCACATTATTGGTCTCTAATAGTAACATTTATTTGGTGTACGCAACATCAGGTGACGAAACTTCTTAATTCCACTAAAATGAGTGCAGCAGCCCATGATATTTATAATGAGTGCCTATGATATTTATAATGAGTGCCTATGATATTTATAACGAGTGCCTATGATATTCATAATGTGTGCCTATGATATTTATAACGAGTGCCTATGATATTCATAATGTGTGCCTATGATATTTATAATGTGTGCCTATGATATTCATAATGAGTGCCTATGATATTTATAATAAGTGCCTATGATATTTATAATGAGTGTCTATGATATTTATGTGTTCCTATGATATTCATAATGAGTGCCTATGATATTTATAACAAGTGCCTATATTATTCATAATGTGTGCCCATGATATTTATAATGAGTGCCTATGATATTTATAATGAGTGCCTATGATATTTATAATAAGTGCCTATGATATTATTTATAGTGTGTTCCTATGGTATTTATAATGAGTGTCTATGATATTCATAATGTGTGCCTATGATATTTATAATGAGTGTCTATGATATTTATAATGAGTGTCTATGATATTTATAATAAGTGCCTATAATATTATTTATAATGTGTGCCTATGGTATTTATAATGAGTGCCGTAACGATATTTATAAATTGTGTGCCTATGATATTTATAATGAGTGTCTATGAGATTTATAATGAGTGCCTATGATATTTATAATGAGTGCCTATGGCATTTATAATGAGTGTCTATGATATTTATAATGAGTGCCTATGGCATTTATAATGAGTGTCTATGATATTTATAATGAGTGCCTATGATATTTATAATAAGTGCCTATAATATTATTTATAATGTGTGCCTATGGTATTTATAATGAGTGCCGTAACGATATTTATAAATTGTGTGCCTATGATATTTATAATGAGTGTCTATGATATTTATAATAAGTGCCTATGATATTTATAATGAGTGCCTATGATATTTATAATGAGTGCCTATGATATTTATAATGAGTGTCTATGATATTTCATTACATTTCACTCTTGAACACCCAAAGTATCCCTTGCATACAATCTGTCAATCAATCAATTCCACATGGACCTTTTGTGGAATCACTTCACTTGAAGTGTGAACTGATAATCCAGTGTTTTGTGGAATCACTTCACTGGAAGTGTGAACTGATAATCCAGTGTTTTGTGGAATCACTTCACTGGAAGTGTGAACTGATAATCCAGTGTTTTGTGGAATCACTTCACTGGAAGTGTGAACTGATAATCCAGTGTTTTGTGGAATCACTTCACTTGAAGTGTGAACTGATAATCCAGTGTTTATGTACTGATAATCCAGTGTTTATGTACTGATAATCCAGTGTTTTGTGGAATCACTTCACTGGAAGTGTGAACTGATAACCCAGTGTTTTGTGTACTGATAATCCAGTGTTTATGTACTGATAATCCAGTGTTTATGTACTGATAATCCAGTGTTTAAACACCAATGTCCCACCTGGCCACTGTATGTAGGTAATTAGGCAATTAATTAAGATGATTAACTTTAGCACTGAAGTATGAAACATAGATGCTAATTTTGAGACTATAATTTTGAGATATGAAAGTAAGACGGGAATTTCGAGCAGATAAATAAGAGACATGTCAAATTCAGCTATCACAAATACAAATCATACCTGACTTTGTGAAAATCTTAGTATGGTAAGTATCGACCAACAACTTCTAACACAAGAACTGAATAGCAACATTAATATCAAATATGAAATACTAGCACATTATTTGGATTGCCAATTTCCAGATTTAACTCTTAAAACTCAAACTCTTGATCTCTCAAACTTTTCTATTGTTCCTGTGGACTTTGAGTCCCCTCTACTGATGTCTTCAACACTCTACTATATAATCAATCAATGTTAAGATGTCATAAAATATTTACCTGAACAATGAATATCTTTGGCTTAAGTGAAAGACCTGCACAAGACTGGAATTTCTCAACAACTCTGGACAGAGGAATCTTATTTCCTTTCGTGTCATAGAAAAATCCTGGTCCTCCAAATGCTAACACGACACACACGAAAATGTCATTTGATCTAAAGTTTCCTATGAAAAGCAAATTGAAATAAATAAAAGATGAAATTAATGTCGATTTATCATGATAATACACTGTAGATTGCATAAAATTTTTATTAAACAACATTTCTTAATCTGACATAATGAAATTGCACTGGCTGCCACTCTTGAGCTCAGTTCTGATTTAAACAAGACAAACTTGTACGGTCAACAATCATGGCAACCAATGCATTACTGAAATGTGTTCTCCATTTTGGAAAATAGTATTACATATAATTATACACAGCAGAGCTGCCCATAACATGGGGGACTACATGGTTCATCACTCGAGATAGGGATAAGAACTGAAGTTTTAATATTTTTTGCCTCCAGATAGATATCAAAGAATCGTAAACCTCACACTATGAACATGCACATTAAAAGACCAGCTATGTTATATTATTGTTTTGCTGTTTTCCGCCACCTTTCAACAATTTTTCAGTTATCTGGTGGCGCCCAGTTTTTATTGGTGGAAGAGAGAACCCAGATACAATGTACCTGGGAAGAGGCCACCGACCTTCTGCAGGTAAACAGGGAAACTTTCGCACTTACCAGCACGAGCAGGATTCAAACCCGTGCCAACCAGAGGTGAGAAGTTATGTTATAATGTTAGGTACAAGTAGCATTGGTGTATATCAAAATGCTCACATGGAGTTTTGAATTAGAACCATACTGTCAGATGAGATATGTTTATAATTTTAAATACAGAGATGATTGAATTAGGAACAGTTTGATGCAAAATAATGATTACCTTCTTCATCAGTTTTTACTTTTCGCTCTATGTATTTGTCTACTTCACCAATAATGTTTTCTCCATTTTGGATTTCATCTGTATAATAAATGCCAAATCCAAATGTACATTTCAGCTTTTCTACTTCTGCCTCCGATCCTGTGCGAAATTTCCTGATGAAAGTGCTGCCAGTTATTTTCTTCAGAGTTTCAGGTATGTTTATTATCAGGCACGATCCAAAAGAACTTTTAGACTTGAAGACATATTCTTTAGCTTCCACTCGATCCTTTGTTACGCAGACTGGAGAGGGTGGCTCGTCATCGCCCATCTCTCTGTTTGTAATAGTCATAATTCTGACCACTAGTTAGTCAGTTATACCTGAGCACATTGTCATGCATTGAAAGGCACTAAAAATAATATTCAGTCTTCTAAATGCATAAAATCAAAATCCCTGAAAACTTTCAACTAAAGTTTATATATGGTTGTATTTATACTGAAGAAGACAGGGATTAAAACTACATATTTAGGTGTTGAGAATTCAGAACCAGGAATTTAGAAGCAGCAAAAAATCCTTTTACTGCATTGAATAATAAAGGTAATATTTTGCAACTGAACATATACTGAATGCATGTACATTATTAATTCGTCAGGGCTTGAAGCTAACATTTTATGTCACCAGTCCAGCCGGACTGATGGGGTATAATTTCCACCAGTCCGTAGAAAAATTTACCAGTCCAACAGAGTTTTCCAGAAATAATTAAACATATTTAATTTCATTAATGTTATCAAAATGAAATTTAGCTCAATATGCCTCAGACAATATTGTAACACTTAAATGTGGGATTTATATTTACGAATCAGATTCGTCTGATATCTACAGATCGAAGCATGCCAAATGTGTGTATAAGATTTCATAAGTATATGCTTTAGAAAATTAACCAGTCCCACCGGACTGACTAAAACAAATGTCAGTCAGTCCGCCAGACTTTTAACCAGTCACAGACTGACGGACATATGTTAATTTCGAGCCCTGTTCGTGTATTCTACATTTGAACTAATCTAATGGGTTTCCATTGGTTTGTGATTTCTTAACTAGATGCTTTCTATAAATTTGTAATGGTCATTGATTCAACTATGTTATATCATACAAGACACAGGCATTTGTATCCCTTGGAGGTACATGTATGTATATATACATGTATATAAGAGTATATCATATATGTAATTAAGGCCTCCAAGCAATATAAGTGCCTGACGTGATATAAGATATACATTTCACAAGTACCAAAAGTATGTTCCATAAAAAAAATATTCATATTATGTATACATTATGCACTGTACAAAATCCTAGTTTGCCCACACAACCAAGACATACTATATCTCAAGTAGATGTGCAATTGTACAATGCATCAGCCCACTTAGACACATTGATTTTGCTTAGAATCTTATTTTGTTTCATTAAAAATTTCAATTAATATCAATTGGGATAGAAGTTATGATTATTCTTACCTTCTCATTAAGAGAGTTCAGGTGAATGTGAATGTGAAAGTTAGTCTTGGTCACACAAGTTTTAACCTACCAAGCCACACTCAAATAGAGATTGTGGAAAAACCTGCATGTCTGTTGCTGTGAAAGTTAGTCTTGGTCACACAAGCTTCAACCTACCAAGCCACACTCAAATGGCAAAGTAAAGATTATGGAGGCAAAATCTGTTGATGTCTGTGATGATGAAGTTGTTCAAGATCACCCATTAAATTTAGGCCCAAAAGATGACAATCATGTGAATGAATCTAATTACGACTCAGATTTTTCACATTTGGTTGATGATTAAGAATTCAAAATGAATAATGGCAGGGATTTTTTAGAGTCAGTACTCAGTAGGGGCCCCATTCCAAATGCTAAAAAGCAGGTGTTTTTCCCAATTTTTGCTTTGAAATTCCCAAACAATGAAAACAAATCTGAGAAAGGTAGCCTTATTGTTCATATATATTCTTCACAGGCCCACAGATTACAATTTTGCTGAAAAATTGTAAAGTTTTTGGCCAATCTGCTTATTTGAATGAGGAAAGTTTTGACCAAATTGAAAGTAAAAAAGTCAACAACAACAACAAAAAATCAGAAAGTCAGATGGAGTCCAATTAAACCTAATGCACTCTGGTTCGGTTTTCTCCCTACTTCTTTGTATGGAATATTTTTCCCAATTTCAAGCAAAAGTCACTCTTTTTCCCAAATGGAAAGGCCAAGGCCCTTGATTGATTGATTGTATCTTGCTTAATGTCTCGCTCAATAATTTTTCACTCATATGGAGACATCAACAAGACCGGTGAAGGGCTTCAAATTTAGGTCTATGCTTGGTGCTTACGGCCATTGAGCAGCGAGGGTTCTTTAGCGTGCCACACCTACTGTGACACGGGTCATCCGTTTTTAAGGTCATCCCCGAGGACCCATGACATTCACACCTGATACCGAGCGTTTGGCGATGGAACTATCACTACCTGTTTTAAACGACTTAGGTCTGTCGCGGCCAGGATTCGAACCCCGGCCTTCCGAATGCGGGGCGAACGCTCTAACCTCTCGTTCACCTCAAGACCTTAAAAAAAACCTGAATGGATAAAATTAAAATATCAGTGTTACTGTTATTGTTCTACTTCCCTTAAAAAAAAAAAAAAAGCCATGACATAGTACACTGTAAGACCACAAATTTCACCATTTTTAAACTCTTATCTCAAAGACCTGTGACTCTCACTTCTAATTGTTGAGCGTTTGGCAAAATGAACAATTACTACCTATGTTTATGTCTTGGGTTTGACACTGCCAATTGTCTCTTCCAACTTCCCAGCACAGTTAAGGTGGCCAATCAGGAAATTTTGTCAAAAATTAGCAATTGAAAAACATCATTTATTAGGATTAATGAAACATTTTGGAACTTTCCTGATATTGGATCAAAATATGATGGACTAAAATGACGTATTCAGGACAATTCTATTTTATACTTAGACTGATCATGTGATTTGGTGTCGCATGGTTTTAGACAAATATACGCGTGATACTGAGGCCATTGATAAATTTTGATATTGCAAAGGCATAATGAGGTTGAAATTCCAACTTTAATTCATGAATGCTTTAAACAACCTCAGAACTGTAGCTTATGAAAAAGCTGCAGAGTTTTACAGATTACAATTAATATTGTTGAAATGACATTGTACTGCGTGTGTTGAATTTTTTGCCGATCAGTTAACTGCGTTTTAATTTGAAATAGATAATCTATTGTCAAGATTTCATCAGGATTACAGCACTTCTCAAATAGCTCAATATTTCTTTAATTCACTTTTTAAAAAAACATTATGATGCATTCAATTTCAGGGCATGGCGCATGCCATTGTAATAAATCGGTTTGTAAGACCTACCCATCTGCCCACTTATCAATAAAGCATTCATGTTTTCCTTCCAGATAAATAGAAAATATTTCAGTGAATTAATATGATTGGCATTGTTCTAAAATTAATAGTCTGATAAATATCAACAAACATTTTTCCATTTAACTGTAGAATATTTTTTTATTAAGAAAAAACAGTTGATTACAGTTGCCACTTACTGCAAATAAAATGGAGACTATCATGATGATAAGTGCATCACAATCAATTGTTTGTTTACATCTCAAGGTGTCAGATTACATTAATAACATGCACAAAAAAGTTTAATGTTAAGTTTTTGTGTAGTGCTCTACTTTTGCGTATTTTTGAAACATTATTTTATTTCAATGTATTTTGAAGGGTTGCGATATTTTGTTTTTATGTATGATATGTCATAACACACATTCCCAGAGCTCCAGATAACGTGCGTATCAGCGTAAATACAGTAAAATATCTGTATCTCGAATATGGTTTATCTCGAATACCTCGCTTGAGTCGAAGACAACCATCAGTCCCGGTCGTTTTCCCTATAAAAATGATTAAAAAAACTTCTGATATTTCGAACACGTTAATCTCGAATACTCCGCTTATGTCGAAGTATTTTCAAGGTCCCATGCCCTAAATTCACCTGGTTTATCTCGAAGTGCAGTCAATTTTCCGCTCTGCTTACCATACCTGGCGTCGTTAAGTCACGCATTCACACCTGCGACTATCTCAATTATAATTAATGACCGCTAATGCACGCTCGCCTTTTCAGAGTGGACCCGGGTCACGATAAATGGTTCAACAGCTTGGGTGATTAGTGAAGCCTTCCAACATTACTGCTAAAGTTCACCGCCAATTATGAACCCAACGTGCCTGATTCCGGGGATGGTGTTTTGAAAGATACATGCTACATCATTAACATGTGGGTTAGATAAACGCACAAAATTGTCGAAGTGCGCTTGAAGGTAATGCTCTTAATAACGATAATGCATTTAATAATACACGCTTCATCATTAAAACTAGTACAAAGAAAACACAAAAATTTATCTAATAAACATTTAAAAGTTTTTTTTAAATCCGTCTTTTTTGTCTTTCGTGATATTTCACTACAATGCAATAGCTACATCAGTAAACTTAAAGTAAGCATACAGGCACGATCATCTTAATTTTGAAACACATTTTGAATTCAATTGGATGTTTACATCTATTTTTTAAAAAAACACGAAATGTTTGTCTTTGAAATCACAATATTAATTTATCAACTTTAAACTATAAAAAACGGCCACAGGATTGTTGTTTATAATGCAAATCCCATACTATGCATCAAATATCCTCCTTCAAAAAAAAAATATTCAAGATCGATTTTGAATATCTCGAACCCCCGGATATCTTGAAGTTTTTTTGAGGTCCCTCGGACGAGATAGAGATATTTTACTGTACTCATTAAATTTTACCAAATACGCATTTAAGTTGAAAATCATGCGTACAATTACGCATTAGCGAATGTAAATACGCTATACACTCCCAAAGTAATGCGTATTTGTGATACATGTAGTATGATATAAATATGAATTATCTATTCATATGAATTGAGGTTAGCCCAGGGCTTGATCATATACATGATATTTAGTGCTATGAAATACGTTTTGATGACAATCACAATTTTGAAAAATTGGAAGAGTTAACTCAAAACACTTATTATATAGGCCTACTTATTATACTTTCTTTCTTAAAGCTGTATGACCCGATGTTCATGTATTATTTTTGTACATAATTACTTTAAAGCAGATTAATTACTTTATAAAGTTATTAACTTTCCCTTAATTACATGCTTGAAAACATCTGCATGTAAAAGAAAACAGTGCGAATATTATTTAGAAAGTAAATATAGTGGCTACATATATAAATCATTCCATAATAGACGTCTATAAATAGACCCACGCGCGTCAGGGGAATCCCAACATGATGTATTAACTCATACGCAAATGTCTAGTTTTAAGGCTGAAAGAGCGTAAAACAACGAATTACTAAGAGATATTTGATATTTTTATTTCTATTAAACTTATGGTACGGTACTGTTATAACAAAATACACAGCTTTACACAGATAAGACCACCGATGATATGAAAGTTTGAACTGGTCACGTGACTGTCACTTGAAATGGCAGAGTGACGCGGTTATTTGTAAACATCGATTTAAAATCAAATTATTTGGGTTAAAACAGGTGAAATAATTTATGATATGTCATACAGTCTCATAACTACATACATGCGATGATTTAATAGTGTTTTTACGAGATGGAAAAAAATATTGTAATTCGGACCATACAGCTTTAAAGAGTTAGTGTGCGGTCACAGAGAAAAAAAACTTGTATTATCAATCGTGGACGAATGATATACAGAATTGGATCATAATCATATGACTGAGTGTCTGACATATTCAAATTTAATGCATCAATGATAAATATCAAATTCCCAATGACAATGAAAAGTTTTAACAAAAAGAACTACACAGGATTTTCCCCGTAAATAGCTGGAGCGGCCTTTTAGTATAAACTTTAAGTTAAAGTTTAACAGAAATAGTATCGTTTATCTGGTGACATCTTCTGTGCAAAAGAGCAAAGATAATCAGTAAATTAACAAAATACTCTTTTGAATTTTTCTGAAAAGCAAAATACTCATTGATTTGAAAATCAGGGGGTAAATACTCTTTGTGGTAAAAAATTATCTGGAGTTCTGCATTCCTGATGTGTATAGATTAGGACACGCCTCCTTACTGGAACTGTGACGAGTTTCCTCTAGAAAGCTAGTTTCGAGATACAAAGGATGTTGTGGAAAACAAAAGAACTGCAGAAGAGGGAGGAAACTTGTGAAGTTATGTGTAAATCATGTATATCTATGATCCAGGATTTCTCTGAGTCTTACCTCTGCTTTTATAATGTTGACATGTGCAGGGGAGTCAGAGTGGAGACCATATAGAAAAGTGGGAATTCAGCAACATCAGCTGGTGCCACTACTTTGCCTACCTTTTACAACTTTATTTCGCGAATCTAGCTTCCATCCAAGACATGAGGATTCAGTAATTGGAAGATTATTCTACAATTTAACCATGGCTAGTAATAGCATGATGCTCAGCCAATGCCATTTAAACCCTGTCACCGACAAATGAAGCATCACTTTGAATTAGGTCACCTCATCCAGGGATGGGTAATTAAAAAAATGTAATTGTAATTAGTTGTATTTAATTATGTTTTTAAAAGTAATTTGGATGTATTTTTAATTGATTTTGCTTTCAATTACAAGCAAATGAATGTATTTTCAAAAATACATTTTTAAAAAGTGAAGTATTTAGAATTACATTTCAATTACTTTTCAATTACGTTCTTTATATTCATTGACAAGCTGTTAAAAAAAAAAGTTTTAAAATGATGGAGTGAAAGTGTCTGATAACAATGGTGTTTTACTGTTTCACTGTTTGTCATGGTGTTTATGCAATGCCTCATTATGTCTATGTACCTGATGCAGCATGGCCAAAGGTGCCCAGGGCTATGGGTGAAGGTCTAATTTTGTTCAGGTGTGAACCCCTCTCAAACACAAGAACAAATTTACAGGTAGAAAAAATGCCTAATATGAAAAAAGAATAAATTATATAAAAAAGAAAATATTAAAAAAAAGACTTCACTTCATTCAGATATTACATTCAGAACAAACATGACTTTAAATGTACAAGATGAATTTCATGTCCCAGAAAATGCATCTGGAAATTTCAAATCCAAATTTTTAGCAGAATTCCTCAAAAAGCTTGAAGACAAATCAAAATAAGCTTCGGGGTCCAATCTTTATAAAGATTTTTTAAAAATAAACTTCAGTAATTAAAATATATTTCATTACATGATGTCCTCATCACTATTCAATTTCTTTCAGCATGATGTCAGCACAAAAATACACAGAACACATTAATCACTGAACAGGTTGGGAACACTTCCCTTATAGTGAGATATTCCCGTGCAATGCTGAATAAGTGTGACACACACTCAACATCAGGGCTCGAAATTAACATATGCCCGTCAGTCTGTGACTGGTTAAAAGTCTGGCGGACTGACTGACATTTGTTTAATTTTCTAAAGCATCATTTTGGAAAATATACTCATGAAATCTAATACACGCATTTGGCATGCTTTGATATGTAGATATCAGAAAAAACTGATTCATAAATTCATATAAATCTCACATAAGTGTTACAATATTGTCTGAGGCATATTGAGTACAGTAATGAAATATGTTTAATTATTTCTGGAAAATTCTGTTGGACTAGTAAATTTTTCTGCGGACTGGTTGAAATTATACCCCATCAGTCCGGCTGCACTGGTGATATGAAAAGTTAGCTTCAAGCCCTGAACATGATGCGAACCGTTTCTATGAAATTGACAACATAGTCAAGAAATTGCATATCAAAGTTGCTGCATAAGAGGGAAGCAGTCTGAAATCCAATGCACATTGTGAGTGTTTTTGTTTTGATTAATATATTTGCAGAAATATCAGACATTTTTTCACTTCTTTTAATGTGAAACACAAAGAGATGTACTCCTCGGGGGGTTTTCTCGGTTGTATGGGATATATGTACTCTCGCTATAGAAGGATAATCGCGTTTTAGCGAGAATATCTCACAATAGGGGAAGTGTTCCCAACCTGCTGAACCAGCCTCCGCTCTGACTTTCCACCCGCAAGCTACAATTATAGAGTCAGAAGAATCTCAGATTCCTACACCTATTCAGACTATTGGGTACACATTTATTTTTCATAACATACAAATAACTGTAATTGTGGACATAGGTGGGAGGTAATTGACTGGCAGAACTGAGCAGTTATCTGAATTTTGATGAATAGAGAACAAAAAAACCTATATATATATATAAAAAACCTATACATATATATATATATATATTTAATGCATGTATTTATATATATAGATAGAATTTTATTCTCTCTTTATTTCCAATTTATCTCTATTTACTGATCAAAATACCTATGAACTGAGTCACTAAATATAATTATTACGTCAGCAGGGCTTGAAGCTAACTTTTTATATCTCCAGTCCAGATTTCATAAGTATATTTTCCAAAATGATGCTTTAGAAAATTAACCAGTCCCAGTCAGTCTGCCAGACTTTTAACCAGTCACAGACTGACGGGCATATGTTAATTTCGAACCCGGCCCTGGTCAGTAATGGTAAAAACGAAAGTAGAAATAACATTTTGTCATTTGTGGGTCTATGATTTCTTTTTACCATAAATAGTGAGTGGTGCGCATTAAAAATACTAAATATAAACGTGTGATTAAAATAAATATTGAATATTACCTACTTTAACAAATGGACCGCTCCAATTTATTTCTCGGTTAGATGTACCTGGCCTTGGCTTTGACTATGACTTCGTCGCGCCTTGTGAGAGCAAGGGACGACAACTCTGAGCGCAGTCAGATAAGTCGGACTAAACATTGGTCCATATATACAAAGTTAGAGTAGACCATAATAAAGTCGGACTATATATACTATCGATATAATATATTGACGGTCAGGGGAGCTACCATTAGACAAGCGCAACTACTAGATACTGTACCCGCTTATCTGATAGATCATACCTTTGTTTATCT
This sequence comes from Ostrea edulis, assembly GCF_947568905.1. Classification (NCBI taxonomy): domain Eukaryota; kingdom Metazoa; phylum Mollusca; class Bivalvia; order Ostreida; family Ostreidae; genus Ostrea; species Ostrea edulis. The sequence goes on along the minus strand of NC_079165.1, from coordinate 94,631,105 downwards.
GATCTGTCAAATCAATGTTTAAATATTACTGTAGGTTAAAAAACATGGAATTTGCATCTAAAAATAATAACCCATTGTTAATTAATGCTTTTAAAGAGGATGAAAAATTATCTCATATAAAAACTAGTCCAAGCATGACTAAATCACTGAGTATTATTGCAAAGATGATTGGACTTTCCTCTTCAGAGATTTCCAATGAAACATTTAGCAACAAATTAAAAAACTATTATGAAAGTAAAATATGTAATCAATTTGATAACACAAACAAACAAATTGTGGAAAACTTGTATTTTATAGCCAAGTATACAACTATAATTTTAAATTGCAAGAATATTTGAAATTTACATTACCAAAAGCTCATTAAACTAAGACTAAGTGCACATCCCCTAAATATTGAGGTTGGGAGATACTGCATACATCTCCAATTCCACGATCTAATAGATATTGCAAATTCTGCTTGAATGAAGTTGAGAATGAGAAACACTTCCCAGTGGCGGATCTAGAGGGGGTTGCAACCCCCTCCCTCCTTGGATTATTCAAATTATCTTTTATATAACTTGTATAGATTGTAATATTTCATTTCATTTATAAAAAATGAATTACTGGGAGTAAATCGGAATGCATTTTAAAACAGGATTCGTTTTAAAATCAAGAGTGACAGATTTACGTCTGATAATTATACAATAACATTAATCCAAATTTGAATTTGGTGCCCCCCCCCCTAAAATTTTCAAATTTAAGGTAAATCGTGGTATATTGTTTTGACAAATGTAGTAAACGATAAAAGGAGCAATAATTTCTTCCACTCCTGGAGAAAGGAATGACAAAAATTGAAAATATTTTTGATTTCTTGAATTACTTCATTGGGAGAACTTAATTTTTTCCAAAAAACCTTAAAATGTGCGTCATTTTACTCATTTCACCTTATTAAGAATGATAGAAAATGACTTAAATAGGAGACATATTTTAAGCCCTATAAAATCTGTAAAATCCAGGAGACTCAAGGTGGTCCCCAAACCCTCTGCCTCATAAAGTGGCCACCCCCGTAACCGCAATTCCTGGATCCGCCCCTGCATTTCCTCTTCAACCCCCTCCCCCCTTTGAAAAATTTCTAGATCTGCGCCTGTTTCCTATTATTTTGTACAAAATACGATCACTTAAGGAATAAATATTCAGAACATTTGGGTGCATGATTTGAATGCAAATTCCACAAAAAGTCTCATGAATCCTGAAAATTAGACATTCACAAAACATTTTTGTCAATATTTCACTGAGTGTTTTAATCTAAAGTACACTGAATTGAGAAATCAGGACAACTGTGGTTAATCTGAAAATGTGTATTAAGCCATTTGTACTATTTTCTATCATTTTAATACGGTGAAATTAATAAAATGACCCAAATTTTAAGGGGTTTTTGGAAAAAATTAAGTTCTCCCAATAAAGTAATTCAAGAAATCAAAGGATTTTGTCATTTATTTCTCCGGGAGTGGAAGAAATTATTGCTTTTTTTATCATTTGAGTACGTTTTCCGAAACAAGATACCGCGATTTACCTTAAATTTGAAAATTTTAGGCGGGGGGGGGGGGGGGGGGGGGTCAAAATGTGGTACAGTTGGCGACGGCTTAACATGAGTGAAAAAATTGTCGACGGGATGTAACTATTCTCTTTAGAGGCCATTCTATAATTAGAGGTCGCGTCATCAAGCTAAACTGATGTGGGTAGCACGTAACCTGTGTGCACACAATGCTTTAGAGGCCATGTTTAGAGGCATGTATGCCTCTCGACTTCTCTCAGTAAAGAAAATAGGATGTAACAAGCAAACACAAAAAGTTGGTGAACATCTTGAGGCGTTGAAAAGGAAATTATGTGTCGTCAACTAGCTATAAAGGATGATAGATCCAGAAATTAATTTATTTACTTTTAAAAAGGTCTTAGAATCAAAGTACTGAAAGACGGGGTCAAATTATTCAATGCATAACTTTCAGAAATGGTGCAGTCAGGGGCGGATCCAGGAATTGTGGTTACGGGGGCGCCACTTTATGAGGCAGTGGGTGCAGGGCGAAACCCTGGTGGGTGTCATGGGGGGGGGGGGCTCCTGGATTTTACGGGGCTTGACATGAAATATATACTATTTTCTATCATTTCAATAAGGTGAAATTAATAAGATGACTCAAATTGTAAGGGGTTTTTGGAAAAAATTAAGTTCTCCCAATAAAGTAATTCAAGAAATTAAAGGATTTTGTCATTTATTTCTCCGGGAGTGGAAGAAATTATTGCTTCTTTTGTCGTTTAGTACATTTTCCGAAACAAAATACCGCGATTTACCTTAAATTTGAAAATTTTAGGGGGGGGGGGGCTGCGCCCCCTCTAAATCCGCCACTGGCAGTTATGCTAATGTGACAATTCATATGAAAACTCTCCAGACAAATACTTTAACCAGACATAGTTCTTGAATTGCAGATTTACGTACAACTTCCTATTCGTGTTTTTGATATAAGAAAGGAAGTGTTTAAAATCGAAATTTTCTTAAAGTCTGTTCCTTTTTTATGGTTTTGGCGCCAAAACCAATATTTAAAGGAATGCTTGTATTGTGACCTCCTAGTCTTGTGGCCAGTTTTGTTTAATCAATATGATCCAGAACTCGATATTCTTGGTTATCATTTCGCCGAGATAGTTTCTTCCTTATTAAACCTCGATATCCTTGGTTTGTATCTTATAGTGAGGGTCACCATTTTAACTTGTGCACTTAGGTCTTCAGCTATTCATAACTAAATCAGGTGCTGAACTCTTGTGAAAAAGCATGAATGCTATAATAAAGTAAATGAAAAGAAATATAGACAAAGGTATGGAACAACGTTTAATATGTCAACAGAACAGAAATATAACATATGATAGGCTGACATCATCTTCGCAAGCCAAGCGTTTTCGGTCCGCTTCGCTCCCCACTCGGTTTGTGGGGAGCGAAGCGGACCGAAAACTCTTGGCTTGCGAAGATGACTCCGGATAAATTAGTATATTCTCGGTTTCTTCCGTAAAAAAAGCCGGATGTAAACAAAGTAAGAATATTTCCTCATGAAAACAACAATCGTTTCTGTTTGAAAGATAATTCAAATTCATCTAATAAATCAATGAAAAATAAAAAGATTTTTTTCCCAAAATATTGATTTTTTGATTGATATTGATAATTTTCAAATCTGTGTACAAAATGATCAGCGCAATTTATGCACTCTTTTCTTCCACGTAGATTCAATTCATGTACGTGTTCACAGCTTCCGTTTTGAAGCCTCGACTGACAGTAAACTAATAGACGGGATCACGTCTAAAATACTCACTACCCTCCATTTTATGATTGTAGAATTCGCAGTGGCGGATTTAAGGGGGAGCGCAGCCGGTGTAGAGGCAAATTTTGACTCCCATAGAATAATAACCCCTTTTGCCCGTAGAAAAAATGTCTTTTTCAAAAAGTCAGTCCATTTCACGTTTAGAAAAAGTGACCCCCGTAGAATAATTACCCCCTTGTAAATTTTATTAAGGATTATTTCTCTGGTAATGCCTAAGGGAGGCAGTCCAACATTGTCATATTATAAGTAAATCTACCATTAATATGAAACGTAACCAGATTCAAACATATCAAGAATTGTAATTTTGTTTCAAAAATAAGAATTTACTTGTTTTAACGAAATAGTGACTCGTACCAAATAAGTGTATGGTCACAACGAGTTATATTCGTTATTACGAGTAAATACATGCATAGTTATATCGAGATACATGCAATCGTTTTGTCATAAAGGGAATATGGGTTCAGGCGTGGAAGGGGGCTCTATAGTTACATTTGTAAACATGCATTAGTTTATTCTACACTAAGGACCATAACATGCAAACAGAGTACGTAATTGATTTGATATACACAGAGTAGCTACTACCATGATTGTGAAATCCTTGTCCCCATGTGTTATTAAGGTTAGAGTGTTATGCTAACCCATTCAGAATTGTATATAGTCAATGTAGCTATAAATATTTTACAAAGAATATGGAGTATGATATCAAATGTCAGATTTTGCTTAAGGTGGATCGATCCTCATATGACTTATCAATATTAATGGTTAAAAGTGGGAAAATTGTATTACGAACTGAATGGCAGTAGTATTTTCAGCAAGCTGGACCTAAAGTAGCGTTTTCATCAGTTAGAGTTAGCAGAAAAATCTCGCGACATCACTACATTTGTAACTCATGCTGGACTGTGTTACTTTTGGTGCCACTTCAGCTCCAGAGATTTATCAGTATACTCTCATTGGATGTGATGGCATTCGGAATGTGTCTGATGACATCATTGTACATGCTAAAACAACGGAAGAGCACGATCGGAGATTGACAGCAGTGATCGAGAAGCTAGGCCATAAGGGATTGACATTCAACAAGGAAAAATGTCAGTTTCCGGAAATTAGAATTCATGGGACATGTCTGTCGATCCAACCAGAGAGAATGTGAATGTGAGGCTCTCGCCTCCAACAAATACGTCAGAAGTAAGAAGTTTCTGAGTTTGCTAACATATTGTGGAAAATCCATTCCCAATTTAGCAACTAAGACAGAACCGCTCAGAATTTTGACTCGTAAAAATCAACCTTTCACATGGGACAAGAAGCAAGAACAAGCCTTTAGCAAGTTAAAGGAAAGTTTATCCAAAGCAGAGACGTTAGGATATTTTGACCCAAAGGCAAGAACTCAAGTAATGGCAGACATGGGTGCTGTGGGTCTTGGTGCAATGTTAGTACAGATTCAGGAGGGGGAACCAGTAAAAGCTTAACAGACGTAGAAAGGAGATACTCATAGACCGAGAAAGAGGCTTTGGCTCTGGTATGGGCTTGCGAACGATTTTACTTGTCTATACGAATGTGAATTTGACTTATTGACAGATTATAAACCATTGCAGTTCATTTACAGCAAAGGGTCTAATCTAGGTCTGCGCGCATCCAACGATGGGTTTTGAGACTGCAACCTTTCAAGTTCACTGTAAAGTATATTCCAGGACACAAGAATGTGGCCGATGCCTTATCTCAGTTAAGTACTCACAAAGCGGATACGTCCTCATCTAGTCAGATATCGGATGACTTTGTGAGATTTGTAGCTATGCCGGCAGTACCCCGATCACTGACGATTCAAGATGTAGAGAAAGAGTCGGCAGGAGACCTTGAACCACAGAGAGTCAGGGAAGCTTTGAAAACTGGAGATTGGACCAATTGTGAAGAAAGTTATATTTCGGTTAAAAATGAACTGTGTAGCATCGGAAAAGTCATTCTCAGAGGCACACGTATCGTAATACCAACTAGTATGCGACAGAAAGTTCTAAGCGTGGCTCATGAGGGACACCAAGGGATTACCAAAACAAAGCAAAGACTTACAGAAAAAGTATGGTGGCCCAAGACTGACAGTGACGCAGAACATGCTTGCAAAAAATGTTATGCATGTCAGGTTGTGGGAGGACCTTCATCACCAGATCCTGTACTTCGTAAAGTGCTTCCAAATCACCCATGGGAAGCAACCGCCATTGATTTGATGGGACCATTTCCAACTGGGGGTCAATATTGGTGTAAGTTGACTATTTCAGTCAGGTTTTTTTTAGACATTTGTTTTGAGAAACACCGGAACAGCTAAGATTATTGACTGTCTGGAAGAGACTTTCGCTAGATATGGCATACCAGATACCCTAAGAAGTGACAATGGACGACAATTTTGCTCTGCAGAATTTGAAACTTTCCTTGAGGAAAATGGTATCATTCACGAATCACGAGACATCAACTCCGTTTTGGCCACAGGCGAGTGGGGAGGTGGAACGCCATAATAAGACTCTATTGAAAGCTATCCGTACAGCCCATGCTAAAGGAAAAGATTGGAAAAAAGAGCTATAACCAAATTTTTGACAGCGTATAGAAATACACCGCACACAGTGACGGGGGTTGCACCCAACAAGTTAATTTACAGATATCCAGTGAAAACCAAAATTCGTAGTCTGCCGGAGGAAGATGGAGAAGACATAAGAGTCAAGGACTGGGTGCAAAAGAAGATAGGGAAAGAATACGCTGACAGAAGCAGAAATGCAAAGTATAGCCCTGTACAAGTAGGAGAGCAAGTTCTGGTTCAGCAACGGAAAGAAAACAAACTCTCATCTACTTTTGAGACTAAGCCATATGAGGTCATCGAACGGACTGGGAATGAGGTTGTGCTAAAGGCACCACATGGTAGAACGTATCGTCGGAATGTGAAACACGTAAAAAACTTTCATTCAGATGGTAACTATCAAGTTGATGAGGATATCGGTAGGACCGAGTCCATTACAGATGTGAATGTTCCGAATGGTGCTGGCATAAATCCAAAATCTGATAAGTCAGTTCCTGATGTATCAATCAACGACACTAGCGACCCAATGTCCGAGTCAGCTGCAGATGAGCGCACAAGACCAATCCGTGAACAATATAGTCGGTTAAAAAGCTCTACAGAGCTTGTGTTTGACATGTTGAATGTATATAGTGCCGACTTTAAATAAAATTTACTTTACTTTACTTTTACTTTTAACATAAATTACCTGATCGGTTTAAGAACTTTGTTTTAACTTGATCTTACTGTGTAAATAGACTGTGTAAAGTCTTGAAAGTTGTGTAAATTTCAGTGAAGTTTCCTTTTATCTTAATAGACATTTGATAAACAATATCAATTTCCAATTTTATTTTTAACTCTCAGAATTGTTTCGATCATCTGATTTAAGTTTTTAAGGGGGTACTCTACATCGTCATAATGGCTGACTTCCTTTAAAAACATGGATGAAAAAATCGATATCAGCAATATTTGACTTTTCCTTTTCCAATTAAATACCTAGCCGAGTAGCTCAGTAGGTTGATACCGACTGCTGAACTGTAGGTCGCAGGTTCGAGTCCAGGGGGATTTTAATTTTTTTCCAGATTACCTTCTACTAAAACTGTATTTTTGTCAAAATAAAGTAAATTTGAAAATTTTCAACTTCAAAATATTGTTGTACATATCCTCCACTTTTCATCTACATCAAATTTCTCTGGTGTAGCATACCTCCTTAAATCTAAGGAGAGGAGAAATGTAATAGTTAAGAACCATAATTCTGTTTTAAAACTATTTGACGTGATTTTTGGATTATTGCCCTTGATTAAAATTGTAGCATGCTGATGTTTGTTAGAGCGAGAATCCATCATATCTAATCCTAGTAATCCGGTGCTTAAGGATACTACAACCTGGTATATACTAAACCAAAGGAATACATAAAGTTTGATAAACGTACAGTGTGTTCTGAAAGCTAGTCAGCAGACTTTTGATCCTTATTTCAGATTCATTGCTGGTTAATTGGTTGTTTTTTTTTGTTGTTGTTTTTTTTTTTACCTTATGCATGTACGTCCGTTTATTTATATTTATCTCCAAGTATTTTTATTATATGTAAATGCTATTAAAATTAATCCTTGTATTTTCATGTACATTCTTATCACGTTTATATTTTGCTAATATTCTTGTGTTGTTTTTTAACTTAGTTATTGTACTTTCAACTTAATTAAAGTTGCCAATGAATAAATATCTATCTATATCTATCTATTTTGGGGAGTGTGTTTTTTATTTCTACATTGAAGTAAACTTGGGAAATTATGATGCTTGTTATTGAGCTACAGTGTGTTCAACTTGAGCTTTTTGCACGTAATTTACTCAAGATCTTATATATATATATATAATTGACTTGTCTTTTGGTGTCAACATAGCATAAGCAACACAAATCCATCATTACTTAAAAAATACACAATCACGCCTTCTAACAATACAGACATGAAAAAGTTAATACTGATAGCCTGGAAATTAATGGAAAAATTCATGATATAGGATTTGAGAATCTAAAAGAAGATATTAGGAATAATGTCAATTTCTAAAATTGCACATAAATTGCAAAATCTACTTTCAAAAGATAGAACTTTAAAAAGTGGGGGTTACGCACAACATTTTTAATTATTGACCCAGATACTGATTTTTTACACAAAATTTTTGGTAAATTAATTTCGACTTTTTAAAAGTATCGGTGCTCTGTTTGGAGAGGTATGTCAACTAAATTAATGAATTACAACATTTGAATTAGTTCCAAGTCTCAACCACTTGTATCATAAATTACATAACTTAAATACAAGTAAATTGACGATCGATATATATAACATAAACAGAAACTGAAAAATCATGCAAAGTAAGAACTTTTTGATTAAATAATCCTTCCGCCACAAATTTAGTCCCTGCCAAACCCTTTCAAAAATTTACTTGATTTAAAAAATTTCAACTGAATGTACATTTGCATGTACAATATTTTTGGATCAATGGGATTAGTATTGAACCAGTACATGTATACATGCACAGTTATATAGCGTCTCCTGCGCATTTGCATTCAATAGCTATGACGTCACAGTCTACTGCACTGTGACCAATCTCTAGCTAGGTGATCCGAGTGGCACTATGAGCATTGTACGATATGCGGTGAAGTACGAAGCACGAGCTTCGAGGACTTACGTACTATAGGACGAATTTATTGATCAAAAACTAGTTTGAGTTTAGGTTCATGGTTTGAAAATAGTTTTCATGAAGTTCGAAACCAGTTTCTTAGGTTAATGGTTTGGTACTCAATGGAAAGTTTTGCTTGGAAAAAAACCCTTACTAAAACATCAACCATAGCACTGAAGTAACTAAATGTATTTGATTTATTCTTACGATCAGAAGAAGACATTTTTTCAACTTATCTTCATTGCAGAGTGTAAATATGATCATGCTCAGTTCTACCAATATTCATTAGAAAGGCGACAAAGGATAGAGGCTAGCTAGTGTCACAAATGTTGAGGCAATATCACCCTTGTATTGGCCTATAGAATAGATGATTTCCGTGACAGATTTAGAATGAACAGACACCACTGAGTCCCTAGAACTTGACAAAGTTAGCTCCATATATGGTGATCAAGATGGTTGTATGAAAACCACAGTTGAAAAACAATTGTTGATTTATGTCAGATATGTTTCTACACGGCTAACGCTACAAACAATTCATGTCTATTTGGAGTGTGTGGGGCGACAGTTTTCAGTCTTGTGAAACGCATTTTGTCTGTTATAAGTTGTAATTTCCACCGCAAGGTTGACGATCAGTAAATTGCTTAACACGATCAAACTATTCGAGACAAGTGCCGCACCCCAGTATCAAAGCTCCAGCAGAAGCCATGTTGGACAGAGTTAAAACAGCCGAAACCGCACCCAGAGTACGTGGTTTCAAGTTTTCCAGAAACTAGTTTCAGTTTAAGACCGATAAATTAAAAATCTGATTTTGGTTTGACACTGGTTCAAAACTGGTTTTGAAAATAAATGGAAAGTTTCAAAAACCGAGTTGAAACCTAAAGTGGTTTCTCTGCAATAAATTAAGACGCCCTATATAAGGGCTAGTGCTCAAAAGCTGGGGTGCTTACAGTGGGAATAGGGGCAATTTAAAAATAAAATTGGTATTGGATCGTGTCCGATGCTGTGTGTTGGGACGATTATTGTAATGTACACCTCAGGCACTTGGGGCATGGATCATATCATTCCACACACACACACACACACACACACACACACGATAACGTGATTTTTACTAATACGTGACAAAGATGAAAAATAAGTTTTTGGATGATCTGTAACGCATATTTACAGTAACATAAGTAGAGAAAATAAGTATATCCCAGATTAGAAAAAATAAGGTTTGATTGTATACAAATCAGACTTGGCACCCCCCCCTCCACACACAAACGGTTGGGCTGAATTATCAATTTGTTAAAAAAAAAATCCTCAACCGAAAGGAGGAAACAGAACAACCTTGAGGGAATTCGAGATTAAATTGTTTTCAAAATCCAAGACCATGCTTTTCTTCCAAGGGATTAAGATAAATAAACTAAACTAAAAGGTTGAAAGATGGTGCTGTACAGTGAAGATCGCACAAAAGCATTCAAAAGGAAGGCTACAATAAATATATATGAAAATCCTTTAACCCTCTCTTTCATTCATTTAGCTTTGCTCAAGTTTGTCTTATCCTATCCAAGTTTTATACATGTAGGTCAAGATGGGATAATTCATGAACAATGTGTGCCAAAAATATTCATGAAAATACATGCGGAATGATATTCTTGATTACATGCATTTCAAATTTATACATTTTTCATGTGCTATTTGCCCTTACCTAAAACTTAAACAGGAAAGAAATTTTCCAAATCTGTGGTTTAAATTTTTTAGACTTTACAAATTAAAAAATGTTTGATTTGTGTAAATGTATACCGCGATATTTCTTTATTATAATTTGACTTCATTTTTTGGGATCTGTTGAATTAATTAATGACCATTTCTCCTTACAAATATTCAAGTTTATTTGAATCTACATGGTAAACGACAAATTATATAATGCGTAAGAGTCTCAAAACACAGTGAAACATCTATCAAATCCGTAGGAAACAATATCAACTTGTGGCCCGGGGACATATATATTTTGTGGCAAGTTTTCACTTATTTTCTACTTTTTGTTTTAAATCGACTGCTACTCGTTTGTTGGGCCTGTCTGTACGAGTTTTCCGCATGCAGGAGGAATTTGGCTCTTGGAGTACTATTCGTGCATATTTTTAACTTGACGGTAGACTATATAACAGTTTAGTTGGATGATATTTGTCACTTTAACCTTTCCATATTTAGCTATGATTTACAATTCGCTGCTAGTGGCGTTAACCTCGTTCGAGTGAATCGATGCAAGGTTAAATTATTGTATTGTACACTCATGGGTACCGTTATGTACAAGGATAAAAAAAAAAGTAGACCATTTTACAACTCCAAACACAATCACAATCAATGAATTTAAATACAGTGAATATATACGAAATGAAATGTATTAACATATGAAACATCTAGCTATCTGTATACGTAAGCAAATTTGATGTAGTCTGCTCATCTGTCGTAAAATGTGAAAGCAACACGCTGAAGTACAAGAATACAACGACATTTATTTGCCTGAGGGCTATATATTCAAGTCATAAATTACACTCGGGGCCGCTTTTACTGGATTTAGTAAAGGACGAATATAGGACAAAGTTATTTTCATTCACTCTTTCCTGAATTAAAAAAAAAAAAAGAAGAATATACAGAGACCCTGCCATTGGATTACATATGAAAATGTTTTGTATTCAATTCTACCCCAATATGGATATTTAGTCTGACCTAAAATCAACCGGTCAAATTCTATAATAAATCGACAGTTTAGCTGTCGGCACTGTCCGTCTAAATGTCCTCTAGCAAGGTTGTCTCATTAACACGGTTTCTCCGACAGACAATTCTCCCCGGAGACTGTTAAAATGATGGAATTACTTCTTTTACCAAAAAGTAAAACACTATAGAGCTGTACAGTGTGACAAGTCATTATAGATCAAGGTATCACAGCATTTCTTTAAAAAAAACAACCAACTATACCCTCTTTCTCTGTTTTGATGTAGAATACCTTTCTTATAGTATATAGTTTCTTTCTTTCTTATTAAATCGTCAAATGGTTCATATTCTTGGGATATTGGACCGTATTAGAAATGGATGGACAAAATAAATACTTTTTCCCTAAATGTCGAGAGGTTGTCGAGTGGAATTATTTTTTTCTTGATATCCATAATTATGCGTAAATATACAATTAGTGATGCAAACGTACGACGCCTTTGAAATGAACTTCACTATCAGTGCATACCAATGTTTTTCATAATGTAATTCGGTGCGTTTTCATTATCATTGAGGTTAAACTTTGTCTTTCAATCCAGAAATTGTGTACATGTGTGATCTATCGAGTTAAAAGAAGTGTTTTCATTCTTAGTATATTAATTGTCACTGTTAATCAAACTTGTCTTACAGTGGGAGATAAGACGGCGCGGGGCAGTCATTGTATACGTAAGATCGTTGATTATATCCTGTGTGGCGAGTTGAGTAATTACATGTAGACTCGTGTGGTCTTTGTATATAATCCAATTTGAGTTATTTTATTTAATGGAGCTGGATTAAATTGTCCTCTAAAATATGTTGAGAAAATTTTTTAAATTTACATTTTTGGGGGAATGAATCCAAATAATACATATGTGTATATATATAGAACACTTGCATACTAATCAGCTGGTCACAACTGTTGTGATAAAACCCATTCCCCTACTGTCACTTTACCGTATCCTTGTTATACCGTTTAAATCTTGATTCATGAAGTAGAAACACTGCCCAGTGGTGGGTCCACGATTGGATATTATTGATTAGAAATTATCTTATCTTTGGTTGTCTCATTGTAGAGTACACAACGGTATAAAGTACTGCTCCCGAGTTTTTTAATCTTAACTCGTATGGTGAAGTCAGTCAGTAATATTACACTCTTGAAACAGGTGTACCTCTTTAAAATCAATAAACGGCATTTCAGGGAGAGAAACGTATACAGTACTGCTATGTACCTTGATTTTAGTGGCGAATTTAGAAGGGGCTACGGGAATTGATACCCCCACTCCACCCCACCCCCTTTGGTTGATAAGGTTTCACATAAAAATAATTTTCTAACATACTGGGGTCTGCACCACCCACAACTTTTGATGGAAAGGTATAATCTTGGATCGTAACCTCTCCTTTGAAAATTGTTTGGATTTAGATAATATAGGTTTGAATTTGCATTCGAATTGTGCATGGGTAATTAAACCTAATCAGTATCTAGTATAGAGTACCACGGGAATTTAAAAAAAATCCATAATATGATATATAGCAATCTGAGATCAAAGGTTTAATTACACAATGCCACATAAAGTCCTCTTAACACGGTGAATACCCGAGTTGGGGTGCCCTGCTACTTATATTTGATATTTTAGCGATATATTAGTCGAGTAGTTTCGTAAGTATACATTAGGTATACCACACTGGGTTAACCAAAACAGATGTTCTTGATAAATCAATAATTGTTTCATTTCATTTTTTAAATGTCATAATTATGATTTTATGTTAAACCAGAGACATACATGTATATATATGGATTGATGTATAAATAAAATTGTGTTTTGTTTTTGGTAAAGTGAGCCAAGAACATCTTTGAATGTCTAATCACAGGCGCTTTGTTGCTGTTACGAAATTTCACTGTCTAAGTGTACTACTTACTGCCATTGACAGCTGTCATAGTGTACTGCCGACTGCATGCTTACTAAACGCGCATGTTCGACTGAACCAATGGCACCGAGTAAAGGTGCTTTCGCTGCTAGAGTTATCAAGGTTCGAATCAAGATCGTCATTCATTTCTAAGGACACACTGCGTTTCTCAATAATATATAATTTTTCACGACATTTCACGTACAACTCACTTGCATTCTATCTAGTCTCTATAAAAAAACGTAGGGTATATTACCATGCAGGTCTGTTTTAGAGTTAGCATATTTAGATAGTTCCTGGTTGTTAATAGCAAGTAAAATATGTCAGCTCATAATTACAGTGAGTTGACTGTTGCAAAGGAGAGAAAAATCTTTAGAACAACTCAGAATCGAACCAGGGACCATTGTATTGCTAGTGGTGATCCGACTACTGAGCTACCCAGGCTGATGTTCGAAGTATGGTTTACATGTTTTATTGAACATAGATGCTAACGGCAAACTAACAATTCAGCTTGTGACAAATGGGATGACGTCACCTTCTCCATTGTTTGCTTCCCATATCTATGTAGCAATGTTCCATCACCACCTACACGTGGTGTTTATGTCGTCCAATTAATTCGATACGCGAGAGCTTGTTCTGCGTATGGTCAGTCTTTATACTGACAAAGCTGATGTTGCAGGGGTTTCGGCGATCTCGTTAGAGTCGTCATTTCGCAAAAGTTTTGGTTGTTATAACAATCTAATATAATCCACCAATACAAACTGTCATTTGGGTAAAATGCTGTCTGAGATATTTCATATCAATTGAATCCCGTGGGGATTCGGGTTAGAATATAGGTCCTCAATATTCCTTGCTTTTCGGGAGAGGCAACTAAATAGGGCGATCCTACGGATGAGACCGCAAAAACCGAGGTCCCGTGTCACAGCAGGTGTGGCACGATAAAGATCCCTACCTGCTCAAAGACCGTAAGCACCGAACATAGGCCTAAATTTTGCAGTCCTTCACCGTCAATGTTGACGTCTCCATATGAGTGAAATATTCTCGAGAGGGACGTTAAACAATATACAATCATTATTACTACGGATTACTCCGTTTACCCGATGGAAATATAGGGCTCATGGCGTGTGTGACCGACCGACAGGGTATCGTAACTCCTCCTAGGCACCTGATCCCACCACTGGTATATCCAAATATTTGTCAACTCTTTATGCCCGACGATCTTTCAAAAGAATATTTACTTTGTATTTTGTAAGTTTAAAATCTTCTCATGTCTTTATATTCTAATAGTTGTTAAAACAAGAAAATTGTTTAAAAGCATATATATATATATATATATATATATATATATATATATATATATATACCTGGCATTTGTGCAACATGCATATCAAATATCTTTAATGTTAAATGATTTACTAAATGATTTACTTACTTACTTATCCTCTTCATCCCCGGTGGGACATAAGGCACCAACAAGCTTCCATATGCTTGTTGACGTTTCTGTAACTTGGTTGATTTTTCTAGGGTGGGGTAGTTAACCCAACGCCTAACCTCCTCTCTGGTGGACCGGGTTTTCTTTTTGGGGTTTCCTTCCCGTAGATGATTGCATTGATTGTGCTAACGGGTTGCATCTACCCGGATTTTCTGTCTGGGTTTCTTTCCCATAGCCTTTGGTTAACCAAACCTTTCTACAAGGCAGTAGAACTATTTAACCCATAGCTGGGGACTAGGTTTGCAGGCACCAGGGCATATCCACACACCGGTGGGCCATGCATGCATACCGTGCATTTAGGGGCCTAGCTAGTCTCCTCCAAGACCCTGTGGTCCAGCTTTGATGTCATGCCCCAAACCCATCTGCTACCTCGGGGAGGATCCCATATCTGGGCCACATAGGTCTTACTGTGGAGTGGCTATACCTGGCAGGTAAGACTGATGGATTTTGCTTACTTTTCACAGCAAGCTGCTAGCCAGGGGTGGAGCTGGAAGCGAAAGTGGCAAGCACAGACACAAACAGACACACACACTGTACGCATCACACAGTCATTTAGCAAATGATTTGAAATGGAATATAATTAGTATACTCTGATCCATTATTTTTATTTAGTATCCAAAGGGCACACCTCTCCTCCCTTCTTCGGGATATGTTATTATGGTATCTAAATCCCTAAGCAAGTAGATGTGACACGACCACTTCACTTCCCATCCCAGCAAAATCTCTTTTACCCCCCCCCCCCTCTCCCATCTCTACCCCGAGTTAACCCCTTGGACTTTCAAGTAGAACAGGGTAAAAGGGGTTGGGAAGGATCGGAAAGAGAAGAAAGGAAATGGATGGAGAAAATTAAGACTGAGAAGGGAGTCAGAAAATAGGAAAAGAGAGCCTGGGGGGGTGACACGGGGGTTCATCCCACAGGCGCTTGTTTCATAAACTTTGCAAGCTATACTATATATTATATAGTATAACTGAAACATGTGCCTGTGGTCCACCCCAATGTTGGCCTATACCTACACATCACACATTGTGATAACACGACTAGTATATGTACGCCTTAATACATGTCCTAAAGTCACGTGATTTGAATTTATTTCGAAATATTTCGACATTCGTAAAGATTGCACGATTTCTCAATTCCTTCAAATAATTGCTTTGATATTATTTCGATTAACAAATATCAAGAATTGAATTGCTGATTGTTTTACACGATATTTTGTCGAAAACCGTGTGTGACGTCACGACATACCAGTATTTCATTGGCTGTCTGCAGCGTCAGAGTTCCTTTCAGTGACCGCCTGGACTGAGATGGCGTCGACCAAGGTGAAATCGCAACAACAGGTGAGAATATTGTTTTTATAGTGAAAAGGAAAATGTGTTATTTATTTTTCTTCAATTTTACAATCGTGTATCATGTTATCACAGAGTTAATAAGTTACATGAGGTATATCTTTTCGAGTTATTCTTCCAAAACTGCGCTAAAGGTGATAGCCACTGTGGGTACGCTTACCGTCGGTTGTTCTTCTGTCATGACCAGCATATATATCGGAAATAAATTTTCATTTGCAATTGATTGTGGAAAGCTATGGTCAATTCATATGTAACAAATATATTTAACTAGGTTGATGTTCAATATACTGTGTTTCCTGTTTATTTTGGAAAATTACTGTCAGGGTGTGCTTATGAATATTCATAAAGCTCGCTTGTTAAAAGTATATTTTGATGCAAAATGTGCATATCAACTGCTTGTTTTAATTTGGTGGGTCGTAATTCAATAAAGTTTGGTTACTCGGTATTAATATGTTCGTGAAGTGTGGTAATTTGCACTCTATTGTCTCATTTCCTGCACGTGAAAAAAGGAAAGGTCACTACGATTTAGAGGTCATTTCACCACTGAAGTTTACGCTTCAGCAAACACAAGACAGGCTGTCAGCTGATGATATATATAGTCTTTTATATAGCATATGTACAAGAATGCAATCACTGTTACATTGAATAAGTTATGTAATGGCTTGCCAAGTGTGAATGCAAATATTTTATGCAAATTAATTCAAGACAGTAGGCTTGTGTTAAGTCTAGATGTTAGAAATTGAATTCCCTATAGTATATTTGCAAGTGAAGAATTAGCATTGAATTCCCAATAATATACGTGCAAGTGACAAATTAGCAGTCTTAAAAAAAGTTAGCATGCCAAAAGAATTGTGTTAAATTAACTGACAAGTCTTGTCTGAATATCGTATTTTTTAATAATTAGACAAATTCAGGTTACAACTCATGATGAAGTTGTTTCAAGGAATCAGTGAAGGTATATGTCTACTGTGAAAACACTTATTTTATCTTGGAACATGAAATTATGTAATATTGCCCATTATCTTCAAGCACAGGGTACACCTCCCTGACCATGTAAATGTTAAGTAAACACCTTTAGGGTAATTGTGTCACATTATGTAACTAGCACTACAAATTTACCATCCATCAGACCAACCACTGCTTTTTGCTGACTATGTGGGGAAAGTAACCTCCGAGATAAAGAATTATTTCAAACTATCAATCATCAATCATTATTAATTAGATGCTGCACAAATATTAGTGTTGCCGTTATATTAATATATATATATATTTTTTAAATTCATGTTTAAAATCATATCAGGCTTCAGATGTCCAGGCTAACTTTTTTTCCAAATGGCAAAAAGGAGTTTGCTTTGTGTTTCTATTAGTTTGGAGTACATGTATATAATGAAAATAGACCAGATGCTTAGAAACACGAATGTGTGTAATGATGTATTTATGTATTGGAAACCCTTCAAGGACTGATGGATACATGTTTCACAATCTAAGCAGAGTTCTTGAAACTGGTCAAAAATCTATCCAGCAACTGCCCTGTAAAGTTTCATAAATTTGCTGGACTAATTTTTTTTACCTGACTTCTAACATTGGATTTTTCTATTTTTAAATTTCTAAAACAAATTTTTCACAGAAAATGTCATTCCGTCCTCTGTATAGAAGTTGTCAGAAACACTCAATTTTATGATATGTCATGTCCATTTCTGCAGTTTCTAATTCCAGATTTATTGAATTGTCCACAAATTTCTACATAAGGTTGCACAACAGTAATTACCTCAAAGTTCTTGTCAAACTATGGATGATCAAAGATAATCCTGGAAATTCTTGTTCAGATTCAGGCAGTTTCATGTGAGACAAGCTGATATTTTTCTTGAGATAAATAACTTTTTTGCTTGATATAAAATGTTTAGGAAGAATTGTTTTACAAGTTTCAAATAGACATTTTCCCAAAGTTTGTTTTGAAATAGAGTGTATTTAAGGTTGTATAATTTTAGTAAGAATATAGTACAGCAGAATTTAATACTAGAGTACATGCAACTTTTGGAAGTAATTTATAACATTCAAACAGAAGTACAATAACATGGAAGACCAAAAGAATTCCATCTGGAATGATAAAATTCTTTGGGTATATATTAGTGAAGATGTCGGAACAAAATTTAATCAGGATAGTAGGGCTGCGAGTTGCATCAAAAACTTTGGTGCACTGAGATTCGATTCGATGCACCGATTACAAATTCCGGATTTCGATTCGGTTTAGATTTTACATACACCAAAATAACAAATATGGCGTCCGAGTGATATGCAAAACGTGGATTTTTATGCAACAGAGATTTAAATCACTACTGTGTTGAGATTTAGCATTTTAACCACTCAGATACCAACAGAATATGGTCCGTAAGATCATTGAAGTTTATCTTTACATGACATATAGCATTTCTGTCAGTGTAGGGGTGAAATCATCGTCGAATACTCACGGGTGATCTCGTTTTTTACTCATCACCCGTGGGCAAACTCTCAGAAATATCATCGTAAAATATGATAATTTATTGATTATAAACAACCAATCAGAAAGTTGGAACTCTTCAATTTTGAAAATATGTTTATTAGTTAGCTATTTATGCTAAATATTTTGAAGCCCATTAAAACGTGCAAATTTTGTTTTAAAACGATTGAAGACAAGTCGTACAGGTCACTTACATCAAATACCAGTCAAAAATTATAATGGAGTACCTTTCTCAAACTACGAAATGCGTCGGTGAGTGGATTTATTTGCAATCGGTGTGTTAAATACGGGAAAAGTTTTTGTCATTGCAGAATATACATATGTAACATAAACTTTGATTCATTGATTTGCCATTAATATAACAAATTCTAATAGACTGCCAATGTTTTCTTTTTTCTATCAAAGTTATAAAATGTCGTTATAAATAGAGATGTTTACAAATCACCACATATAGTTATCCAACTTGAATAGAATTAAATCAAGTATGCTACTCATTAAAATTGATAATTTTTGTGCTGTCATTAGATATATTGGACCTAATATGAACCGAATCGAAACCAAGCCTAATCGAGCTAACCCTGAATCGTCCCAGCCCTACAGGATAGGCATGTTCAAATAAAATTTTGATATGAAAGTCAAGATTTAAACATAGCAGTATGGAAAAGGAGTTATTAAACTAGGCAAAAGGAGAACATCAGAAAAATCAGATATGCAGGGAAAGCTGAGGTTCAAAGTCGTAGCTGGATATGCAGCAGGGATTTCAGCAAGGTTCTTTTAAAGGGCACCTTGCCTCAAAAGCTGTGTAATAGTTTTATTTATTTTTTTAAATCCTCTTTATATATTCTAATATCAGTCTTCACGAAAACATTTAAAACTTGCTGGCCAGTCGGACCAATTAACTGTCTGAATTTACTGGCCCACACTGAAATTTACTGGCCCCCTAAATTTTCATATGTTTATCACATATATTATGGAATGCATTGTAAAAGTGTACAATTAAATAACCGAAACTATGGTTATTACTCGTATTCATCAGGGTTCGAAATTAACTCATGTCTGTAAGTCCGAGACTAGTAAAAAACGTGTTGGACTAGTGAATTCTCTATAGCACTAGTCCATACGGACTAGTGAAAATCCGGAAATCAATCTTGAATATGGTAAAGATTTTTAGCAAGATTTGTCCGAGTCTCTTAGATGTTTGAACTTATGGTCGATTAATTACCTGCATGGTTAAGTGTTTGTGTGACTATGACATCCTGAGCTTCCAAACACATGGAGTGCATTCGAGACCGCCATTCTTCGAACGTGCACAAATTGTCAAATTCCTGCCAATTCCGAACGCCGAGTACACATCACAAGAACGTATTCTAGGTGCAAGAATTGCAGGTAGTGTGGTCTGAGAACATGCATGTTTGTGCGCACATGTTCTCGTCATTCGCGACTCTAACACAGTAGTTCATAACACTATAGCTCATGACTTGTCAATCGAGTGAATTTTATTGACTTTATTGATAAAATTTCAAACTCCTGTGGCTCTAAGATCTGAGCACCAAAACAACAGGAATGTTGATCTCGAGCGCACTTATGGATGTTTATAATAGGATTAACTCGGAGGTTAATATTGTATGCTTCTGAAGATCTTGAATGCGAAATAAAATATGGTGGTCTCTTTCTTCTGTACGTGTCAGAAATTAAATTGATTGCAACTGTGATGTGTTTGGTTTCATTAAATACTGTTGAATAAAATGAAGATCATCTAATATGATGTACTGGACGGACTAGTGAAATGCTTTGCGGACTAGTGAACATCAACAGTGACTAGTCCGTACGGACTAGTGCTTGAAAAAGTTAATTTCGAACCCTGTTCATATCCACCCGAAGACATCCTTTCTGTCGATACCAGAAAAACAACACCGTAAACAGTATTTTCTCTTTCTCTTCGCCAGCAAACAACAAGACTAAAAATTCACGTATTTTTCACAAACATGAAAACAGCCCGAACGCACCTTAGGAAGTAGCCTTCTCTGAGATAATTAATTCTATAAACTATAGAAATTGCATAAAATCAGAGATAACTGCAATTGACTAAGTTCATTTTAATTGGACAATGCCATAAACCAACAATTACCGGTGTGCGGTGCGATACTGAACATGGCCATTTTTGTTGTTTCAACAAGTTGTTCGTTTAATATTCACGTGATCAACGTACAAGTTATCTTGACAATTACAAGTATAGTATAGTTATCGTTTTTTACGAAATAAACAAACCACGATGTCCAAACACTTACTTTATGTGTTATTTTTTTTATTTATTTTTATTTTGATGGAAAATTTAAGCAAATAAGACGTTTAGAATATCTAAATCCAACATTATATTTAACGTGACTTACAAAAAGTCTACAAGCCCATCGGACTTCCTGATTTTTAATTTTCACTGACCCGACCGTAAAATTCACTGGCCTCGGTCTTCGGACCACTGAGTTTTTGTGAAGACTGTAATATACATATAATCATGAACTTATATGTATATTAGTGGAAATTGTTGGATTTTTATGCCCCACAACTAAAGTTTTGCATAGGCTGTGTTTGTTCTGTCTGTTTTCACATACTGGTTTTTCTTCTTGAACCTGAAGTGAATACGTAGTGCAAGTAATTGTGCACGTTTGGTTATGGTACTTCCCAATGTATGATTTTAATGTTTCTTTATTTGCAGAACCCGCGGGCTGACAGCTACCGCTATGCTGTCACTCCAGGAGGAGAGGACCCCAAGAAGGGGAAGAAGAAGAAGTCCAAGAAAGAAAATCTTGATGAACTCAAACAAGAAATTGAAATGGATGAACATAAAATCCCTATTGAAGAATTATATGTTAGGCTAGGCACTGACCCTACAATGGTATGATTTTCTTCAGTAAATTTAGAATAGCATTGCTTAAAGTTATAGATAGAGACTTCTGACCAAAGACATCAAATCAGATTTGCTAGACAATTTTGATAGTTACTTTATATTATTACAGCTGACACAAATTTTTCTAAGCAGAAGTGTTGAGAGAGAGAGATGCCCCCATCGTAGAAGGAGGGGCATATTGCTTTGCACATCTTGGTCGTCTCCCACATTTTGTGCAATGAATAATTCACACATCAAGCTTTTAATTTTTTTATCTTGATTACAGGGATTAACAGAGCAGAGAGCCAAAGAAATCCTGGAGAGAGATGGCCCCAATGCTCTGACTCCTCCTCCTACCACTCCTGAATGGGTCAAGTTCTGCAAACTCTTATTTGGAGGATTCTCATTACTTCTGTGGATAGGTGCCATTCTCTGTTTTATAGCTTATTCTATTCAGGCTAGTGCCTATGATGATCCACCAGGTGATAATGTAAGTAACCAAGTGAATCATGTACTTTTGGAAGCTCAATT
Organism: Ostrea edulis; assembly: GCF_947568905.1. Taxonomy (NCBI): domain Eukaryota; kingdom Metazoa; phylum Mollusca; class Bivalvia; order Ostreida; family Ostreidae; genus Ostrea; species Ostrea edulis. The sequence continues at coordinate 94,609,166 of NC_079165.1, read as the reverse complement.
CATTGAAAGAAATTTAAAGTAATGGATACATTCTTATGTTAATTACACTACTCTCCATTTTATTGATAATATTTACACAGTAAATTTGGATGATTTTTGTTGAATGGTATCGAGCTTCTTCAAACTTTGAAATTAAATTCCACTCATTTTCTGTCATTATCTTGAAGAAAGTGTTTTTGTTTTGTTTTTTCCCCCCAAAAAATGTTGACATTCATATGATAAATTATTACCTGTCACATTCATCTTCTATGTAATAACACAGATCTTTTGATTTCAGTTGTACTTGGGCATAGTGTTGACGGCCGTCGTGTTAGTTACTGGCATTTTCTCATATTACCAAGAAGCGAAAAGTTCAAAAATTATGGAAAGCTTCAAAAGTATGGTTCCCCAGGTGCGTACATTTACTTTTTTTAAAAAGAGATAACTGAATACTAGTACTTTACCTGTTTCAGTTTTCAGACTAAAAAATAGGAAACCCAGCATTTAGAATTTCGTTTGATAAGACTAATGATTTAACCCTTCAACACAGTAGATTGGTGTAGTGATTTCTGATACAGGTTGAAAGTTACTTGGAAATACTTAATTGAAAGTATTTTCTGGGCAAAATCTTTTGTAATGTATTCTGGGTAGATTGACATACTGGATAACATCCATTATAAAATATTCTTGAATTACTTGGTGAGGATTGTGTAGAAAGTAAGAATTATAGATAAATTTCAAAGAAAGCGAAAAAGAAAGCAAGGTGGTGTTTGACAGAGAAGAGTCCATCCTTTATATGATGAGAATTTTGATAGTATTGGGGATTTCAGCATTATAGACGTTCCTAGACAGCAAAGAGAGGAATTACATAGACAATTTTAAAAATTAGTTTGAGGACGCAGTCTCAGATTTAACCCAGTATTCCATAACATTTTTTATTTATTTTTGTGGACTTATTTTTCAATAAATTCTGACATGTACATAATTATATTTGAGCAGCTTTATCATATGTATTATTGATGCATATTGTTCTATTTTTTCACTGATTTTTATATGTAACAATTTTTCAGTTTGCTGTTGTAACCAGAAATGGAAAAGTTTTAAATGTTAAGGCTGAAGAAATAGTTGTGGGAGATGTCCTTGATGTCAAGTTTGGAGACAGAGTGCCAGCTGATGTCCGTGTTATTACTGCCCATGGTTTCAAGGTATAATAGAAATTAAAAGTTAAAGAACAGGCATTGACACAATTTTGGTTTTAAAAAAATCAACACGGGACTCGACTATAAGGCACGTCCAGCCAACTCTTAATAGTTAAACCTTGGTTTAGTCTTCCAAACAAAGATACCGAGAAATAGAGAAGTACATGTGATATAAAAAAGGTCAAGTTTAGTACAATTTTAAGCTACTGGTCCAACTGATCTAGTTCTTTTTAAAGTTAGTGTTGAGTCCTGTTAGATATTTGATTTAATATGAAATTATTTGTCACATGTTAAACATGGCAAAAACCCAAATTTCGAACACTGCAGCATGGCAATATAGAAACTTCAGATCTATAACTCTCTTTGAAAAATATTTGGACAGACCAGAGAGCAACAGATCCACCCCTACAAAAGCCTTTGATTTACTGCACAGAAAATTAAAGTCCATGTCCTTTTAAAGTGTAAACAATAAAAATTTGAGGGCAATTGATTTTGGTAATTAGATTGGCCAAAGCTTTTTAAATACAAAAATGAAGGTGAATAGGATTAAAGCTACAGATTTTGAATATGTATGTTACAGGTAGATAACTCCTCCCTGACTGGAGAATCAGAACCCCAGACTAGAACTCCCGATTTCACAAATGATAACCCATTGGAAACAAGAAATATTGCATTCTTCTCAACTAATGCCGTAGAAGGTACTTTTCGAATTGTTAAACCAACAATCTCTTCAAAAGATTTGATTTTTAATTATGGAAAATGTAGCAGGGACTCACCACATATTGTTATTTAGGTACATGCAGGGGTGTTGTGATCCGCTGTGGTGACATGACTGTCATGGGTCGTATTGCTAACTTGGCATCTGGATTGGAAGTTGGAGAAACCCCCATTGCCAAGGAAATTGCCCATTTCATCCACATTGTAACAGGTGTCGCTGTGTTTTTGGGTGTTTCATTCTTCATCATTGCTTTCATTCTGGAATACTTTTGGTTGGATGCTGTCATCTTTTTAATTGGTATCATTGTTGCCAATGTACCAGAGGGTCTTTTGGCTACTGTCACAGTAAGTACTTGAATGGATTTTCTTTTATAAATTGAATATTGTCAGTTACCTTCAAATCTGGTTGTAACCTAGTTCCTTCTTACTGTAACAGAATGGTGATCTTTGTTTAGGTTTGTTTGACACTTACTGCTAAAAGAATGGCAAAGAAAAACTGTTTGGTCAAGAATTTAGAAGCTGTAGAAACTCTTGGATCCACCTCTACCATTTGTTCTGATAAGACTGGAACTCTGACACAGAACAGAATGACTGTCGCTCATATGTGGTTTGATGGCAAAATTGTGGAGGCTGATACTAGTGATGACCAGACCAGTAAGTTGTTTTTCTGCGGATGATTTTCCTCTGCAATAATTTTTTTTTACGCTAGAGTTTTGTGACCACAGTACATTAGAATTTAAAATGTGTGTCATAATTGATATCAGAAATAATGTATGAATTTTACATGTCAGATGCAGCCTACAGCAGCACAGATGAGACTTGGATGGCTCTTGCCCGCATTTCTATGTTGTGTAACCGTGCTGAATTCATTGCGAACCAAGAACACTTGCCAGTCTTGAAGAGGTTAAACTTTTTGCATGTGAAATTTATTTGGAAATTGCCCTGCTTTGCATTTGTTGTCATTTGATCTATGTCTTCCATAATTCACAGAGAATGTAATGGTGATGCATCAGAGTCTGCCCTTCTGAAGTGTGTTGAGCTGTCCATTGGAAAAGTGACGGAGTATAGAAACAGAAATAAGAAGATCTGTGAAATTCCATTCAACTCAACCAACAAATACCAGGCAAGATGTTTGCAATACTGATTGTTCAGATAATTATTTTCTTATAGATTGCCACATAATATAAACAAAAACCTTTGTCTCTGAAGTTGTGGTTTCTTTTCATATAGGTATCTGTTCATGACACTGAGAATCCTAATGATCCCAGAAGTCTGCTTGTGATGAAGGGAGCCCCTGAAAGAATCTTGGAAAGATGTTCTACTATTCTGATGCATGGAAAAGATGTACCAATGGACGATAACTTCAGGGAAGCATTCAATAATGCTTACATGGAATTGGGAGGTCTTGGTGAACGTGTGTTAGGTATGTTCACATTTAACTGATGTTTAAATACATCTTCAGTATTTGTTCGTTTAAAGTTTGGTTTTTAGCTAACCACGACAAATGCATCACCATTACATTGCAACACTTTCAGAGGATGGCTATGTTTCTTTAACCCAGGGGGATTGGGCTTTGATATTGCACATAGATTTCTCATGCCCAGGTCTTTTATTTGGTATCAAGACTATTGAACTTGGACTCTACCTACTTTGACCTCCACTACCAATGGAGATAGGATAAGTAGAGTTATACTTCCCGAAGACCTATGTTGTCTTCTTACAACTCTTGTTAATATAATAGCCCTAGCTATCAATTTGAATGATGTTACTTGACAGGATTCTGTGACTTCTTCCTGCCCTCTGATCAGTACCCACCAGGATACCCATATGATTCTGATGATGCCAACTTCCCCTTGACTGGACTCCGATTTGTCGGCCTTATGTCTATGATTGATCCTCCAAGAGCAGCTGTCCCTGATGCTGTTGGAAAATGCAGGAGTGCTGGAATTAAGGTTTAAATTAATTTGATCAATGATTTGAAAATACTTTTTTTTTTTTTTTTAAAAAGATTCGTATGTGTGCCAAATCCGCATTCCCCAGTATTTTGATTGATTTGTTTTTCCAGGTTATCATGGTTACTGGTGATCACCCAATCACTGCCAAAGCCATTGCTAAAGGTGTCGGAATCATCTCCGAAGGAAGCAAAACTATTGAGGATCTTGCAGCTGAACGTGGTGTCCCAGTTGAGGAAATTCAGGACACTAGGTATTCTGTACAAATTTTGTATGCAGTCTTCATTCTTTTAACATGTTTCTCATACATGTAGATGATGAGAATGTAAATGAGATTATGAAAGGTTACTTTGGAAAGAAATTATGGTGATCATAACACAAGAGTGTTTAGACTACAACTACTCTACTCGTGTCTTGTAGTGGTGCCAAGGCTGCTGTCATTCATGGTAGTGACTTGAGAGACATGACTCCTGCCCAGATTGATGAAGTTCTGAAGAACCATTCTGAAATTGTGTTTGCCCGTACCTCACCCCAGCAGAAACTGATCATTGTAGAAGGTTGCCAGCGTCAAGGGGCCATTGTGGCTGTAACTGGTGATGGTGTCAATGATTCTCCTGCTCTGAAAAAAGCCGACATTGGTATGCTAAACAATTGGCGTTAACATTTACAGTAGTTTCTTGCTGATGTAGTAGATTTTGATGACATAGAGATTTAAACAGAACAAAAGTAGGTAAATGTAGAGGAACATTGTCAGAAAATATGATAATCGTGTCCATTTCGTTTTCTACAAAAAATTGACGAGTGGTTGATGTCTATTGAATTCAGGTGTTGCTATGGGTATTGCTGGATCTGATGTGAGTAAGCAGGCTGCTGACATGATCTTGTTGGACGACAACTTTGCCTCCATCGTCACAGGAGTAGAAGAAGGTATGATTTGTTTGCATCTAGTCACCAAAAGGCTCTAGTATGTTTAGTTAAGATGCTGGCCTGTTTACCTGATAGTAGAGAATTGTTCACAGTCAAAACAAACATATTTCATTGAGTTTAAAAATTTAATGAAGTGATGACAGTAGTGTTTGATGATATTCACATGCAAAGCATGATTGAAGCTTTTCGACTGGTGATAAGTTTGAATGTGTAAATGCTCCTCAAGGAACAAGATATACCATACCTTTTTATGTCCCACCGTAAAGCCGCTGGAACATGGTATAGTATTACCTATTTCCATCAGTCCATCATGTGTCAGTTTCTGTTCATTATCTCTGCTACATATACGCATAGTCAACTGAAATTTGGTATATAGATGCATGAGAATATCCAGATCCAGTTCTTATTTAATTGTGATTGAATAATTATTGGCAGAGTTGTGCCTCATGGGCTTTCAAATTTCAAACAATTCAGAGGTTCTGTTTACTATCTTAGTCACACATGAACATTCTGAATTAAAATTTGAGATATAGATACATGTACTGCAGAAAAAATATGCAGGTCAAGTTCATATTTGGTTCCAGTGAAATAACTTTTCGAAGAGTTGAGTCACTTAGATGCTGAAAAATTAACAATTCACAATTTCATACAGATATTTTGAATTAAAATTTGAGATAAAGATATATCATGAGTATACACAAGTCAAGTATTTACATGTATATGGTTCTAGTCGGCAAATAACTTTTGGCAGAATTATGGCCCTTGGGCAAAGAAAGTTTTAAAAGATTTTATGGTTTCAATGGACATTTTGAATTGAAACTGTTGCCAGCAGAGGTGTTTGTGTCATTATCATATCTAGTCATTTTTTTCTTTTTTGTAGGGCGTTTGATCTTTGACAACTTGAAGAAATCAATTGCCTACACCTTAACCTCCAACATTCCCGAGATCTCCCCCTTCTTGTTCTTCATTCTTTTGGACATCCCTCTACCACTTGGAACCATCACCATTTTGTGTATTGACTTGGGAACTGACATGGTACCAGCTATTTCCATGGCTTATGAAGGTGCTGAAAGTGACATCATGAAGAGACAGCCCCGTGATCCATTCAAGGATAAACTTGTCAATGAAAGGTGCTTGTCATTGCAAAATGTTAAATTCACCAATACATTAGACAATTTTTCAAGTTATTAATAACTGAATAGTTTCATGCCTCAACATTTTCTGTAAGTGAAGGTGGTAAATTTCAGGTTGATCTCCATGGCCTATGGACAAATTGGTATGATTCAGGCTTCCTCAGGATTCTTCGTTTACTTTGTTATTCTGGGTGAAAATGGCTTCTGGATGACTCGTCTTCTGGGATTGAGAGAACAGTGGGACTCCCAAGCAGTCAATGATTTACAAGACTCCTATGGACAAGAATGGGTAGGTCCTTAAAATACTTTGATATGGCAATAGAAATGTTAAAGTCTTATATTGCATGCATGAATTTTACCAGAGAATTTGATTGTGACACTTAAGTGTAGTTGGTTTTAAAGATGCTGAATCTTTTCTTTCCAGACCTACAGCCAGAGAAAGATTTTGGAGTACACTTGCCACACTGCTTTCTTTGTGTCTATTGTGGTCGTACAGTGGGCTGATTTAATCATTTGTAAGACTAGAAGATTGTCACTCTTCCACCAGGGAATGAAGTGAGTATATATAACTTTGTTCCTACAAGTGTGCCATACATTATTATTTTGTCAAACATGTACATATTTGAATTATGTAATTCCTAGAAGAAACATTGACTTAACATGTATATTTTATTGCCCAATTTTAGGAACCACCACATGACCTTTGGTCTGTTCTTTGAGACTTTTCTTGCTGCTTTCTTGACCTACTGCCCAGGATTGGAACAGGGTCTTCGTATGCAGAATCTCAGGTATGGTATTACTCAGCTTATACCAAATTAATGCTGAATTTAATTGTTAAATTTACCTTGCTGTAATCAAAAGTACACTAATGTATCAAATTCAAACAACAACACAGCAGATGTGGAAAGTTTTGTAGAGCAGCTAATCTGGATGGTTGTTTTTCTTTTACAGATGGACATGGTGGTTTCCCGCTTTCCCATTCAGTATAGCAATCTTCATCTATGATGAAAGCCGAAAATACGTTCTTAGACGCAATCCAGGTGGTTTTGTGGAACGGGAAACATACTATTAATGCAAGGCATTTAATATGTGCAAGTGCAGACTATTTCAATAGAGATATTTGTGTTTGTAGAGAATGAGAAAAGATTTACTTGAAGTCTTTTAACCAACATTTATGAGAATTTATTAAAGAGACGGACCACATAAATATACCATCACATATACACACATATTGGCATTGTTTATAAACATTGGGTATCCCGATCCTACATGACTCTGTTTCTTAAATACTTTCATAAATGTTGGTGTATGTGGTTGTTGTTAACATGAACTTTTTGTACATTAAGCAAATGGGTTTTTATATTGCTAACTGTTTTAATTGTTAAAATGTCATTCTTTAAGATCACGGTATTGTACACTGAGGCTGAGAGAAAGTACACAAGTATTTTATCACTGTAGTTAGTACTAATCATAATTCATGTACAAAAAGGATACTTAAATGTTTTACACAAGTTTTTTTTTTTTAATTTTTTCATGCATAAATTTTTTTTTTAATTTTATATGCGAGTGTTTTTAAAACCAAAAATTGTGATCTTATATTCGAAGTCTGTTCATTTCTTCATGTACCAAAAAACGCAGTTTTCTGATTCTTGTCAAATGGCACAAAGATGTAACATCCTCTCCTTTCATCTGGAACATCATGCAAAAGTATCTTTCAGTGTACAGATCTGAAAGAATTGGTCCTTGTAAATAATATTGCACATACCGTAACCAGGAAAAATTTAAACATTGTTGAAATTTTTAAAATGATGGGGAATAGTAATATATTTTATTGATTAATTTAAAAAAAAAATTTAAACTCTCTGTAATGAAATGTATTTTACTATTTCAATGTAAACTATAAAAATTATTCAAAGAATGAAATTATTGGTGTTTGTATATGAAGTATATAATCTGAATATGATACTGTATATTTTGAAATATTACCAAATAATGGTTTATTGTAAGTGTTGAGGAATTGAGAGAACATTCCAGATTTTGCGTACAAAATATGTAGACTACACTTCAAAATCACATGTACAAAATGCAATATTGTAGGTAGAGATACTATAATCTATATAATTAGAGTTAGGAAATTCAATTAAATTTTAGAATAGATTTTCTTGTTTCAGATTTCCATTAATTCCAATTCATAGTACTTTGAATCTCGGCAAAAAAAAAATGTGCAACAGTAATTGCCTAGTATTTCCCACTTGTTCGCTTTGTTTGTCCTTTCATATACAGAATAGTGATGTAAAAGTCAGGGGTTCCATTATTATGGGTAGCTATTTAATTTTATTTGGAACTTCTATTCTTTTGTCACAGATGTAGCTTACCATCAACAGCTTGTAGGGGTATTGCTAGAAAGCCTCGAACAGTGGTACTCTTCATAGCTATTGTGGTATAGTCTGACAAAGAAATATTTTAGCTTTCTCTAAATTGTGTATCTTACTGCATGTGTTTAGCACAAACCTTGTTTACTGGTTCATATAGAACATTTTTGTCCATTCAGGTGGAGTTTTGTCTTTCATTTTTATAGAACATGAATTTCACCTGTCAATTGTTTGTAGAAGAATAACACAATTTTCAATAAACCTTTTAGGGACTTGTCAAATGGTTTCTCTTTGTGTTTATTTTATGTGTGATTGCATACTTGGATTTACCTTGCATTACACAATGCTCAAACATTTCGAGCTTCGATAAAAACTGTGGAACATTACTGCAAGTATAATTACCGTCGTACTAGTTCATGTACATTGCAGGAAATGCAAGGTATATGTACAAGGACACCACACACTTGTGAAACATGGTTTAAGCTGAACCCAAGGCTGGGGTAAGCTTTGAGGATAAAAAGTTGACTTGAGAAAGATTTTCTGATGAAGAGGCTGTTGTTGACTTAAGCTCTTGTGATCAAATTTTGGAGAAGGGGGTGGGGGGTAAATGAATTTTCATAAGTTTATTTGACAAAACAAAGGGAAATAACCATTATTTTGCTTATATCATTGCAAATGTGAAATGAAGATTAACCATGCGATTGGTTTGTCCGTCGTCGTGCATTAACAATTGAACACTTTAAACTTCTTAATAACTACCTGTCCGATTCTGTTCAAATTTGATATGAAACATCATTCCTGCACCCCTGGGGCCGTAGGGGCAGGGCAAAAATGACCAATTTTCAAAATTTTTCTAAAGAAACGCACACATGAAAGAAAAACTAAAAGCATAGTGATGTAGAGCAGGAAGGAGGGTGGGGGCAAACTTGTTATATAGTGTTTATGTGTAAAATACTTGAATAACATCTTTAGTGCTATTGATACTGAATTGAAAGTAAATAGATATTTAGAAAGAACAGGTAGTCCTTTACCAAAATTGTAAATTTGATGATCCCAGGGGTAGGGGTTTTGGTATCAGGGTGGGGCCAAAATGGTCAGTTATTAAATTTGTGAACAATAGCCATTTTTAACTTCTTGATAACTATCATTCCAATTCTTTTCAAATTTGGTATGAAACATATTTGGAACAAAGGGAACATAAATTGTAAATTTCAGGATTCCTGGGCCCTAAGGGGCAGGGCAAAATTTGCCCAAAAATGACAATTTTTCATAAATCTTCATCTCAAGAAGCACACACATGTAAGAAAAACTAAATGTATAGTGATGTAGAGCAGGAAGGCCTCTACCAAAATTGTAAATTTCATAATCCCCGGGGTAAGGGTACTGATCCCAGGATGGGGCCAAACTTGATATATAGTGTTTATGTGTAAAACACTTATATTACATTTTCTTTAGTGCTTTTGATACTTAATTGAAACTGAATGGATAGAGCAGGTAGTCTTTTACCAACATTGTAAATTTGATTTTCCCCAGAGTAAGGGTTTAGACCCCAGGGTTGTGTCAAACTTTGTATATATAGTATTTATCTGTAAGTTTGCTGATACTGTATAAAATCTAAATGCATACTTAGGAATAGCAGAAAAGGATATACAAAAAATGGTGAATATCACAACCCAGGGTTATGACTTTAGGATGAGTCCAAATTAGTCATTTATTTTGATGTTTTAATGATAATACACCTATTATTTAAAATCTTTCATCAGTGTATGTAGTTTTGAGGGCAGTGAAGTTTTAAGAAAACATCTTGTTTTATACTGTTGCTGAACATTAGAATTTAGCTTAGGTATTCAGAACAGGATTTTTTTTCTTCTAGATTTCATAGCCCATGGAAGTAGTGAATCTAAAGTCAACCAAATGTATTTAAACATGCACAGAAACAATGTTATCCTTATTTGATACATATATTGCAAGTATAATTACATGTAATTACAGTTGTGAAATTTGGGGCAGCCATAGTGCAAACGATGTTGAAAAAGTGCACTTGGAATATTTGAAGTCTGTACTGGGTGTCAGGAAAAATACAAATAATGCTATGGTGTATGTAGAAACAGGCAGACTGTCCATGAACATTGTGCGTTGATTTAGAATTTTAAAATTTTGGTTTAAATTATTACAAAGTGAAAATTGTATTTTTGAAAACACGTTACAAAAGTTTACGTGAAAAAGCTGACAAGGGTGGAAATCGTGTGATTAATTGGGCTATCCATATAAAAAACAAACTATTTGATATAGGTTTGGGTCATATTTGGTGTAATCAAGAATATAATGGCGTATATTGTAATACTTATTTCCCAATAATTAAGCAAAAAATTTCTGATATTTTTGTGCAGAGTATTGTTGAAGAAATCAACTCCTCACCAAGATGTAAAATTTATATGTACATTTATGACTATTTTTCATTGCAATATTACTTGATGAAGGCTATACCACATGTTTATATAAAAAAAAAAACAACAACAACAAAAACACATTAGTAGAATTAGAATGTCTTTGTATAATCTTGCCATTGAGAGTGGACGTCATTTTAATGTAGCAAGATATTGTAAACTTTGTAATTTAGATATTGAGGATGAATTTCATTTTATTTTAAAATGTCCTTACTTTATTGAATTGCGCAGGAAATATATCAAGAGGTATTATTGGAAAAACCCATCTGTTTTTAAACTTATACAATTATTAAGTGTAAACAATTTCAAAGAGTTGTGTAATTTGGGGAAATATCTTTACTGTGCCGTTAATTTACGTAATGATTTACTTATATAGCATTCTCTGTCTATAAATTCACACCAGTATTGTGTAACATACCATATAATGTCATGCCATGCCATACAATACAATTGTTAATTTGTTTATTATTTTTGTAAACACATATGTATGCCATAAGACGTATGTCTTCAACAATAAAGAACAATATTGATACTTTTTCACTAGTATTCAGGTGACCGATAAGTTTACTCATTAATACATGTATATAGTAATTTGACAAATTAAATGATTATTTATGGATATCAATATGGATTTTAAAATATATGATGTTTTAGTAGTAAAACGTTTTTTCTACCCCCTAGTCAAAAGGAGTTGAAATAGAGAGCAATTAATTAATTGACACTGGTATTAAAGTTGATAATCAATTACTATATAATAATATACATGTGGATTTCAGATTTAATCAATTACTATATAATAATATACATGTGGATTTCAGATTATATTTAATTAAACAGGGATAAAGACCTCATTATGGATTATCCTTCGGAAATAGATAACGTATGTCATATCTATGGATTCATTGCAGAGAACAGAATCAAGCCAACATTCAACTATAGTTAGTTCAATTTCTTTTTATCAGGGCATTTTGTGATATTTGTACCGGGATTAAATGAGATGATTTCGTATGATTATGTTATACAGACTGGTAACTAACGCACATGTAGGACCGACACGGACGAGAAGTAAACGATAGCTCTCAAAACAAGATTTGTGACACCATTCATTATGTACAACATCTTCGCAAGGCAAGTGTCCGATTCAATTACTCGAGAATCAGAAACTTGGCTTGCTAAGATACTGCTACTCTTTGAAGAGAGAATTCTGCTTTGAACTTGCCCATAACACATATACTGCAGTCGACAACTCCGGCCGTTCTCCTCATACAAGTAGAGCTCCGCAGTGGTATGTAGCCTTGCAGTAACGAAAGGATATTTCTCTAAACTGTATTTAGCACAACACTTGTTTACTAGTAGGAGCCACAGGCACTTGTTTCTGTAAATGACTTATGACCTCTGTATACTAATACAGAGGTCATAAGTCATTTACAGAAACAAGTGCCTGTGGTAGGAGCCTGTAAAATGCAAAACGAAACGAAACCTACTGAAAAGGATCGAAATCAAATTGAAAAAAAATCTAACGAAACAGATTGTATAACCAAACTTTAATGGTAATGATAAAAAAAAAAATGCAATATGGGCGAGCATCGCAGGCCCCTGTGAAAGTTCCCATATTTAAATGCCCCCCCCCCTTCTCATTTTTTTAATGTGGTATTTCGGGTTGACTGATATATTTTAGGCGGTCCATCGGTTGGCATTAAACATTATTTGAAGAAACTGGTGTCTGAAGTTATCTTTTGACTTGCTGTATATCAATAATAATTACATAAGATTCTTATCTAATCTCTGATTGCTGAGGCGCGAGTACTTTCAATCATGGAAGAAGAATTAGATAGTAACATATTACATGTATACGAATACAATTCGGTAAGATGTATATATGAAGTAATTATTATTTATATGCAGTAAGTCCAGAGATAACTCTATTCATAAACATTTGCGCCGATTTATTATTAGGACTTGTTTATTTTACCGACAATATATGGCAAGCCCTTTTACTATTTATTCGAAAAATAAGATATCTCTTTAAATTAAAAAGATATTTCTTATTTTAAAGAGATATCTCTTTAAAATGAGAGATATCTCTTAATCTTAAGAGATATCTCTCTAAATAAGAGATATCTCTTTTACTTAGAGAGATATCTCTTTCACTTATAGAGATATCTCTTACACTTTAAGAGATATCTCTTTCACTTAAAGGGATATCTCTTTCACTTAGAGAGATATCTCTTATACTTTAAGAGATATCTCTTTCACTTAAAGATATATCTCTCTAAGTGAAAGAGATATCTCTTTTACTTTGAGAGATATCTCTCTAAGAATTCCTAGAGAGGAATCTCTCAAAGTATAAGAGATATCTCTTTAATCGTTGAAAAAGAGATATCTCTCAAAGAGAAAGAGATATCTCTTTCCAATATTTTTATTAGTTTGAATACTTACTCCTCCCTACAACGGAAGCCCGCCAAAGCAAATCTTACCATGATGGCTGGGGTGTTGCTAAAACGCGGAACGGAAAATGGAACGGAAAATATATTATGCAATAATGTCATGAGGAGGTCAACATTTTGCAAAATCAAAAGGCTTATTTTGAACAAGGAATGCAGAAATTACAGAGAGAACAGGAAGTCATCCTCAGAATCCACCATTTCATATTGATACCTCATACTAAAGCATTATTATGTATTTTTAGTTTTTTACACGGTGTGTTTTGCGGATGAACGTACCAACAGATATCTCTTTAAACAAAAGAAATATCTCCCTAGCGTAAAAAGATATCTCTTTAACTTACAGAGATATCTCTTTAACCAATAAAGATATCTCTCTTATTTAAAGAGATATCTTATTTTATGAATAAATAGTAAAAGGGCTTGCCATAACAATATCCACATGTGTACATACATTGTCTTTTTAAAGCAACATTACTTTACCCAAAAGCGGATCCAGCGCCGACGAATTATTTAGTAAAATAAAAAAAAAAATACAGTTTAGTCTGAGTCAATTATCCGTGTTTGGTATGTGCAATTTTGATCTGGAGGAACTTCATACAGTGGACAGTGATGTTGTTTTGTTTTTGTTTTTTCGAGAATGTGGGCGGGGTTTGAAGAAAAGTGTGGGTTATGTACAGATAACCCACACTTTTAACAAAAGAAAGCACGCCAAGCTATGGTACAATGTATGAAGTTCCTCCAGATCAAAATTGCACATATCAAACACGGATAACTGACTCCGACAAAGTTCTCCAAATACATTATAGATATTCGCACTGAATCTCGCTTAAACCTTGATACAAGATAATATCGTCAATGGTCTCGTCCCAAAGACGTTCTATTTCCATATTCTCCTCAAGTCGAGAAACACGTGTACGTAGAAATACTAGTATCATTTATAAAAGACACAGTCACGTGATAAGAACGCGTTTGAGAGATAAACTTGTTTAGCGGACAGAGTGAATCAGATTTGTGTTTCTTTTATGGTTTCTCGTCTTACAATTCTTAATTTTTCTCTCTCTCATGTTTCACCATTTTTAAAAAATCTATTGTATATACATGTAAATGTTTTTCCAGCCAATTTAGTCAAAATATGTATTAGAATGAAGGATATCAATAGGATTTTCAAAAGAGTAACCACCATCATCACTTGAATATATTGCTAAATTTTTAAACAGAAAAATGCACGAATATGGGTTCATGGAATTTTATTTGAACTTTTAAATTTCAATTCTTTAAAGCCAATACCGGTACTAAAAGTCGGAGAATGCGTAAGTGTTAAATAAAAATATCAAAATCAACAGTCCAAACATTTATATGCACTTTAAAAAACGGCTTTTTAAAAACAATTAATGAACATACATTTTTCGGTGATAGAAAGTCATTATGATAGAAATATATGGTGTACAAAGTGTAATGTAAAGACATAACAATTGGGATCATATTGTAAACAGGCGACCGCGCTTCCGAAAGCTATAATAAAATATAATGAATAATAGTAAACTATGGTACAAGTCACTTACCCCATATAAGTTCAGATACCCGATGGGCGTGGTCATTATGACCACACCCATCGGGTATCTGCACATAACCAACAATATTATATGGGGTAACTACTACGTACCCGACTCAGATGCACGGACTTTTTCATGGTTAGTGAACACATGTTGTTTATAGAAGTGTTCGTACGCACGAGTTTTACTGGCCAATACTGTTTGGAGTAAGAAGTGTAAAAGGTTTGTTTGGATACTATTCGTTACGGAAAGCACTTTAGTTTTGACAAAATTTGCCCTTCTGTCGTGCCACGACTCAGCGAAGACTAACGTAATCGTGCTGTTGGGATGCTTCAAGCTGGAATGGCACAAAATATCGTAGCAAGACACTTTGGAGTTCATCGGAACACCATCCAGTCATTATGGAGACGTTTCCAACAATCTAGTAACACTCGGGATCGACCACGTTCTGGGCGTCCTCGTGTATTGTCGCGTCGACAGGACAACCACATTAGACTTGTGCACCTGAGAAATCGTTCCAGACAGAAAGTTTGACTGCTCGTAGCATTCCTGGACTTCGACCAATCAGTCCAAGAACTGTGCGTAATCGTCTGCGCGAGCACAGCATCAGACCAAGACGTCTAGCGGTGCGCTCTATACTGCTTCAAAACGTCATCGTATCGCTAGACTAGCGTGGTGCAGACGACATCTGCGATTCAGAATACAGAACTGGGCCAATATTCTGTTCACTGATGAATCCAGATTTCATTTGGATAGCAGTGATGGCCGTTGTACAGTGTATCGTCGCGTTGGGGAGCGGAACCAGGACGCTTGTATTGTGCAACGTCGACAATTCAGTGGAGGTAGCGTTATGGTGTGGGGTGGAATAACAGCACGTGGAAGGACCCCTCTAAAAATTGTCAATGGAAATCTCACCGGCGTACGCTAACGAGACGAAATTATTCAGGGCCATACGTGATACCCTTCATACAGAGACAGCAAAGTCACATCACTCTTCAGCAAGACAACGCAAGGCCACATGTTACACGTGTAGTCAGGGACTTTTTTGTTAAACAGAATGTCGATGTCTTACCTTGGTCAGCTGTTTCCACCGATTTATCGCTGATCGAGCACGTCTGGGATGAAATGGAACGACGTCTACGTCATTTACCAAGTCAGCCAGTGCCATTGGCTGATTTAGGCCAGGCTTTAACCAACATCTGGAACAACATCCCTCAAGCATTTCTGAACACTCTAGTGGCATCAATGAGGTGCCGTTGTCAAGCATGCGTGAATGCAAATGGTGGTCACATGCGTTATTAACTTTGTTAATTCAAGTTGGAATACCAGTGTCTTTCGAGTGTGCTGAAATTGACGTCATTCGACTTTTCTTTTCTTTTTTTTTTTATGTTGGCTTATTTTTCTCTCTTTTATTTGCAATACATATATTATGTTCACATAACTAAACAAATATTGAATATTAGATTTTTCATTCGACGTTAACATTAATGGATTATGAAATGTTGTAACGAATACATTTGTTAACAGTATTACAAAAAATAAAATTTGTTCATTGTTATTTTTTATTATTTTTTCATATATTAAATAATGCACAGTTTCTTTTTCCCGCTAGTATATATATCATACCGTCCATGAACAATGCAAGTGTACATGTAAACTTTGTTATGTGCAAATATATGTACGTTAAAAGACGTTTTGCCATGAGAGGGGGGACATATAAAATGAACTCTGCGTGTTCTTTCCATTCTCTACCCTCTGCTCGCGAACACCTCTGTCAATGCCTAAATTACAAGATTCTTGTAAAACGCTTTGAATTTTTAAAAAAAAACCAAACATAACTTTATCAGTTCATGACGTAGAAATTTAAGATAAAATTGGTTTATCGTTTGTAAGCAAATTCCTAATTTTTAAGAACTTAATCAAAATAAAGCATATCTGCCCGATTTTTGTGTTATCTTGGCTACATTAATCATTCCAATTCTTAAATTTCCGTGTTCAGGGGCCCCTTTCTTTCTTTCTTTCCTCCAAATGGAGATTCATTACAATACAAGTACAATGGTAGTGCATTTATCAAGACATGTGCAAATGTTCAAAATAATATAAGGAATACAAGTAATTATAAATGGAAGAGAGGAAGAATACAAAAATATCTAAGCATCAGGTGACAAGCATACACTATTTAGTTACAGTGTAACTCGAAGTTTGTTATAATGCATTGCTACTGCATCTCTTATAAAACGAAAGTTCAGAAGATGTAGTTCTTGAATGTCAAAATCAGGCAAGTTTGAGACTATGCCCCGAAGATAAATAAATACAAGTTATATTGGGACAGCCCACATAGGTCGGCAGCCAGAGAAATATCAAAGTCTTCAATTAAAGTTTCCCACCAGGACTCGCGATATAGGGTTGTTTCAGAACAGGTAGTTGATACGTGCTCAAAACACCTTCATGAAAGGTCTCGCGCACAATGAGCAAATTTCGGGTAGTGTATCCAGAAGAGTCCATAATTTTACAATAAACTTGTACAGAAGAATCTCGTTATTATTATGCGGAATATTCCATAACAAAGTTGCTGATTTTCCATTACAAAGAATGGTAAATCGGGCAAAGTCAGGATCAGCACGCATGCATTGTCGTCTGGAATCGGAATGGTAAGTGGTGACAGAGGATTTAACAGATCTTTTCCACTCTAATTTTGAAGAGAAGGCACAGCTTTCAAGATATCGAGTTAAAGCAGGATACAAATTATATTTGGTCAATAGAGACATGATGTCCTGAATAAATCCGCGATGTTTGGCACAAGGGTTCATCTCATACGAGAATAGACGAATGAGGAATATGCGCTTTGTGAGATAATTAGTGTCAAGTTCACAAAGACGTCCAAAAAATTGCAGTTTCTTGATGCCAGTCTCCGCAGTAATAGGAAGCAGACCCAGAAGATTTTCACAAATATCCGATTTAGTTTGCTGATGGAGACCCAATGCGGGTTTTGCAATAAAATGCTGAAATGTATTGAGGGTTTCGACATTTTTTCGTCATAGGTAGCACCAGAGTTCGCATCCATATAACAGAGAGGGGAGAACGCCCAGAACTATAGTTTGGAGATAGCGATTGGGTTGAGCTGTTTGGATGTATTAGTGAAAACTATGTTTGGCGTCCTTTCCTGCAAGTCATCGAAGTTCTGCTACTGGGATCAAATGTGGAATTCAGTAAAATTTCCAGGTGCGTGTATTCCTTGGAAGAGTGAATAACATTCTTGCCTAGGTGCCAAGTAAATGAGTCCGTATGATTTGCCCATTTTGGATAAAAATGAAGGACACTGGATTTGTTTGCATTGAATGTAAAACGCAATTTTGATGAATACTCGTATATTTTGCATAGGATTTTATGTAATCCATGCGGTATGAGCGCAACACAACAAATGTCATCCACAAGCGTTGGATTAGAGTTTGTGATACTGAAAATACCGGTATTTGTACACAGATTTTAAATTTCGTGCAGCAAGTCGTCGAAAAATACAAGGTAGAGTAAGGTTGACAAAACACCACCCTGTCTAACGCCTTGTGAAATTGAAAACCAGTCGGAACTGATTTGGTTGACAACGACAGAGAACGATGTCTTTACATGACAATCGTTTACTAGACTCCATAAACGACCTGAAATCCCAAGCCGATGTAGTTTGTACGTTAGACCATGTCTTCTGTGTATCAAGAAAGGCTACAAGGACAGGACTGAGGCGGGACTCCCATGTTCTATATTGTGATAAATCATCTCCTGAAAGTTGAAGGACGCTGTTATACACCCAAGTTTTTGTTGAAAACCTTGCTGTTGTTGATTTGGAAAATTTATCATAGGCTGGATATAAGTCCGAATTCGGGTTAGCAACAACTTTTCAAAGATTTTAAGGAGGCATGGAAGAAGGGCTATGGGTCTGTAATTGTCGGGGGACTTCCTTGGTTTGTTACTACCTTTATAGATGGGAATGATCAAGTCTTTTTTCCAGCATGATGGAATTCGTCCTATTTCTATGACAGCATTGAAAAGGTAGGTGATGCATTTACCTAACTGAATACCGCCATAGATGAAATGTTTGTTCTGAATACGGTCAAGACCAGGGGCTTTCTTTGTTTGAGATCACGGAGGATTTGGCATATTTCGTCGACGGTCACAGAACCATCAGGAAAGGTTATAAGGGAGCAGGATATAAGACTCCTTTCCAAATTAATATATGATGTTTTGATGTCGTGAAAGAAGTCCGAATCGAAGCTATCATTTTCTTTTGGATTGTAGATATCATAAAAATGTTTTGCAAAAGCTAACGTTACACCCGACGGGTCGTCGTACGAACTACCGTTGAATTCTATCACTGGGTATGTACGTGTGTTCCGTGGACGCAAACGTTTTATCAATTTCCAGAAGAGCCGAACATCACATTCTGAAGCTTCGTCTATATCTTTAAACGCATTGGACATATAACGTTCATGCTCAGCATTGAGTTCATTTCGAAGGTTTCGTTTTGCATGCTTGTAATTTTTGTAAGAAACATGATTCATACCACAGGGGCGTCCTTCGCACAACCAAATGTTTCGTCAACGTCGCTCCGTATCATGCAATTGTTTAACTCTTGATGTCCACTCGGGCTTCAAAAAAGTGTTCATGCATTGGAGATATACAACAGTATGTAACTATGTGTTGAGATCGAGACAAAATGAATCAAGATCCTCCACGGTATTTAAATTTCTGTCCAAAAACATTTCACTACGATCACCAACATAGTTTTCATACTCCTTGAACTTACAGTAATCTATACCTTATGCCAGGCTGGAAGGGAGGTGGTAGGTTCATGCAAAACATAGGTTTTAATAGTTTTAAAACATGGATGAACATATGAATATCGCCAATATTTGTCTATTCATTTGAAAAATTATTACTTTGCTGAGTAAATCAGTAGGTAAACACGTCGACTGCTGAACTGTAGATCGCAGGTTAGAGTCCTGCAGGGGTTTTACATTTTTTAAAGATTGATTTCTACTAAAACTGCATTTTTGATCAAATAAAGTTACTTTGAAAGTTTTCAGTTTCACAATATTGATATAAATATCCTCCACTTTTCATCCCATGAGGGTCACGATTTGAACAATCTTGAATCTGCACTACACCAGTCCTATAGATGCCTGCATATTTTAAAAGATGACTCACCATAGCCCTGTTGTTCTAGAGAAGAGGAGTTTTAAAGATTTTACCTAATGTATATTCCCATGTAAAACTTTGATCCCCTATTGTGGCCTCACCCTACCCCCGGGGGTCATGATTTCAATACCTTGAATCAGGAAAGCTTTCATGTAAATTTCAACTTTGGTTCTTGAGAACATGATTTTGAATTACCCCACCTTATTCCTGCTTTTCCTTGATCAGAAACGTGAATCCCCTTCACCCAAGGATGATTTGTGTCAAGTTTGATTGAAATTGGTCCAGTGATTCTGGAGAAGATGAAATTGTGAAAAGTTAATGATGCCTCTGATAACGACAACAGACGCCGGGTAAATTTCAATCAGAAAAGCTCACTTGGAGCCTTCAGTTCAGGTGAACTAAAAACAACGGCTTCTTTAATTCTCATCTAAAAAATGATAGATAGCCATTGAAAGACTCGATTCGGTGTAGGAAAAGCTGCTTATGATTTCAAATACATAATTATATACTGTGTAAAGAAATACAGTCTAAGGTACAAAGGCATACAGCGTAGATTCGATGTTTAATTTTATTAACACAGTTTTATTACAGTTACAAATACCTTAGCAAGCCATATCATCGACGTTTTTACATTTTCAAAACATTTTGATAAATTGATAAGGATGAAAACAGCAACATCAAAGAGAAATAAAAAAAAAAAAACAACAACCAAAAAACAAACACACGAAAATATTCATGATAATTGGACGGATAATAACGAAACATTTCATGGAATAATCAAGTAAATGAATCAGAATTGTTGGCTTAAATATACAACTTGAATAATAATTTGCTTAAAAAGCATCAATTTGAACATTTGATCACAGGTTCTATACCCCGTTGCCAAAACCTAGCTATAGTAAAAAGCATGCCGTAATATGTGTCGTGTCAGAAAGAGAGGACAGCAATTCATGCATCCTGTTCATTACAGTGGGCGGAGAGAGAGAGAGAGAGAGAGAGAGAGAGAGAGAGAGAGAGAGAGAGAGAGAGAGATTATACAATGCGCAACTCATCATGCACAAGTTTAATGAATATCAATAACTAACAATATGTTCATATGTTTCATTTTGCTGATAATTAACAATTATCTGGTAGTTATATAGGCAATTTTTACAAGAAAGATTCTAATACAGTGTATTTGATTGCAGTCTCCCAAAATATGGAGGATTTTTAGTAAAATATAAATCTTTTCATCTAGGTAACACATATCGACAATTACGATTTTGAGATGCAAGCTGTATACGCGTTGTTAAAAAAAGCATCAATAACGATCCTGATATACTGATATATCATATCCTGTTTAGTCCACAGGGGATATCTTTGAACTGTCCTTCACAATCCAGATCGCGAAAACCACACACAAAATCTGTATAAGATAGAACAAGATGGGTTTGTGAAACACAAATGCCCCCGATAATGTCCAATTCTAAAGATGGCCAATGTCACAAGGACAAATATCTTGGTACCAGTAGAAAGATCTTGTCACAAGAAATGCTCATGTGCAATATGATAGCTCTAATATAAAATTACCATTTAGAAGTTATGACCAATGTATATAATTTTTTAAAAGTAGGTCAAACTCCAAGGTCAAGGTAATAGTGTCAAACATTTTGTTTCCCACGAAAAGGTTTGTCACAAGAAATACTCATGTGAAATATCAAACCTCTAGCACTTACTGTTCAAAAGTTATTAGCAAGGTTAAAGTTTTCAAAAAGTAGGTCAAACTCCAAGGTCAAGGGTAAACAAATGTTGATACCAATGGATAGGTCTTGCCACAAGAAATACTCATGTGAAATATCAAAGCTCTAGCACTTACTGTTCAAAAGTTATTAGCAAGGTTAAAGTTTTCAAAAAAGACGTCAAACCCCAAGGTCAAGGTCACATGGTCAAACATTTTTGTGCTTGTCACAAGGAATACTCATGTGAAATATCAAAGCTCTAGCACTTATACTGTTCAAAAGTTATTTTCAAGGTTAAAGTTTCAGACAGAATGACAGACAGGACAAAAACAATATGCTCCCTGATCTTCGATCTTCGGGCATAAAAGCCTTTATGATATATATATATATATATATATATATATATATATATATATATATATATATATAATCCATTGGCATGTTGCAGAAACTTTGTAAGACAATCCATCAAACTAACAAACATATTAATTATATAACACTACATGATTATGAATTCTTTAAGAAGTACATACATGTAATTATATAAACATGTGTGTAAATCATTAAACAATGGCATTTACACCTACCTGAAATACCAAAAGTGCCACACCTACTCCGATAACCATGGACTTGTTGTCATCGATCAAATCCAGGACAGCCTGATAGCAACCCTGAATATATATATATTTAACTCATGTTAGTAACTACAATTCTATTCCAAGTTTGATTTGCTTTTTGTACAAAGCCTGTAGTCTCGCTTTTCCCAGACTCTCGCTCTCTCGGAGAAAGCCACAGGCACCTGAAGTGTGGATACCTTACGTACATGTATACACCCCCTTCTACCTAATGGAAAAACCCCCAGAACCAATAACATATCGAAAATATGTAATTCCCCCGCCGAACACCGTCATAAGTCGTCCTGAATAGCCAGTTTCTACTTTCTGTAAGCTTTTGAGATGACCACTTGTGAGATACTAATACCGGTATTTCATCTCAAAGGCTTACAGGAGGTAGGAACTGACTATTTAGAACGGCTTATGAGAGTGATCGGTGGAAAAAGCACATATTTTGGATAAATCATTGGTTCTGTATTAAAAAATGTATTGGGTCTAGAAAGGGTGGGGGTTGAGGGGGTGGGGGGGTTACGTACATAAGATCTATACAAGCTATCCACACACTTCAGGTGCCTGTGGGGAAAGCGAGACTGGCGGCCACTACTTTCATACGGAGGCCACCGCTTTATCTCACTTAATTAAAACTTTTTAATCTAACTTTTAATTAATATGAATATTCACGATATAAGAAATTATCAATGTGTACTTAATATTCTAACGTATCAGGCACGTAGAACCAGGGGATCTATGCAGCGCCAAATTAACATAAACTCAAATAATTGAAGATATCTTCAATTATTTGAAGATATCATCAATTCAATTATTGCTCTCTTTAATTGAATTAATGTGCGCATTAAATCAATTATTGCTTTCATCAAATGAATTAATGCGCGCTTCAATTCAATTATTGCTCTCATCAATTGAATTAATGCGCGCATCAATTGAATTAACGAGAGCAATAATAGATTTGATGCGCGCATTAATTCAATTATTGCTCTCGTCAATTCAATTGATGAGAGCATCAATTTCGTAGAAGTATTGCTTGCAATAATTAATTTAGAGCTCGGTATAAATAATTTGATGGTCTCTTTAATTCAATTAAAGATAGCATTAATTGTTTGAAGATATCTTTAATTCAGCTGTTGCGCGCATCAAATGAATTGATGATATCTTTAAATAATTGAAGAAATCTTCAATTATTTGAGCTTATGTTAATTTGGCGCTCCATAGGAATTCCCCCTTTCTTGTTTATTTTAATCAGGTCTCCTCATCGGAAGTTAAGGGTTTAGCCGGGTTATAGACAGTTTGATCGTCGTTTACTTTCATATACTATGAATAAAGTCGAAGAAAACATATTTTGCTGAGAAATGTTGGAAAACGCTAGAATGCAACAAATGTTCGGCAAGCAAGATCCAACCTGATTTTCTTTTCTTTAATAAATGAGAGCATGAGAAATGCTCGAATATACAGACAACATATTCTCGATAATAATCATGAATACGCGCCCCTTGGCGAAATCTAACATATGAAGGCAATTTTCATACCCAATAAAGTCTTTCTACTAAAGTGTTTATAGCAAAAAGATAGGAGTAATTCAGATTGTGTTGTTTAAGAGCAATTAAAAAGTCAACTATAGAAATTATTAAACAGTATAACATATATTACAACTTTCCTTTGTATAAAAAAAAAAATCAAAAAGTACATACAAACAATTCCTGAGATGGTGTAAATTACTTTGTGCTTCAGATAGATGAACTATATAGTGTGGGAGGGATATTTTTATTTGGTTTTGGGGTGGGGGTTATTATTATCTAATGCTGTTCAACCAAATTGTGATAGTTATATTTTTATTTTCTAAGAGTTTTATCTATCGTGTGGACATTATTCCAACCCAATGTAACTTTACCTTAATATATAGGATACCTGTAAAGTGCGAAACGAAATCGAAACGAAACGAAACGAAATCTACCGAAACGAAACCTACCGAAACGAAACGAAACCTACCGAAACGAAACGAAACCCACCGAAACGAAACGAAACCTACCAAAACGAAACGAAACAGATTGTATAACCGAACTCTTTTAATTATAATAATTAAAAATGGTATCTTAGGCCCCTGTGAAAGTTACAAATAAATAAAATTCGCCTCCCCTTTGATGTAGGCTTTCGGCTTGACTGTTACAAAGTTTTAAAAGTTGGAAAGGGGGGGGGGGGGGGTAAGCACAAAGTACATATCCGTAGTTGATTAAATGACATGTACAATTAGTTTCGGATCCATAAATTTCAGAACCGAGGGTTACAGTCTCAGAGATCTGGGGAAACACACTATACGAGGGGTGGGGTCGCCGACGTTGGATCCGCCTTTGGGCATAGATACATTGTTTGAAGAAGCTGGTGTCTGAGAAAATTGAAAGCAGGAAGAGCTCTTAGCCTCTTATTTTATCTCTAACTGCTGAGGTACGAGTACTTTCAATAATGGAAAAACTCTATACATTTGGGCAATCTCTACCCAGAGTTATCGTTGTAGCGTAGCGTAATACGCCCTCTGGTGAGAGATTGACATTTGGGGTGTTGCTAAGACGGGGGATTGAAAACGGGACGGAAAACGGAATTTTTTTAATGCAATAATATTAGGAGGAGGTCGGCATTTTGTAAACTGAAAAGGCTTATGAAGAAGGGAATTTTAAGCAGAAATCACAAAGAGAACGGGAGGACATATTCAGAATCCACCGTTTGATATACTACATACAAATACACAATATCCACATGTATACATATATTTGTCTTTACAACAAAAATACTGAAACATGTATTTATGCCCAAAAGCGGATCCAACGCCGACGACCCCATCCCTCGTTTAGTGTGTTTCCCCAGACCTCTGACCTGTGAGACTGTAACCTTCCGTTCTGAAATTTATGGATCCGAAGCTAATTGCACATGGTATTTATGTGCTTTGTGCTTACCTCCCCCCCCCCTTTTTCCAACTTTTAAAACTTTGTATCAGTCAAACCGAAAGTCTACATCAAAGGGGAGGCGAATTTTATTTATATGTGTAAACTTTAACAGGGGCCTGAGATACCATTTTTAATTATTATAATTAAAAGAGTTCGATTATACAATCTGTTTCGTTTCGTTTCGGTGGGTTTCGTTTCGTTTCGGTAGATTTCGTTTCGTTTCGGTAGATTTCGTTTCGTTTCGTTTCGATTTCGTTTCGCACTTTACAGGTACCCTAATATATAGAATACCTGTACTCTTTGAAATTGTGCTGTTCTAGATATTTGATGCTGTATATGTTTTGTATAGAATCATTGCAGATCTGTAAGGTGTTTTCAATTGCTGATTCAAAATGCCATAAACTCACCTTTTTGTAGAAATTTACGTGATTTCTGTCCACTTGACATGTCTGTATATTTACTATTGACACTGGGTTGCCAGAGTTTAGTAATTCCTCTGTAAAACCCTTGCAACAAGTTGGTAAATCTTCGCTTCTTGGGATGTCATTAGAATCACTCCATCCACAACATTTCAACTATAAAATAATGTTATACATGTACCTGTACATAGCCTCAACAACCATTCCCCCCCTCTCTCTCTCTCTCTCCATTTTCCCTATCTTACGTTTATGAATAGGAGGTCCATAGCTCTGCTTGTCGGATCCTTGGGCTTGTTGGTAATGGATTTGTATTTCTTGAACTCTTTAGTTACAGGATCCGAGAGCAAGTCCTTCAACTAAAGAAGAATAAAAGAGAGAATCATTTTATTAATCAGCTTCAAAAATATGTATTTGATCATTGTGCATTACTTTAATTTTTTAAAGTTTTTGGAAAGTACTAGTAGAATACATATTATAATTTTGTCAGGTCACCCTACAGAAGATTTTTGCTGGCCTTTCTCCAGCTCTTTATTAAAAGTTTTGGAAGGTAGATAGGCAATGCTTTTTATTATCATAATTTTTTTTTTTGTGGAAAATGTTAAGTTTATATTCTATTGTTTTCTATAAAAGAGAAAACAGTGTTTGAAGCTATGGGAATTTCCAGAGAACATCGGTAAAAATAACCATCTTGTAATAAAAATAAAAACCAAGGTGTGAAGAAAAAACTTTTAATGGAAAACAAGCATTTTTATTTGAATTCTAGTCTCACATACATGTAATCTTTTAAAGAAGTCAAATAGTGTGACGCCTTACCGTATCAGAAAACAGCAGTGCCACAAAGGTGACCTCAATCAGGATGAGGATGATCACAATGACGGCATACTGATTAAAATTGAATTAAAAAAAGATTAGCATGTTTCTAAGACATTTATCGAATTTACACATACATGTAATTATTTTTAATGGAAGGTTACAAAGTTGTTTACATACTCACAGCGATCAGAAATACTTTAATAGCACAACATGCGCCACATCCGCCTAGGATTCCCATGACAACCAGGAATATCCCGATACCCACCAATACCCATGCCGCTATCGTGATGTAGTCAGACACCACTGGTATGTCTTTGAAAGATTTAAGAACGGATGCAATGAAGTCGGCGCCCGCTAACACCATGGCACCAGCCGCAACAAGGGCGAGCCCAACCAACTGAAGGAAGATTGAATTGAATTTCAAAATTGTTTCTTTCGGCAAACAAGTACACTGTACACACTAAGGATTATCCGGTATCATATAATAGTAATGAAAATGTATTTCACAAATTACAATTAAGCAATATTGTATGGATACCATTTAACAGAATAAAAATAAAGAATCTAACAAGGGAGTTAGAATGGGTTGAATTTTGACAAGTTCACAGACGCATATTGGTAAACTTGATCTTTGTTTCAATTGTGATTCAAACACGTCACCAACAGACTTACAGTGTACATGTATAGCGAATTCAGTTCTTGTTGACTGTTCGACTCATTATTCAAAAATATAAGCAGGAACTCTGGAAAAAATGAACTCGACCCAGGGTCTAGTTACTGAAAGTGAGGATAATTTCAAAAGAAAACTCCTGGACCAGTTGAAATACATGGGTTAAATTTTATGTTATTTAAAAAAAAACCACCAGTCGACTTTCTAGATTTTGTAGAAATAAATCGCTCGAAGCAAGTTTAGGGATGTTACTTTTGTGCATGATTAATATAGCTAAAGAATGAAGCGTTTTAAATCTGAGTGGTCGTTCTTATCAAAAGACTTTAGACGCGTAGAATCAAGACTGTTGATGAACAAATTACTACCGGTATACACTGTACATGTCAAACTTCCGCCAGAGTTCGTGCCTCGAGGGGGAGTTTGATGTACATGTATCAAGCAAGCACGAGCCTATGTTCAAATTCATATAGCGATTTCAAAATTTTCATCAATTTTTGTAAGCTTCGTCCGGCAAGTACCAGTATGTCACAGGATGAAATCGCATACTTACTATAACCCAGGTGAAAGGATTAGGTCAGAATTTTAAGTTCACTTTTGACAAATTTAACCCTCAGACATCTTTGGTTGGTCTTATTTGGATAATGTATGCATTGCGCGTGCCTTCGTCGTACTTGGTCGATCAGAAAACAATGGCGTCGATAAATTTTGAAATGATTGAGTTCATTGACTGTTGATATAAGAAAAAGGACCCATCCCACTAAATTCATTAAGCTAGATCTTGTGTAAAACACTAAAAGATAGTTAGATATGGACAGATCCAAGAATCGCTGGAAAGATAGCAAATGGTATGCTAATAAGACAGTCACGTGGTCAGCACTCGGCTCGTTTCGAAAAGTATCTAAAAAGACAGGGTGTATTTTGAAACTGTTTTCATTTATTGTTTTCATCTATATCTCTACAACCATAGTTGTGCATGTTTTTATTTCATTTTATTAATAGAATAATGTACGTAGTATTGATTTCTTAAAGGGACATGTTCACGATTTGAGCTGAAAATTTTCAAATTTCATTTTTCCATTTTTATTGTTTACAATGCTTAAGTAAAATATTTCTAATGATCAACCAAAATTTTGATATCAGAAACAGCAATCACAGCTCTTCAATATGTAAACAAGGCCCGTGCCATGTTTTTGTTTACATATAGATTGCTTAATAGAATATAGCATGTTTAAAGCAAAATGAGATGTGTTAAACACTAGAAACTAGTTTTGTTCAGAATTAACTTGTAAATTGAAAAAATATATGCTTTAAACGAAACGTTTACTAGTATATTTAACATATGTAAACAAAAACATAGCACGAGCCTTGTTTACATAACAAGACTTGTGAGCTTCATATCTCACATGTACCTCAACAACTGACATTAAAATTTTACTGACTATTATTAGCATCTAGACATTGAAAATGGAAAAATAAAATTTGAAAATTTTCAGCTAAAATCATCCCCATGCCCCTTTAATAGAACGAAAGACCAAACCAGTATGCCAAGAACGGCCTAATAATCGCTATGAAATACTTCAAACAGCACTTGACCCAATGATAGGTTATATGGGCAAACTAGATCTTTATAACGACCATAGAAGTTGCGAAAGGCTGACTTTAAACGAGACTGTTGAAACTTGAAACCCCTGTAACATCAACTTGTTTGTCAGTAGCCTCCCTCGATTTAAAAACTGATCATACGCTGAACAAGCTCTTGTGTATCGAATCAGTTGAGAGATATAAACACCGTATGTTGGTGATAATGACATATTGCTACATGGATTTGGGAAGTTGACGATGGAGAAGCTGAAATCCTCCCGTTTGTCATAAACTTGAATTATAAGTTTGCCGTTGATATCAATTTTCAATCAAATATCTAAGTACAAAGCAGATGTGGAGGACTCTGTGGTGTCTTTTATATCGAGTTCACATGGATATATCGAATCGACATATGAATGAAATGATTATTGTTGATAGATAATACATCGTCGATATATCTAAATGTCGAATTGAAGGTCACAGCAAGAGATTTTTTTTCTTCTCATGTAGAAGATTTTGAATAAATTCTGCTTCACAGGAATATAAAAACAGGTCAGCTAACAAAGGAGCACAATTTGTGCCCATGGGGATTCCAACAGACTGTTGGAAGACCTGATCACCAAAGACCACGAAGATATTGTCAATGAGGAACTCCAGCATATTTTTAATTTCAACTTCAGAGTACTTGTGCGTGGAATCAGAATGGTGGTTAAGAAAGTAATTTTTGGATGACTGATAACTATATATGAATATTTCCGTTCTCCATTTTTGTTGAAGAAGCAACTGTCTATGATGTCAAAAATGAGGCAATGATATCTGATTCGTTTGAAGCTTATTGGAATAATATTCAAAGGTCGTTAGGGTATATTTCCAAGCCGAAAAAATCTCAAGTCAACTATATACGCAATTCCTTAACTTTCGGGGCTTCCTTTAAGTATGTAAGTGCGTTTAGGATCGAAGTGGATTAGCTACATCCACCAGCCAACCATGGTTCTTAAGCAACCCTTCTAATAGATAATACTTTGACTTTTAAACACAGATGGTCAAAGGCAGATCCTCTAGGTACGAATATCGAAGCATATCTAGAACCGGCCACCTCTTGTGATGCAGATCCCAAAAAATTGAAAGGATGGTGTTTTGTTGCATCTTAAATTTACTTTTCTGTCCCACAATGACACAAAGTAACCTTTCTTTAGTTAAACGGGGACTATTTTAGTTTATCTAGGCTTTTAAGCCGACGTGGATGTATTTCAGACGTAGTCCCGGCTAAAGCGTCCACATCTCATTAAAAAAAAATAGAACTTGGGTTTTCTCTACTCTGTGATTACCATCCATGTAACTCCAATCCTTACTGAGTTATACCGGAAAAGTTTACCATCGTTAATGATTTTAGAATTGAACAGAACACACGATTTTTTTTTTAAAAGTTGGAATGCCTAAAGAATTAAATGTAAAAAAACATTTGTTCGATGATTTTTAGGAAAAACAATAAAGTCAGGTCACTGTATATCAATAAAGTCAGGTCACTGTATATCAATAAAGTTCGGGGTGCATGGTTTAGTAGGGAAATCCAGATTACTGAAGAATATTTCCGCTATTCTTTATAATGACATTTGTTTACTTTTCTGGACGATTACAAACTGCGAAATTTATATTTATATTAATGTTTTGTCAGTAATAAATCTCTGTTGTTTCTATGTATTTTATTTATCGATAAAAACACTGACATATCAACTTCACTTAATATAATTAAAGAAAAATAGATATAAGGAATACTTGTCTAGATTGTTTAGAAATTGCGTGTCATAGCAACGAGACACAGCACACGTTTGAGAGAGGGTAATATTTGTGTTTCGAAGATAACCCCACCAAATTCCCCCCAGGGTTTATGTAGCGAACCACAAGCTACAAAGATTATCAATTTTGACAGTTTGTCAACGAAAAACACAAGATCTTAAAGAGAATGTCCCAGGTCGAGTTTTTAATGTGATAATATTTTCATTGATTGTTGGTTGTTAAAATACGTTACCATCTCTTTGACAGGTACATGCATTTCATTATACTGATTTAAGGAGGAATATTACACCAGAGAATTTTGATGTCGGTGAAAAGTGGGGGATATGTACATCAATATTTTTGAAAATGAAAATTATCAAATTTACTTTATTAGTAAAAAAATAAAATAAAATGCAGTTTTAGTAGAAAGTAATCTGGAAAAAAATTAAAACCCCTGCTAGACTCAAAACCTCGATCTACAGATCAACAGTCGGCACGCTAACCCACCGTTCAGCCATTATGACTATGTAGTATACATCCTTAACTCTTTTTGTTACCCATGCTTTTGCATATAGACTGTTTTACAGTATATATATCTTTGAACACAAATATCGCTATGACGTCATTTCTTCAAAGGATCACACGTTACATATGAATATAATGGTGTACATGTATATGTAAATAGTATATCTCATAGTAGAAGAAAGGATATCTCATAGTAGAAGAAAGGATGACTGGATACATATCCAGCAATGATATCAATGAAAACAACTTTTCAAACCATAATTGCGTAATATCATAGTTAAAATGTTATATCCTAATATGTTCACAACTATTAAATTCAAATGAGCGAATAACCTAGTCTTCATCTATTCACAACATGTTTTGAAAACAAGAAAAAATCATTGCAAAAGAGACTAATTTCAATTTTGATAATCAATGCAAGAGAACACGGACTTTTGCTTTCTTCTACTGAAACGGACACATACTCACCAAGAACAAAGTGTTCAGTAAACCCAGAATAAGTTTGGCACAACATGCTCCCGTACTCCCCATTTCGAATCTGAGATTAATTCCTTGAAATAAAAATTGAAGAAAAAAAAAATCAGTCAATATGATTAAATTTCAAAATGAACGTTTCAAATCCTGGTCGGGCGGAAGCGTTTTAATCACACATTCAGAAGCATACCTAACGAAGAAGATCCTCGAAAGAACGAATTTCGTTTTGTTTTTCCTGAAGCCTCCTGTCAACACCAATCTTTGACAGCTTGTCTGTGCGGGAAATAAAATTTAGATAAGATTTAATTCAGAATTAGTGGAAACGTAAAAACTCATATCAATTTCGTTTATTTGCCTCTACCCCGGACCGGCCATCGATTCGTCGCAGTGTTTGGTTGCACTGATAAAATTGTCGATTCTTTCAAATTTATTTCGAGCCAATACGTTGGTATCCAAGGGAACTTTGGAGGACGTGGTTCGCACAATAACCTTCCTCAGTTTGTGGAAGGAAAAAGAAGATAAAACTGATACGAAAATCATAAATATTTCTTAAATGAGGTCATAACTCTTACCTTACCTATTAATTAAAATAATTCAATCAACAGTAGGTAGGTATTTTTGGTCATAGACATACATACATCATTAAACTGAAATTAAATTACAAAAGAAAAAAAAATGAAAAAAAAATCTACGCTTTGCCTTTTTTTACAAAGTTTTTAAACATTACAAAATCAGCCATAATGCTTTGTTTATTACTTGCAGCCTAGTGAATCGTCCCGTGAAGCTCCTCCTCTAGCAGTACCCGATAAATGCTTTGGCAGCGCGGATACTTCTGATTTCCGAGAAACGTTCAGTCTGGTAGATTATCATGGACAAACAGAGCAATCAAGATTTTACGTTTTTTGTTGTGTATACGAGGACAGAGAGGTGTTGCATAATCGTTTGATATCTATAAAACGAATGCCTGAACAGACTGCAGATTAGGTTTAAGAAAAAAGGTTGTCCCATGTCAAAAATAATCAAATTATCGATACATGAACATACTTTACTGTCAGGGTACTTGCATGGTGATATCACCCTGGGAGTAGAGTACGACAATTAGCGTGGACTATAACGTAGAATGTTCTAAGATGGCAGTGTAACCCCCCTCCCCATATAATACTTTATTTTTTTTAAAAATTGACAGATGAATATATTCATACTAAACCGGTGTTTTTTTAAATCTCATTTTATTGGCAAACAACACCCATTCTATCATTTTTTTTCTCACTTTCACTAAAGCACTCAAAAGAAGTAAATTTCATTAGTGTTCAAGTACGTGTTATGATATTGCCCGAGGATGTACGAGTAACAACTAATCCCGAAGGGTACGAAGAGTCATAAATATTTAGTCATAAATTTATAAGACCGTAGTAAAAGGACACACTTTGAAAACACGAAATGCCTTAAAAGTGTTATCATCTACGCAAAGAAAATAAAATATTATGCAACATGCAAACATCGCACATTAAGTAATAAAAGTACCAATAAAACCGATTCAAGATCGAACAAAATAAGTGTAGATAAACCAAGTCATAATTATCCAGATTTCTGCTCATTATATTCTGGCCAATGCATTTTTCATTAACATATCTTGTATATATTGAAATCATAAAAAAAAATTCTCTCAAAAATATTATGATTTCAAACCTTTTCCTTCTCATCATCCAAGCAGCTAAATAAAGTCACTAGGGATGCCCTTCATCTGCATTCAGCATGATAATGTTAAATGTTAATTTTCAGACAATGTAAACTATGGAAAGCCTGATGATATGGGACTTACGTTGTGGCGCTGTCCTTACGAATACCATAAGCCAATCTCTCACCAGAGGGCGTATTACACCTCTGTCAACGTCTGAATGTCAAGATTCTTGGCAAAACTTATTTCTACCTATTGCATTATAAAGTATGATTTTACAAGTTTTAGTGTTAAGCTTAAAATCTTACAGTATGTTCACAAAAACAATGAATTCCATGATTATTCTAGTATTATTGGATGAATGAATGAATGAATATTTATATATAAAACCTTTTAATTTGCTCAGGTGTCTCATATTTACCAGGTTCTGTGTTTATAAAATTCAGACAAGTGTTTGATTTGCTTAGATATGATCATTACAGTTTGATATGCAAAGTTAGTTTTAGTACGTTTTGATATGATTTTTAGACGTTGACAGAGGTATTAGTGGAGCATAGCAGGAACGATAACTCTGGGTAGAGATTGACCATAAGCAGAAATACCATGAACCGAAACACATAAAATTTAATGACGAGTATGAAATAGTTTTTACGAAAATTTCAACATATACTATTACCCGGCACCAGTATTTTCTAGACTCTGAATTTTATTTTACTTGTAACACCTGATAGATTTATTTTATTAATCATAACTAACCATGGTTCCATATACTTTGAATACTCACGACAAACATGTACAAATATTTTCCTTGCGATGTCTGTACAAGTGTTATTACAACATGCGCTGTAATATTTACTCTGGAATGTAATTCATCTCCGGTTACGCATGATTAAGCATTCAATTTGAAGCATCACTGACACATATTTAGAGTGGTAATTTCATATCTAATTAATGAGCAACCTTCTTGATTCATCATCCAACTATACCGCATCCATTTTAAATGAAAGATTGACAGTCATTTGATCAGAAGGTCAGAGTTTTTCAAGAAGAAAGGTTGGGTGTTTTCGAAAGCTGCTTTCCATTCGAGTGCTCCCTAATGTTGAAAATCTGAAGTCCCCTTCTGGAATAGCTGCTCTTTCTTGCGTTAGTGTGTGGGACGGCGATTTGAAAGTTTGCTACATCGATCTGGACAAAGAAGAAAGCGACAAAATGAATCTTTTAGGACGCGTGGGAACGGTCTTTCTCGTCGTCATTAACATTTTCTTTATAGTAAGTGTTCCCTTTCATTTGAAAAATTGTAAGAAATTGAAAATCTTGTTGACGATTTGTTTGGTGATCTAAAGTTATACTTACATCAAATATTGACAGATGATGAGAAGCAAAGTATTATATTCTAACTTGCAAATTTTATTCCTAACTTTAGATTGCTGGAATTGCACTGCTTATTGGCGGAGCAATCATGAATGAAAAAGGAGGTGCATATGCTGCACAATATATGCCGCTGCTGGAAAACATTTCCATTGGATCTTTTAAGATGGGAAGTCTAGTAAAGGCTCTTGCTGGATTCGGAGTATCTCTCGGGCTCTTTGCAATAGTCGTGGCTATCATTGGAATAGCTGGGGCAATATCGCGCATGAGACTTCTACTGATTATTGTGAGTACATGTAATTAACAATTCTTAGAAATTCATTCGGTAAATTCGGTTAGGATGGGATTTTTGTGTCAAACAGATTCGAAGATGAACATCTGAAGTATCCTATATTAGATAATATCATATTTTAATTAGCATCAGAAAAACGGAAAAGAAATTGTTGCTAAGTTATTTCATTGGTAGATAAACATTGTACACAACATGGAACTCGTCTACAGCCGCTTGCAATGATGCACTGTACAGATATGTAAAATAAATAAGTAAATATTACCCTTATATTTTAGTATGGGGCAATCATTATAATCATCTTACTATTGGAGTTTGTTGCTCTGGGAGGATGGTTTACGTTCAAGCACGAGGTAAATATTCCAGTCATTTTACGTCGTTTCCTTTACGCAAACCGTTAGCGTTAATTCTAAACAACAAACAATTAAGATACACATTTAGCAACTCTTCATCCTTTCAGTTGGTGGCTACAATCAAAGATCAAATGTTAAATCTGGTCCAGAGATACGACGGAAATACCGCCAATCAAATCACGCGGGCATGGAACTTCCTGTTTTTAACTGTGAGTACAATTTGTTTATACAGAGGGATGCTGTGATAGAGGTTCTTTGTATATTTATCACGGTATTACCGCTTTTCTCTACATTAATTTTCAATGTGTCGTCATAATCGAGTACAGTATGCAGTAACTTGGGAAATAAAGACGAATCATAGTTTGTTTTTTTTAAAAGAAAAGTTTTTTTTCACTTCTGAGTTTGCGTCGATCATTGCTAATCAAATCATTTACGTACATTATCACGGTTATTTCATTTCGAAAGAATTTTCAATGTATCGTATAATATGCATTTTTTTTCATATCAAATTTCTTCGTTAAAGTAGTTGTGATAGATATTAGCTGTAAATTTCGACTACAGTGGTAAAGCAATAAAATCATCATTAAAATTATTTTTTCCTACGTAAAGCATCACTTACCGTATATACTCGCCTATAAGTCGGTCCGCCTATAAGTCGGTTGTATTTTTTAAGGTTATTTTGTAGGAATTTGCCATTGACCCGCTTATAAGTCGGTACAAATTTTTGTCAGTTTCGGTTGACAATTTCAAGTCAATGCTCTAGTGTTTTTACATATGTTTCAACAAATAGTTCGAGAAATTAATAATTATGATCTGCTCAATATCCAAGCCATATCTATTGGGTTTAAACGCAACCATAGTTCTATTATGGGCAATGATCCCTTGTTACCTAAGCAATTATGTATCCTAATTACCAGTACCTGACACCGTGTTTACTTAGTGGCACGCGCCTCGCGCAAACTGTTATTGTGGGATTCCGGTATAATTCATTGTATCAACAATAAAGTTTTTAAGACTCAAGAATGATGATCTAAATTATCTGTTAACAATATTCAGTCTGTTATGAAATATATTTCAGCCGGTATACATATGAATATTTCAATATTAAATCGGGTTCGTAATTCAATTTTACCGATAAACGATAGATTAGTTGAATTGAAAGTATTAGTTATCGGTATGTAAATAATTCTTAACTAGATAAAAATATGTAAATACTTGTACTTTATACATGATTTTAGAATACACAAACAATACAATATGTCTAGATATTTGTGAACAATAATCATTTGTGTGGTAGTCCATGATAATCGTCAGAGTTGTTTAAAAAACACTACATTTCGCCGCCCAGAAAAATACCAATATTCTTAGGACGCGCCTCTAAGTCGGACATAAGAGTTTTGGACCAATAATTGACTCCCAAAAATCCGACTTATAGGCGAGTATATACGGTATCAGACTGTTTTGATTGAGTGATTTAACGTTCCTCTCGAGAATTTTTCACTCATATGGAGACGTCACCACTGCCGGCGAAGGGCTGCAAAATTTAGGCCTATGCTCGGCGCTTATGGCCATTGAGCAGGGAGGGATCTTTCTCGTACCACACCTGCTGTGACATGGGACCTCGGTTTTTGCGGTCTCATCCGAGGACCCCCCCCCCCCACCCCCCCACCCCCCACCATTTCGTCGCCTCTTACGACAAGCAAGGGGGTACTGAGGACCTATTCTAACCCGGATCCCCACGGATTATAATTTAAAGTTAATAAGTTCTAGATTTGAACAACTTTATCAGTACAAATTTAGCAGTGGCAAACATGATTATTGCACAATATTTAAATATTTAGCGGCCTGTGATCGTTTTAATGGTGAATTTCAAAATGAATAATCATGGATATAAACTCTTGGTAATCCCAATTAAAAGCAAATTTGAGCTTTCTGCAATGTAAAAAATAGTGAAGATGATTAGTCGAGGAAAGGATATGGTTTCTTAACGGTATGGTTTCTTTGTATATTTCTAGTTTCACTGTTGTGGAGTCAATCCCGTCATTCTTGGTAATGACTTTGTCAGTACCATCTGGTGGCTGAACCCTCTGAGAGGTCAATCTATCATTCCGGGGCACTGCTGTGTGGGAGCGGATCCAAACACTGCCGACTTCAACATCAATCAACTGTGTACCATCAATCCGTCAACCGTGACTGCGTACATCGACAGGGTAAAGAAATATTTGGCGCCTAATCATTTATTTTTGTTTGTCCATCCTTGGGCTAAAACTGTCAACAACAAAAATAGAAGGGGGAAAGGGAAGAAAAGAAGGTAAAGAGTAGTATTTTACATTCACTGTATTTCACAATTAATTTCAGGGTTGTTACAATGAAATGTCCAACATCATGAATCCATACAGCAGTACATTTATCGCCACCGGAGTAGTACTTGTGATTATTGAGGTAAAGAAATTAACTATGTTTTAATTTCACTCTTAATAAATACTCAGTAATGGGTCATAACAGCAAATTTGTCGGGGCAAATTTTCGTGGATGGGTAAAATTTCATGGGTATCTAATTTCGTGGGTTATTGATGTATGACTTTAGTTGTCAAACTTTGTACATTATATTTCTTTGTCGATGTTTGAAATTCGTCAGTATTCACAAAATACCACCACAAACTTGATTTACAAGCTTATATCCTAGTTTAAAATTAGATAAGAAGCATTTATATTCCACCTGCGTTACAGGAGGAATATAAATGCTTATATGAAGATGGTTTTTTACAGATCATTGCTATTGCTTTTGCATTCTTAATGGCTCGTCAAATGCAAAAAGAGGTGGAGTCATAGTTCAACAGAAGGAATCCCACCGACGAAGCATAACATGCGCTGAACTGAACTGTACGATTTAGACACCAAGTTATGCAATATTGAATTTAATGGAACCAAAGTCTGCGTTACAAAGTTTCGGTTTACGGGTTAAGCCTCGTGGAATTTCGTCTGTCTCGTGCATTTATGAATGAGACGAGAGGCCAACCCGATCTCGTGTAATAGACATAATATAATATGTAAATAGTGAGAGAGGAGAGTACGTCTGTAAAAAAAAAAAAAGGGGGGGGTCTTTAATATTTTTATCATGTGCTGTGACACATTTGCAGTAGTTGCTTTAGTCCCCGTATTGTATATATCCCGAGTTCATCGTGTAAATGTTTTAATTTTTGTATGTGGGATGTTTTCTGAGAGCGCCATCCATGTGCTGTGTTCTTTGACTAACGTGACGCTGTATATGATTACAGGTCATGGCTGTCAGCGCAGCATTTGGAATATTGTGTCAAATGAAAAATGGTGTCGAATATGAAGTAAACGAGAAAAAGCGAGGCGGGACAGCATAGATTCTGGTCCATTTTGTTACATCGTTTCGTATCTGGCAGGGACTTGTATGCAATTTATATTTCGAATAGTAATTAATCTTCTACTGATTTGTATTTTGAATACTACTCATAATAAAATATACAAATGTTTATAACTATATTCATCTGGCTTATATCTTACAACAAGGAAAACTGAATTTAAAAAAAAAACCCTGTATACTTGGAGGACATGCTTTGATAGCTTTCAGGTGCAGACCCAGGTTTTTGTTATGGGTCCAGTTATGTTTCTAAATACCTCAATACTGAAGAGTGGATTATTCGTAAGATTATCATGGACTCATCTCATGCAATGTCGACGTTAAATGCAGGTTCAAATCAACAGTGACGCTCAACATTTATGCGCGATTATTTGAAATCACCCGGAAAAACCCAGACATATCTATAGACAAACCGTAAGAAAAAAATGTTCATCTAGTGTGTTTCAGTTTAAAGCTAATCAGCGTATGGTCCGCAAGTTTGGTATATTTTAAACGCAATGAAAACTTTACCAGTGTTTGAAGCAGTCTAACTCGCGTGTCTTTTGATATCATCTGACCACTTTTTCTTGAGAAATACTTCATCTTTAAGTCTTAAGTCCCGAAAAATCTTGTGAAATTCCGACACTGACATGAACTATCTATGACGTATTACGTAAGATTGCGTAATCTTTGGTCAGAAGGACTTCCAACAGTTTGTTGAAACCCCCATGGGCACGATATGTGCTCCTTTCTTAAGTTAACCTGTTTTTGTATTCTTATGAAGCAGAGTTTATTTCCAAACTTCTACATGAGAAGAAAAAAATCGTGATGTGACTCGACATGTAAACTTATTTCTTAATAAATGATTCTCTACCCCACCCCACCCCCCAATATCGTTAAGTTAATGAATACAAACATGAGTCAATATAAAAGTCAGTGTCAAAATTCGTCAAGAATATTGTGATCCTACCGACTGACAGAATGTTTATTTTTCAGTACAAACTACATACTTGTCTATTTTGTAACCATCTCCAGTCACCTTTGTTTATATATGTATATATTTGTTTTTATCTGATGCACCAGTAAACTGGTTTTGAGTGGCTAAAGAAATGAAATTGAGTATCAATCATACACTTGACTTTTAATTACAGTCGTATATCGCACGCATACGCTTTGCCCTCACGATGTAGTGTATTTAGAATGATGTTCACGCCATCAATTTCAGAATATTGGAAATTATAGTTTAAAAAATTATTCCACATATATTTCGCTTGAAAATTATTTTCAAATTTATCAGAAAAATACGGTCCATATAGCTTACAAGGTTCCGAAACCCTGGAAAATGTAAAATAATGGCTTCAGTTCCCATAGACTGATTAAGCGAAAATTTTAAAAATAATCAGTACCTTTTTAAAATATTGTAGTGAATCATTTTCATTTGTTAAAACCTTCTCACAGATACCAATGATAGCATAGCATTGATGATGAATATAAACAAATAATTTAATTCTTATGGTATCCTTGTCTCTGATTGGTCAAATTCCAATTGAGGAACGCAAGTTATTTTTGTATAATTTCAATGTTATTTATTACAATCGTTTTGATTGGACAAAAATAAAGCTGAACAAGAGTTTATACATCAATAAACCCGAAAATGCGATGTATTCATACTCGCCTGAAAACAAATGACATAGTGCGGGGAAACTATTCAAATTTTTGCAATTGTTAATAAAGTGAATGAATTGGAATTATAAGAATCAAACATTCTTTTTGAAGAATTTATCGATGTGTAAACTCCGGACATTTTACTCACAAACTTAACATAAAAGTGCTTCGCACTTTTATTCAGTTTGTGAGTAAAATGTCCGGAGTTTACACATCGATAAATTCTTCAAAAAGAATGTTTAATCCTATAATAACCTGGTTTGGTATGGGGACACACCCCCTTGACAACCAGATGTCGGAACTATTTTTTCCCCTCTCTCTCTAAGTTTACATCGCAGCACTGTTTTCAGCCTTCTATGGAATAGAAAGTCAACGTGCACAATAAGATATTTCGGTTTGATACACATGTTGTTTTCTCGTTGTCAATATTAGCATCTAGGCCTACTTGTACGCAAATCACTTTTGTAAAACATCTTTCTCTGTATGTATGGTCGAATAATACTATTAATAGATTAAAACAAAGATATTATATTCGAATTAATGATTTGCCAAGTAAGCATTACCCTGTTCATTTTGAAATACATTTCTCACTGGGGAAAAGGAGGAGGGGGTGTGTGTGTGCGTTGTTTCATTCCTTGATCCGTCTTTCAACAAAGGAAACAAATATTCATACGTCACATTTTATCACATGACGTCAGACACATTGACATGTTACTTGTTACTTGCTTACATATTTTCTTGTGTCGGATTTACTATTAGCGACAACATTGCATACAAGGGTAAGTTTTCGTTTAGTAGAAGTTTTCACAGAGTTGAAAGCCGTAAATTATTGCATTTTCTGATATTTGAAGATTTATTTTGGGTAGGCCTAAACAATGCAATTTCCCGTATTTTCTCAACCTGTCGGAGATGAGCGACTTCAAAGTCGATCTCTATCTCTTAAGGGCAGCGAAATACGCATTACATGGATAGTCTGCACATATTTTCTATCATGATAAACTTCACTTTCGATACAATATTTTGATAAATGGCTAGGTTCCGTAGAACTAAGATTAAAGATGGCGACCTTTGGCTTCGCAGCTAGACGCTTCGTGTCGCTGTTGCTAAGTAAATCGTTGCGCGGCTTGGTTGACTTGTATTTTTCCGAGTTTATGTACATTTTGATAAACGAAGGTTAGCATCTTTGTCTCTTGCATTAAATTATAAGGAATGACTTTAATTCTGGGGCAAGTTATACTCGGATTATAAAGCGTAAACTGACCCAAACCAGGTTATACTCGTATAACTTGCCCTAGAATTAAAGTCATTCCTTAATTAATTGTTAAGTAAGATTATGTAATATGAAATTTCAGTTGCTAGTCATTTGTAATAAATGACAAATTCACACAATGGTATTCTTTCTCATCTTTTCATTAATGTACAGCAAAAACAAGCTGCAAATTACCAGAATGATTTATTTTCAATATGTTTTGGGTAAAATTGTGAACATGAAATATATTCCCGCTATGGGTTGACCTCTTTAAACCTGGATAGCAGTATACAAACACATGATATACGTTACCTGCAAACAAAATGTATGCATCTAGTTTATCAACTATAGCAAACAAATACTTTGACAGTTTCTAAACCTGTTTACTGCAAATTTGGAGTTTTATGACATGAAAATGTCGCACAGTGTTACAAATACCTGGTTATATTATCAGTTTGATGAGCACTGGATATCGATAAGGCTTTCCCCAAGAAAAACTTTCTTCGAGCACTTGCACATAATTTATGTCAACGGTAAGACAGTGGATTTCAAGTGTCAGTTCCGACCACACAGCGAGGGACGTATTTCGTAAAGGTACAGGAACAACCCTCTCAGGCTGTAAGAAGAGACACTGACAGAAGAGGTTGTTGCCTACAATAACACCCAGCAGTACCTTTTTTGTAACCATAAATTAGTAATAGAAACTGGTAGATGGCAAAATGTTGAATGAAACGAAAGGAAATGCATTTTTTGTGACAAAAATGACTTAGGAGATGAGTTTCATTATATTTTAGTTTGTCTTATTATTTTGGAAAACAGAACAAATGTTAATATTTTAAATACAAAAATCTGTTTCAATCTAAAAATACTATCACTTTGAAAAAAAATTAGGTAAATTTATCACTTATATCAACACTTTGATTACTTAAATTCCATACGCTAGTCCTCCAGAATATGTACATTACATCATGTACATGTTATTTTATGTACGGTATATGCGTAGGTGTACGTGTATATGTGTGTGTATGTATGTATATGTTTTGTTTTTTCTTTCTTCTTTTTCTCTTTTGTTCTACTCTGGATATTGACTTTGTGTATTGTATACTGTAGTATTTGTATTTCTCTATATCTTTTGTTCTACTCTGGGTACTGACTTTGTGTATTGTATACTGTAGTATTTGTATTTCTCTATATCTTTTGTTCTACTCTGGATATTGACTTTGTGCATTGTATACTGTAATATTTGTATTTCTCTATACCTTTTGTACATTGGTTTATGAGAATAAATCATCATCTCAATCAATTCAAGAATGGCACACGTTGAAAATCGTAAATGAATCAAGAACGGTTAATCTGTAATCATATGGTGAGGTTACATTCCTTTACAGATCAATAGAAGTATTTCTGCTACTGTTCACACATTTATATATAGGTGAAACTTGTAGATTCAATTAGCTATTATTGTACGTATTACTTATTTCTTCCAGTTGTACTATTTGTTAACTCAAAATTCATATTAATTTGCATGACATTTTGTATATTTGAAGAGAGTTATCAATATTTCATTTTCTAGTTCAGTAGTAGAGGTTAAAATAAACGCATAATCACTCAGGGGACGAGTAATACATGTATCCAAGCGATTCGCGAGTAAATATAACGTGGAATGCAATGATATATACACAGTTAACGTGCACATTTACGTGTGGGGATTGTTTCTTAGTATGTTGTTTTACGTTCCATTTGAGAATTTTTCATTCACCAGCTGTAGGTGAAGTACTGGAAAACTTTGACCTATTGATATCTCACAGGGCCGTAGTAGTAATATATCTTGAAGACCAGTAACCTTTACTATTAATGTCGGGCGTTTGGCGAAAGAAAGTTTATTTTTTAAATCCGTAAGGAGGAAGTTATGGGGTTCATACGCGTATCAGCTGTCGGAAATATTTGGGCACTGGTATCGGGGAAATATTATTTTGCATAGTTAACTAAGCGCGAAAATTTTCACGTTTACAGAATCATGAAACAATTTAAAAAGAAAGGAAAAATAGTAAATTACTGAAAATACACATTAAATCCACAATATCACGGATTGCTTTGTTCGAGAGTTCACAGTTTGAATTAACGAGATGACAAACAGTGACGAATCTCAAAATCCTATGACAAAGAGGTATAGCGCTTTTGCTGACGAAACGGCCGACTCAGAAATCTGAAGGGAAACCACCGGTTTCCAATAATAGACTGGCATGTTATTTTTAGATATAAGGCCAGCGTTTTTAATGTTTCGTTAACCAAGATAAATAACTCCTACAGTTTAGCATTACTGATATTCATATGAGTCGTTCTTTAATCAATAAACCATGTTCCTATGTGGAATGATGAACAATACAATATTTTCATAGGTGTATTTATATCACACAATAACCCTTTTACATATGGCATCACTTAGCTTACTGTCTTTTTCTGACATGGTTGCAGCACCTTTAATAGATTTCATAAGTCCATTTGCCTTTGGTTGATAATTCGAGTGTTCAGCTTTGCCTATCATATGACAGTTGCTATACAAGTTTTTATATTTACTTTTGAGAAGTCAAACTGTATAAGTTATTTTCCTCCCTTGACCTATTTTTACTTATTACATGTGCACCTGTGTCCCTTTTCTTGTAGTATTTGTTTAGCGTTTCGTCACCCACATTACGGTTTGAAAATTCTGTGCACACAGGAACAGGTTAGTGTAAACAAACGGAACTACAGTGATCTCAGAATAAATTCCTTTTCTTTAAGTCGTAACTTGCAAATATTGGAAGTTATGATAAAATTGCTAATATTTATTAAGATAATGTATCACATTTATACCACCCCCACCCCCACCCCCAACAAAACGACCCCAAAAATGAAAAAAAAAAAAAAAAATAGAATGGGAAAATATTGGACTTGAACTCGAAATGTATGCTTTAAGTGCAAGATTACCGAGCACCTGAACCACTACGCCACCCAGGCATACAAGTTTAAAGGTTTCACATTGACAAACTGCTAAGTCTCAAGGTAAATTCTGAGAACGATTTTTTCATATTTTAGCCATTTTCAACAGGAGGGCCACCTTAAACCAAATTTCCTCAAACGGACTTATGTACAGTCATACTCAAGTAAAACAATTTCA
Source organism: Ostrea edulis (assembly GCF_947568905.1). NCBI lineage: Eukaryota > Metazoa > Mollusca > Bivalvia > Ostreida > Ostreidae > Ostrea > Ostrea edulis. The sequence goes on along the minus strand of NC_079165.1, from coordinate 94,564,577 downwards.
GTGTTTTATTTCTCGTTTAGGGTGGCCTTTTGCAACAGTTTGCCATTTTTAGGCCCATTACGTTACATCTACTACATGTATATACTCTATATAATCACGATGATGTTTATGCTTATCAAATAAAGATACTATCAACATATAGATATCTTTATTAAGTAATTTGGGTAAACACAAATATAAGCTGACATTGTATAGCAGAATATTTGTAAAAAATGATATTTTAAAAAAAGCATTTATGTGGGCGAAATTGTATACCAAGTGCGCCATACTTCTTTTCTACAAAATCAAGAGAAAGGCAAGCACGGACCTCTGCAAATACCAGAAGAGAGATCAGCTACCTGAGAGGAGTAAGCACCCCCTGTTGACCAATCACACCTACCGTGAGTCCTATATATCAATCAGGTAAACATAGTAATCAATGAAAGTCAGTATGTAAAGAACGACAATCAACAGTTGGAATTCCCATGGGCACGAATTGTGCTCCTTTATGAGATTGATCACTGTTCGTTATCTTCACTTTTCATTGTATGAAACATGTAACACAACATTCGACCCAGTGATAGCTTGTAATTGCAAATTAGATAATTATATCGACCATAGAATTTGCGCATTGCTGACTTTAAAGAAGAATGTTGAAACCCCGTAAACATCGCCATATTTGTCAGTTGCCTGCCTCGATTTAAAACTTGATCATATGTAGCATGTCGAATCAGCTGAGAGACATAAAAATATTTGTAAAGAGAACACTTGAAAATTTTTCAATCCTTGGATCTAGCACCGAGATTCGTTAAAATACCTTATGATCTAGCGCTTAAATTCTTATAACAAAACCCGTAGACTAAGTGTATCAATGAATAGCTACTACATGCATGTTGTACATATTTGTAAAAGGTGAGTAAATGACGGAATAAGCGGCACATTCAGTCTGCAAGTAGTAAATACATTGCACATCAAGTGTATGATGATGATGACGATGATGATAATGATAATGATATAAAAAAGATCCTCTTCACTTCTCCGATTCGGAAGTAATCACCAAAGGGAAGACTGAATTCCTCATGTCTTTTGTTAAACTATCTCGTCAAGCAATTGTTGCTTGTGTTGTCTGCTCTGACTGCCTGGTTAACGTCGCTTGTTGTTTCTGTGCGAGTTCAATATCCATGACCCGCCCTGACCTCTCCGCGCCTCGCCTTCGGTCTACATCCACAGTTATTTGCCAAAATAGAATAAGCGAAGCTATGATTGCCATCGCCTGTAAGAAAATAATTCTTCCGAGTACCATTTAACAACAATTACTTTGTAGAATGTAAAATGTGTTGTTGATATAAGAAAATCCGTGGCTATTTGCTAGTCTATGATATGGTACATTAATTCCAAAGACAAAATGCAAAGAAATGATGTACCTCTGTAAACAAGATGAATGTGGATACAGATATCACGGCATCACTGTATCCAGAGAGAATATCATTCAGAAAGTCGTAACAACCCTGTAATGGAGAAAACAACGATAGATCTACATGTAAAATGTAATGTACAAAGATTGAATTCTTTTATCGAACAGTTTATTTTGATTTCAAACTACACCACATATAACTATATTATGTAGGCATACCGCTTTTGATACAAACAGATTCTTACAGAATTGATATAAGCATTTTGGGGCGTGGGGTTTGTTGTACAAGTTGTTCCATTTAATTTAGATGCTGTGGTAAGAGTTGCTTCCTTACAGCAATACCCAGGTATGACGTCACTTCCTCTAGACCATGCCGTTGACTGGAAGTCATCCACGACGGATTGTTTATTCACTCCACAACACTCAAACTGTACACAAAGCAAAGTGTATTTGTAAAATGATAGAAACTTATATCCAACGAAGCCTTAATAACAACCATTAGTGGCAATAATTTGATCTTGAAACCACTAACTTCTGTTAAAACATAACTGATACAACATGATATCTTTTATTACCTATTCTACTGTATAAATTGATATTACATATTTTCCCCCTTGTTTTCCAACTTTAATCAGCAGAGAAAGGTACAGAAAATGAGCAGGGGTGAAACAGTTCATCACGTGACGAACTGTTTCCCAGTCACGTGAGAAACTATTGCCCTATTAGCAGATTAGGCAATAAAACAAATATTTCATGCCTAGTCGGGAAACAGTCAAAAATATTGCCCCTAGGTAGAGGCGAAGACCCTTGAAACAGTTGTCCTCGGCCTACGGCCTCTGACAACAGTTTCCCGGGTCTTCGCCACTAACTTGGGACAATAGTTTTGACTTTTTCCGAGTAGGCATATAATAATTTTACAATATCATCTAGATAGATTATATCTATAATATTAAACTAACGAATTCAACGAGTAAACTAAAAATTAAATAAAACCCTAAAAACAAGAGACCCACAGACCTTATCGGTCACCTGGGTACTAGTTAAAACAATCACTAGTCCCAAGGGCTAAAACTCTGGAAAAAATTCCTGTTCTAAAAGTATCTAAGCCAAATTCTAATATTCAGCAAGAGTATAAAACAAGATGTGTTCTTAAAACTTCAATGCCCTCAAAAGTGCATATTCGGATGAAAGGCTTTACATAATATAATATATGTACTATCATTAAACGATATCACTAATTTGAACCCTTCCTAAAGTCAAAACCCTGGGGTTGCGAATTTCACCATTTTTGTTCATTCTTTTCTGCTTTTCCTAAATATGCATTTAGTTTTAATACTGTATCCTGTATCAGTGAATTTAAAGAAATCCCTCAAATGATAAAGAGAGTATTGATTATAATAATAATTTTGGTTGCACTCTGAACCAAATCCTTACCCGCTAGGAAAGTTACAATTTTGGCAAAAGACTACCTATTCCTCCTAAATATCTATTTAGTTTCAACTAGCATTAAAGCAGATATCATTCACACGTTTTGCACACATACCAAGTTTGGTCCCGTCCTGTAGTCAAAACCTCTACCCCTGAGATCATGAACTTTACAATTTTGGCACAGACCTTCCTGTTCTATATCACTATGCATTTCGTTTTTCTTAAAGATGTGCAGACGTAGAGAAGACTTTCGAAAATTGATCGATATTTGACAGTTTTTGACCCACCTCTAAGGCCCCAGGGATGTAGGAGTCCTCAAATTTACAACTTATGCCCTTCTTGTCCCAAAGATGCTTCATACCAAATTTGAAAGGAATTGGAATAGTAGTTATAAAGAAGATAAAATAGTTTTATTTTTCACACATTTATATCTGAGCATTTTGACCCCACCCTGATTCCGAACCCCTACTCCTGGGATCATCAAATTTACGATTTTGGTAAAGCACCACCTGGGTTGTTTTTTTTTTTATTAATCTCAATTTAGTTTCAATTTATTATCAATAGCATTACAGATGATGTTATCTAAATGTTTTACACATAAACACTCTATACCAAGTTTGGTCCCGCTCTGGGGTCAGAACCCCTAACCCAGGGATCATGGAATTTTGGTAGAGGCCTTCCTGCTCTACATCACTAAGCATTTAGTTTGTCTTACACATGTGTAGTTGTAGAGAAGAAGATTTTTGAATTTTTTAAATTTTTTTGCAGTTTTTGCCCCGCTCCTACGGCTCTAGAGGTGCAGGAGTCCCGTAAATTGCAATTTTGGCCCCCTTCTCCCGAAAAACTTGAAAAAAATTGGAATGGTAGTTATCAAGAACTTAAGAATATTCTATTGTTTGCACATTTAATAACTGACCATGTTTGCCCCATCCTGATACCAATCCCTTACACCTGGTATCATCAAATTCACTATTTTGGTAAAGAACTACCTGTTCTTTCTAAATATTCATTTAGTTTCAATTTAGTATCAATAACACTGAAGATGATGTTATTCAAATGTTTTACACATAAACACTATATACCAAGTTTGGTCCCGCCATTTGGTCAGAACCCCTAGCCCGGGAATCATTACATTTACAATTTTGGTAGAGGCCTTTCTGCTCTACATCACTATGAAATTAGTTTTTCTTACACATATGCAGTTGTAGAGAAGAAGAGTTTTGAAAATTGGTCAAGTTTTGGCAGTCTTAGCCCCATCCCTAAGACCCCAGGGGTGCAGAAGTTCTGAAATGTATAATTTATGTCCCACTTGTCCGAATTATACTTCATACCAAATTTGAATAGAATGGAATGGTAGTTATCAAGAAGTGAAAATGTTTTATTGTTCACACATTTAATAACCGCGCAATTTGGCCCCACCCTGACACCAAAAACCCTACCCCTGGGATCATCAAATTTACAATTTTGGAAGAGGCTTTCCTGCTCTACATCACAATGCATTTAGCTTGTTCTTCTTTTTTTTTTTTTTTTTTTTTTTTTTTTTTTTTTTTTTTACACGTGCGATTGGAGAAAAGATTTTTGAAAAAAGGTCAATGTTTGGCAGTTTTGCACCGCCCCTAAGGCCACAAAGGAGCAGGAATCCTGCAATTTACAACTTATATCCTTCTTGTCACAAAGGTGCTTCATACCAAATTTGAAAAGAATTGGAATGGTAGTTATCAAGAAGTTAAAAATGTTCAATTGTTAACGCATGACGACGGACGCAGACCAATTGCAATAGGTCACCTGAGTCACTCAGGTGACCTAAAAAAGAAAAACCCCACAAAAACACCCAAACAAACAAAACTATACAGTAATACTCGCAAGCAAGTGTTTGTCTTCAAATATACTCCCCATCGTACGTGTGTGACTAGCAAAGAAGCCATGATAATTACAGCCTGTACCATATAACATACCATTATTCTATATCAAATATATTCTTACTGCATATATCAAGATGCATTGCTTTTATATCTTTAATAAACTCGTATAGCAAAAATATTCTTATTGCGCATGACACAATGCACCGAGCACCAGGTTCGTTGTTTTCCCACACATTTACCCCTCAAAGTGAAATAGAAAACGGAAACTTATTACACATCTAAATACGGAAGCGTATTAGTACCACGTTCTGGGAATAAGGGTTGGTGGGTTTTTTTTTCGTTTAAAAAAAACAAATTGGTTTTTTTTAACCCCCAATTTGCCCCCAAGGTAAAATTAAAAACTTGAAGCCCTATTGAACATCTACATGACGCCACCTATATATTCCAAAACATTAATTGATTATAGCATAAAATATAAGAGGAGTTTGAGGAAGAAGAAAGTGTGACTGACGGACGGACCTGGGTAACAATAACTTTCTTTAATAAGTGTGGGTATAATGAATTATGGTTGAAGAGGAATTGTGGAAGGATGCTTTTTGTTTATAAAAAATCTCCACTGCCACCACAAATACATTCTTGTTGCACATGACACAATACATAGAGCACCATGTTTTTGTTCGTCATTTTCCCACCCCATTTGCCCCAAAAGGCGAAAATAAAATCCGAAAACGTATTGCACATCTAAAGCACACCACCAATCATCTCCTAAAAGATGATTTGGATACTGCATAAAATTTTAGAGGAGTTCTGGGAACTAAGTGTTTCTATAGAACAACGTCATTTACAGGGTGAAAATGAAAATTCTGAAAGCATATTGCACATCTATAGGACACCACCAATTGCCTTCCAAAAGACGAGTACGCTACGGCGTAAATTGTAAGAGTTATGGGAACCATGGGGTCGTAAACAGGTCATTTTTAACCCAAATTTTGGTCCTAAGGATAAAAATTCCGAAGCCCTATTGCACATTTACAGGACACCAGCATTCATCTCCTAAAAGATGATTTGGCTACTGTGTAAATTTTAGGAGGCGTTCAGGGAAGCAGGCTTTTTTTTTAAAAAGAAAAACATCACAAGATTATCAAACATACATCACAAGATTATCGAAAATACATCACAAGATTATCGAACATACATCGCAAGATATAGAACACACATCACAAGATATTGAACATACATCACAAGATATAGAACATACATCACAAGATATTGAACATACATCACAAGATATAGAACATACATCACAAGATATTGAACATACATCACAAGATTATCGAATATACATCACAAGATTATCGAATATACATCACAATATATAGAACATACATCACAAGATATTGAACATCACAAGATATTGAACACACATCATAAGATATTGAACATACATCACAAGATATTGAACATACATCACAAGATTATCGAATATACATCACAAGAGTATCGAATATACACACAAGATATAGAATATACACACAAGATATTGAACATACATCACAAGATATTGAACACACATCACAAGATATAGAACATACATGTACATCACAAGATATTGAACATACATCATAAGATTATCGAATATAACAACGTTTTACACGCCATAGGCTACTGCTTAAAATGAAAGAGGAGTTCGAGGAAGAAGAAAGTGTGACAGACGGACGGACAGACTAAAATTACAACAATGTAACCGAACTTTCTTTAGAAAGTGCAGGCATAAAAACCTCATTGATTTTTCATTACATGTATATTGTTAATACTAGTATTTGAATTTGTCACTAATGGAATAATATTCTACCCTTTGTTATAAAGTTAGTGACATATGAATTTATTCAATCAGTAATGTGTATATGTGCACATAGTACATGTTTTGTGATGACACAGACCTTGAAAGTAAGTAATAAGTAAAAGACTGTCCAATATGTCTGATATTGAATGGTCCGGGACTGTTCTGGGAAGTTTGCGTCTTATAACTTAAACATTTTACCGAAATTAAGCTGTACACTACCTGTACCTGACAATGTCCAAGAAATCAGGTCACTGTTTATAATATAGCAGTTTTTCTGTTTGTCATTCATATAGTGTATTACGTTTTCGATTATTGCATTTGACGACAAAAAAACTATGTGTATTCATAATTTTGTCTTAAATTGTCGCACTGGATAAAAACTACCATTATAAACACATTCGCAATTTACTGAGCTTCAAATATTGCAGTTATGAAAGACCGTTTATTTTGTCTTTGGTCAACTGGAATTCGATTGCATTCGTAAAATCATTATCTAATTCTAATTTCATTTTTGCTGTCGCAGGGTAGTTTATCGAGAACGAAAGTAGGTGTTTAATTAATTTTACGACATTTACTAATCAAGTAAGATTCTATTATAGCTTACGGACTTCACCTCACATATCAAAGAATATTAAAGGTGCAAGCAGTAACTCTGAAGCAAGTGTTTCTGAGTTTGTTGGCAAACTTTGTTAATTTATAAGTATAGATAGATGTAAAACTTATACGGTACCAATTTTGATGCACCAGATGCGCATTTCGACAAATAATGTATATCGTCCTATGCAATCTAATTAAAATTAGATGTTAGATCCGCTCGCGTACTCGCATACATAACGTTATGTATGCGAGCGGATCTAACATCTAATTTTAATTAGATTGCGTCCTATGTAGAACATTATAATATTACACATCATATACTTTACTGTTAATTGCACTTACGGGGGGTATTCATCTAGAAGATCAACTACTAAGCGAAGCTAAAAATAAAATTAAAAAATTCAATCCCATTGATCTGTCTTTAGTTTGATTGATGTATAGGTGATGTGAAAACTTACCAGGTAAAATATAAGGTTCCAAGCAATCGAATAGACGTCCACTTCATAACCTTTGTAATTAGACAACAATGTCAGCAGAGCGCTTTTGATGGTATCGTTAAGCTAAAATAAACAAGAGTATCAAATACTAATTATTTTACCTTTTGATCTAGGACCAACCATGGTAATCAATGTTTTGAAACATTATTTCTATTTTCAAAGTGCAAAATTAGAAATCCTTACTTTGTTTTTTAACTTTGCCACTTCAACGAGAACGAAAATTTCGACGGCATCACACAAAAACACTGTCACTGCATACTGAAATATGACAGAGTGATAAAGAAGGTAAACGTGTGAATTTGTTATCATGTTTAAAGATGCACGTGTTCTAATATTAATATATACCTGAAGTATTTTCGATTTCCACTACATTTTAGCTGATCAGAGCTGAAGCAACAGTGATAATTTCTGATTGAGTTTTGTTGGCTGTATGTGTCTGGCTAAAACTTCATATTTTCTTCTCAATAACCATTGATTAAGCCATAAACCAAACTTCACATAAAATATCATGGGGTAAACGAGAGGAAGGTGTTTTTTTTTTAAATTAAGAAATCTTAAGATCCATTGAAACAGAGAAACTACAACCTGCATAAAAGCCTCCTCGTATAATGATAAAATCATGACGCGTGGGTATAGGACAGGACCAAAATAAGGTTTAATGTTTTACATAGAAAAACGATAGGAAAAACACTTTACAAGTATGAACAAGTGAAGATAAGGAAAACTGATCAATCTCATAACTCCTATAAAGAATACAAAATTAAGAGGAAGGCCAACAAGAACCCCTGGACACAACAGAGGTGGGATCAGATGCCTAGGAGGAGTAAGCATCCCCTGTTGACCGGTCACATTCGCCGTGAGCCCTGTATACAACGTAAATTGTCAAATTCATATGTTAACATCCTTATGTAGTATATCAAGCGTGCTCAAACAATGATCTCAAGGATCATGTTTGAAACACAACAAGATTTTAAGGAAAATGTAGAAAAGTCTCTTATAAAATCTTTCTTAAATTTAAAAGGATGCATTCTGACAATTTTTAAACAGACCCCGTCATGAATTGTAGATTCAAGTATGTTCAAGCCATGACTCTTATTGTCAGGGTGAGGTCATAAACAGGGGTGAGAGTTTTCTTAACAAGAGCTATATAACAGGGTAAGTACCAATTGTCAGAATGGAAACTGGTCCAGTGAATATGTAAGTTTGTTCAAACTATGAGCCTTGAGATCAGGCTGATCCCATAATATATACAAAGTAATGCGCAGTACATACAGAAAATTCTCCTCGGGAAGAAACTCAGGGGCGCAATTCTTCAAACTAATAGTAAAAAATCCCCATATAGTGAAAAAAAATCAACCTTATTTCAAATAATGGCGCCACAACAGAGGCTAATTTTTTGTTTAGAAATCTACCGTATATGAAAATTTAAAAAAATTAAGTATTACAAAGGTTCATAAAGCAGCACTATATCAGTATGTTTACAGATTCTGTGTAAATGTATATAGATCAAGAAGAATATCGCAATACTCAGGCTAGCATTGTGGCTCATGGACCCCTTTAACCATTGGTGATAGGTTATGCATTTATTTCATTGCTGTCCGGGTATGTTTGAGCCTTGAGACCATCAAAGGAGAGTAGGCTTCAGTTAAAAATTTCTATTTGGAACATTTCCGATCTTTACGGATTACAAGGCATAACACATCAGAATATTGAAACATACTTTTAAAAACAGCAACGCAAGGCGGATTATCTTTGCTTGGAAATATATGAAATTAAAAGGTTATCATAAAAAATGACTTTGGCAAAGGGGAGCACTTTCTGATTTTCTTTTGCTTTCACATGGACAATGTGTTGCCAAGAACAGAAAAAAAGACTGGATGTTCCGAACTCTGTTCAAATAAGGAGAAAAAACTACTCATGTACTCAGAGATACATATACAGTAATACTGGGCAGGCGCGTAGCTGCCTATACGCAAGTACGCAACTGTGTCCATATCATTTGAGAGAGAGAGAGAGAGAGAGAGAGAGAGAGAGAGAGAGAGAGAGAGATATTTGCCTTTAAAATACATATGTATTTGTGCCTCAAACATAACTGCATTATACAGTCCCAGTTTATAATTTAATCAGCATTATAATGTCCATATAGTCAAATTTAAAGTCGCATCAAATATCTCTTAATTTGATGTACATCATAAGTGTAAATATGTACATGCAGTAGACGGATTGGGGATATTCTGTACCAGTTGGGGAAAAAAAAACGAAGAAAAAAAATGGTAGAACGAATGTAAAGTCAGTCCACAAACGGTGGGTTGGCATGATAAAACACTTTAGAAAATAATTCTGTGAATTCTTTTAATTTTGGGTTTGGAAATTGGCAAGAAGCCATGTTTCCATGCACAAAAAATAGGTTATTTCATTTGTAAAACCCAGTATCTTGCCCCATGGACCCCCACCGAGGCTTTGTCCTGAACCCACTGGGTGTCTCAAGGCTCCTTCCAGACCCCTTGTCTTACTTTGCGTGCATTTTTCTTTCTGGCTACGCCTGCTTGGTTACAGCGAACACACTTATAATGAATTCACACTTACAGCGAAGTGATTTTCATTCCCTGTAGTTTTAAAATGTATCATGAATTTATTGGATATAACGAAAAGATGAAGATAATCAATCTCATAACTCCTATAAAGAATACAAAATTAAGAGTAGGACAAACACAGACCCCTAGACATACCAGAGGTGGGATCAGGTGCCTAGGAGAAGAAAGCATCCCCTATCGACCAGTCACATCCGCCGTGCGCCCTATATCTTGATCAGGTAAATGAAGTAATCCGTAGTCAAAATCAGTGAGTGAAGAACGGTATGAAACATGTCACACGTTAATAACGAATAAAAAGTGTTCATCCTCAGCACTTCGCTATAAGCGTGTTTTACTGTACATTTACTTCCATAAATGCCATCGTCAAAGTGAAAATAAATATACATGTACTGGATTATGCAGCGATTCCTTTAAAAAATCTTATCAACTGAACCCCCTAAATCCATCGTTACCCATTTTTTATTTAAAATCCGTTGATTTCGAATAGTTATATAATCAACAAACACATGACAACCGTCTAGTTGATTTCGGAGACAAAACCATAGTAAAGAGTTTTGATATACATACAACAACAAGAACGGGTCGGTTTTTTCCACATGCTCCGACGATGCCCGACCCAGAGACCAGAAAGGTGAAGACCCCAATCACTATGATGACGACAGCGATGATTTTGATGAGGTCTGATAAAGTAAAATCTCCACCAGTTATGGCATTCAAGACGGGCGAAATATCATCATTAACCAGCCCAGATTTCTGGTATATAAGGGCTCCTATGATTAGTAGTCCAAGGCCTAAAAGCTGAATGACACAATACATTAATGACTGCATCTTACGATCAGTGTTATTATCGCCATTTAATATTATGTCACTGCTACTTACAATGACCACAATGTTTAGAATGATCAGGAAAATGGCTGCTGCGGTTCCCAATAAATTCATGCTGCATTCAATCTTCGTACTGCCTTCCGTACTTCCACAGTCCGCCCCACGTTGTCACAACAAGGGGCTAACCAGAGTTAACACTGTATAGTAGATTCGGTTCATTTTGGTAAACATAACGAAGTTTGTATAAGCAATCTTAATTTATCACAATGTATTGAAAATTCTAAAATTCAATGACACAAAATGTAAAACGTGTGACTGACCTTTCAGGTCCAAAATGTAAACATTCCCACAACAATGGAAGTAATGGTCACGTCGGTCTGCATCTGGATGGTCGCTACCTCGGAAAGAAAATATCAACGATAAAGAGTGCATCACACGGAGGGAGAAAATGTGACAGCTTTGAACAGGATACCTTTAGAAAATACATGTAGGCTTACTGACTTTTCAAGACGGGGGCAATAGAATTGCAGTGAGTGGGAAACTTCCACAATACTGTCAGAGTACTATTAATAGCGTATGTATCTGCATATCATCATCACTTTTTCATTTACACCATTCCATGTTTAAACCAAGTATTTCTCAATCATGAAATCTGAGTTCATGGACTAATCCATTTAATTAAACATTAGTTCATAAACCAACAAACGTCAAGTTTTATAGGCCTACATGTATGTGTTTAGAAAAGCGAAAAATTCATCTTCGATCGATCGTCTGCTGTAGTGAAAGAGTTACCACACACGCCACAAGAATAGCCTTACCAGGACAGTTGAAATCCATTTATAGTTAGGCCTACCTCAGTATTGTTTGACGTATTTAATATTCCATTCTTCCTTTGATTGCTCATTTCTAGGTTAATATTGTCGGCAATGTATAAACGGATAAATCATTTTGAAGGTAGCCATTTACATGTAAGCCGGATCGGTCACAGGTGAATTCATCGACTGTTTAGACATGCTCCATATCTTTCATTTGATGCATGGTGGAATATTCATGATCAACGTTTACATTTAAGAATGTATGTGCTTAACACTCGCTATATGCATTTTGTAAGTCCTTAAAAATGCAAGCTCAGGTACACCACGCACTACACCTGTAGTACTAAAGTGATGAAGTTTCTAGAAGTCAATTCGACCTACATGTGTTTTAAACTCATTTGAAGGACTAATATAATCCTTCATTAGTACGAGTGTGGGATAGGGAAATTCCACCGAGGGGACAAGATTCGCAGTCTAGGACGAGGCTTTGCCGAGTCCTAGACAGCGAATCTTGTTCCAGAGGTGGAATTTCCCTATCCCACACGAGTAAATAATGAAGGATTGTTTTTATCACATTTTACCTACAGTTTAGTGCATAAATTTAGGAGCTTTGAGAAAATTCTAAATTATCAAAATCCTCATTTGAACTTCGATGCAAAAACTAATTAGATAGGCAGAAAGAGCATATACCCGAAAATGGTTTACACTGTAAGTGTAAACTAAAAAACCCAAGGTTGTCCAATGACAGAAAAATCTCACATGGCTGTCTCACATGGGTAAAGTCAATCTCACACTGGTGATTATGTGAGAAAACTTAATCTTATGATCGATCACAAGAAAATGTTTGCGTATGTACAGTTGTGATTAGGATAAAATGTTAAAAACCCTCGTTCGTTTTCATTGGATTCCCTGAAATAACCCCGGTAGAATCATTCAATCATGGAATTAAGGACTAGGTCGAAGGAAACTTGGGAAAGACAAAATCTGTGATAATTGGAGAAAAAGTGAGACAGATTAAGTCCACTTCTTAAATTAATAGAAAATCCCACTTTTCTTAGAATTATCATGTCCCATATATTCTGGCTTTTCCTCGGATAGCCCCATTCTTGCGCACACTCCATTAGACTCAATCCCACTTCAACACGGTTAGGTAACTTTATTCTCACTGGTCTACACTTATTTCCCAATCACAATCAAATGTCAAAATAAATCATATTTCGATGAACTCGATTTTGCCTGTTAACTATCACCCACCTTAAAGCATTTAAATGAAATATAATTGTTGTGACATTTGAAATAAGGATAGTAAACGAAATACGAGATGCCTAGTCACAGGAGATCAGCCTTACTATCACGTACAACTTTTTGTAATAACCGAACAAAAAGGATAAAAGTTTCTCTACCATACGCCTCTATACGTCTCATTAGAAGAACCTCTTTTTATTTAAAAAAAAAATTAACTTAAAAAAAGAGGCTCCACCATGTCACTCAGTCATAATTAGAAGGGACTGTTTTTAGGATGATAACATTTACTATCAGTATAATTTTGGAGACAAAAATATGTACCTTTGGTGTACTAAAAACCACAAGAGGTGCAATTTGTCAGTTTGAGACGAATAAATTATAATCAACCCCATACACCCTAAACTTTATTTTAGTACATGTATATATAGTGAATACATGTTCTATCAGAATTCCTTTGTTCATCGTTTAAGTTGGTGCATACATGTATTAAAAACAACCTAAATGCAGATTTATTATTCTACAACAAACCCTGTGGTTACGAAAGCATTTCGGATTACACCCAGAACCACCACTGGGGCTCCATGGTATTTTAGGTTCGCTCTTTCTAGATTTATTTTGATATGTTTTTACATTTTCCTTAGAATTCTTGGAGTTTGTCATGGAATTCTTTGTTTTGTAAATGGAAGATCTACCATTACCAGTGATAGAAAACTGCTGTGCTGGAACACGATTATACTAGTCTTGAGAAGCAGCTTGAAGTTTATGAATTTTGAATGTTGTCTTATCGATGATTTGTACTGCATATGGAATCTTTGGCCATATATTGGCAATACAATGCATCTATTTTTCTATTTTACGAATTAAACACTATCTCACTAATAAGCTGTGGTGTTTGTTCTTTAAGAGAAGGCGAACATTTCTAGATTAAGTACGACTGTCATAACATAAACACGTTTCATTCGCTTTGATAATAACACGAAATTATTGAAAGATATCAGGGAATTCGCGACAAGTTCCTCGCTTGAAAAGTGTGTTTAAGGGTAGATTCTTTTCATTTTAATTTGACGAATTGAAATAATACATATTTTATTCGACAATTCTAGAATATATGCATTCTTTTGAGATACAGAAAAGTGGGAGTTGGGGTTCCCATCTTACGTGTCAAGGTCGCACTCTTTGTGGGAGTTGAACTTAGTTCAGCTACCCACGTCATCGGGCAGAGCCGCACGGATATTTTACATGGGACTTTCGAGTGAGCCGCATCACACCTTCAACTTACTTTGATACATAACAAACGTCTACTGAAACATATAATCCCATTCTAATACAGAAAGACGTAAACAGTGTCACATGAAATAGAGATGCGGGTTGAAAGAAACCAAAGAAAGCATTCTATCTTTTAAATAGCACTGGGGCAATAAGATATATGATAATATAAAATAAAGTCAATCGGATCATAAAAGCGTCGAGAGAAACGGATTTTCTAAATGTTTTTCCGTCGGAAAATATTTGGAGCAGCTCATTTAAAATTACCCCCAGCATGTTCCAGATACCATACAAATTTACCCCTCCCTGTTACTTTCGTCAGTTACGACTTATTCTCTTAGTTTGAGAACATTTTCTTGCTTTGATTTTATTCTACTGGAGACAAAAGGATTTTTGTTCAAATAATGGAATGAACTGAAAAGTTACTACAGTGTTGGTTCGCTGAAAATATAATCTTCCATAATTCAAGTTACTCGGAACCCGCATCAGCATTTTAGACTAGGAAAGAGTAGTGTGGTTCCATGACCCATACGGGTTATAACTGAAAAATACAGGCACATATGGTGCACATCATTTAATAAGTCTTCATCATTAAGGAGTTCCCTGCAAATTAAACTACCAGACGTTCCATTCCTCACATGAAACATATATGTGTATCTCAAATGTGAGGAAAAGACCTGAGGCCTCAATACATGTACTTCCATTTTTCTTCTTTTTAGTGGGGACGTTTTTTTTTATTGAAAGAAAACAAGAAAACAAACACTATCATATTCGCATTTCAAAACTTCTGTCTCAGAGCGTCTTAAGTTTTTAATTCTTCTTTTGTGATTTCAGCATTTGGGTCTCTAGTGGAATCGTAAAGCACAAGGAAATCATTTCCCATCACCCCAGCATTATGCATTGTGTCTTTGGGAACCTGTATCATATCCCCTGGGCCCAGAATAACTGTTTGTCCATACATGGAGAATTTCATTTTTCCTTTTAGAATGGAGTTTTTCTTTGAAACTCCATGTTTGTGGTCTGGAAAATCCACCCCCGGAGGAAAATCATATCTTGTAGATGTGTAACCTTGTCTTCGTAACTTGCTTTCCATGTTGGATTCTGTTAATTCTCCGTCCTTCTCTTCGTTCCATTTTTCGATTTTTAAATCACCCGGTTTAGCGTTGTCCATTCTGTAAAAGAAAAGTACACTACTATATATCACACACTGACTGTCCATACGATGACTATTAAAGTCTAATTCTGTACATGTACTATGATAAATACTATTAGTTTTTCTATATCTTCATTGTACATTCCATTATGTACTAAATATATGTATTCAAAATGAAAAACTGCATCCCAAATGTTGGGAACATGCATGTTAGAAAAATGTTCAGGAACTTTTCTGTAATTAGTGAAACCCGACAAGAAGGTGGTCACGATTATGTAATGCATCGATTTTAACCTCCCCCCCGCTTGATTATTTACTCTACCATTACTTCGTTGTCTTACCACATACGACGAAATCATTTGTCATTATTTAAAAATGTACAAAAAATACTTACCGTTTGTATACAATTTGGTAACCAGCAGGGTAGTAACGAAAGTCAAGAGCGACAACTCGCAAGAGGTTAAGTATGGCGGGCAGATAACGTCAAACTCTATATGGTTTTTGATTCGTCGAAAAGACTAGGGTGCATTGTGCGAGTCTTTTGGAACATCAAAATTAGAACATTTTTCCTTGCTGAAACTTAAAGGGACTGATTAACGATTTCCCCCCAAATTTTAAAGGGACTGGTTCACGATTTTTGATAAAAATATTTTTCATTTTTGATGTTAAACATTAAAAATATAACTCATTTAATGTTGACAGCCAAGATTGTGACCTTCTGAATGCAAGAATAAAAGCAATATTTTAGCCTTAAATCTGTGTTATGTAAACAAAGACTCGAGTCTTTTTATGTAAACAAACAAGTGAAATATTGATTTTGCAATATAATGCATCTTAATTTTGCATACTCACAAATTTTAACTTTTAGCTGACACATTTTATCCCAAAAATGCTTGAAATGTGAAAAGTATAATAAACTTAGATCGATATCCATTTCTTTTGAAAATTTTGTAAACAATATCATACCGCACTCTTTGTTTACAATACAAATAATAAATTCTCTAAAATGAGCTTCTGTGATAATATATAACCTTAATTTTCATGTGAAATATCTCAAACACAATAGACAGTAGATTTTGATCATTAAAAGTGAAAAACAAAATTTTGGGGGAAATCGTGAATCAGTCCCTTTAATGATCAAAATCTACTGTAAAAAGAATTGATATAATATATTATGACAGCTCATTATAGAGAATTTATTATTTGTTGTGTAAACAAAGATTGAGGTATGTTATTGTTTACAAAGTTTTGAAAATGTATTTAAGTTTATGATATAGGACTATATCACATTTCAAGAATTCTTTAGATAAAATATGCCCTCTAAAAAAAAACAGTGTGTCTGCGCAAAATTCGGAGGCTTTAAATTCCAAAAATTGACGTTTCATAAGTTTGTTTGTACATGTAAACATAAACAAGGTCTGAGGCTTGTTCAAATGACACAGAGTTCAGGCTAAAATAATGCTCTTATCTTGGTATTAAGAAGGTCCAAATTTTGGTTGTCAAGTTTAAATGTTGTTTTTAAAATTGTAGAATAGATAGCTCTGGATATACATGTAAATTTTTTGATTGAGAGAGACCCTTGTAGACTCTACTCAACAGTTTTTTGTATGATAAAACGTGATACCAGTCATTCAATGCCAGTATGCAATATGTATTACCTTTATAAGAGAATAGGACGGTCATTAACAGGCCTACATGTACATGCGCACTACAGATAGTCTTCTTCCTTTTTTCGATTGCTTAGATTGCCTATAATATACAGATGGTCATTTCATTTGTGTATGTATTTCTTTTCGCCAGTTGGGAGACAACGCTCCCCCTCCACCCCCCCCCCCTCTCTCTCTCTCTCTCTGGGTATGTGCCAGATTTAAGATATTCCCAGCGTAAATGATTTAACACTTGGAATCAAATGAAAGATCACCAAAACAATATTTATCTCGAACATTGATGCAAAATTGATCAGAAATTCTAAATAACCGAAATTTTTATAACAGGAATTTTCTACGTGGTAACCTGTCCTTAGCTGCAGTTAGGTAACCCTCTCCATTTTATTTATTCTGGCGTTTTCGGAAGAGGCCTACAATTCCAAAAGATATTAGTAATGGTGCAAAATAATTTTATGAATAACCCATAATAAACTCTATGTATTTGTTTCTCATGCTGTTTACACTGAAAGGATTACTAGCCTCGCGCTTGGGTATGTCTAATAAAGGTGGTTTTCATTAAATATCACGTACAGGCCAATCTCATCGTCTGCTGTCATGCTTATTATCGCTTGGTCTCGTAAGTGAAGGATGATGATGGTGAAGATTTAAAGTACAGACTGCCAAGTAGGGGCCCTGCTACACTATAAGTGAAGGAGACGGAGTCTGTCCATATTTGGATATCACACTGAAAAACCAAAAGATTGTTGACAATCAGTGTGAAAATGTGCTAAAATCTCTACAAATGTAGTTGTTCAACATGGACTCGAGAAAGGGAAATCATATGGGGGCAGAAAAGGTTTACAATCTGCTGTTCTTTTCTTAACTTGATATCAGCCATCCAGCCAAGCGCTCATCACGCATAAGAAAATAAGACAAAAAGTCACAGAAATGTTATGAAAGTAGGACAAAATGTCACAGGACAAAAGTAACTTTTATTAGAAAATATTGATTTTGATAACATATCTGTTCTTTTTGTAAAGTTTAAGAAACTATATATGCATTTGGGTACCATGCACCTGTAATTGTTAGCTTAAAAGTATATATGGAGTCTCATTTGCTAAGCCAATCATCATTCCCAAAATGAAACTCATGCAGAGTACTAAAGGTGGTTCGAAGTTAAGGTGTAAAAAAAAACGTTTGGTAATCTGTGGATATTAAATAAATTGTGAAGTCAAAGAGCAAGAAAAACTACAAAGATTGGTATGCATATCAGCATTCTATATTTTATAACAGAATGATTTTTTTTTTTCTAATTAAAAGTAATTTTTGTGACTTTTTGACCTGTGACTTTTTGTCCCGTGACTTTTTTATCCTATCTGATCAAAAATCATCATTGTGACTTTTTGTCCTGCGACTTTTTATCCTACCGATTTTGTAACTTTTTGTCCTGTGACTTTTCGTCCGTATACCAAAAGGAACGCGTGCGCAAAAGTGGAAGGGAACTTTCATATTTAAATTACACTACGCAGAGATATGATTTTGAACTAAAAGTATCTGGATTATCAACTTTAAGAATTCTAAAGAAAAGTCCAGTCCACTCAGCATCGATATCAGAATACTTATTCCGTGGTTGATCAGATAGTGTTTTATATATTTCGCAATTTTGAAATAGAAAACTCACATATAAGCAGAAACACTGTTAAATACGTAGCTCAGTTTTTGTTACTGGAGTATTTAATGAAACAACATAACATTTTAAGTGAACATGTAATTTATTATCGTGATCAAAGAAATCATCCCGTGGGGATCCGGGTTAGAATAGGTCCTTAGTACCCCTTGCTTGTCGTAGAAGGCGACTAAATGGGGCGGTCCTTCGGATGAGGTCGCAAAAACCGAGGTCCCGTGTCACAGCAAGTGTGGCACGATAAAGATCCCTCCCTGCTCAAAGGCCATAAGCGCCGAGCATAGGCCGATATTTTTTGCAGCCCTTCACCGGCAGTGGTGACGTCTCCATATGAGTGAAATATTCTCAAGAGGGGCGTTAAACAATATTCAATCAATCAATCAAAGAAATGACGTAATAAACCAAGTTCAAGTAAATGACCAGCCAATATACATCTAAAAACCCACTAATAATATCAAAAAGGTGGCGCACAAAATAGGCAATGTTCAAAGCAATAAAACATGCGAACAAGTTGCACAATGTACTATACTTTATTTAGACTGAATATATTTAGAACTGTAGAACATGCAGTTTCCCTATTCCGGTTTATTTCATCATTGAGCCAACAACTGAGAAATTTTTCAAAATTGCAATGCACATATTCTTGATCAAGTCATTGTTCAAAATAAACTTCTTTCTAAAACAATATGATAGAAACAAAAATGATACTCACAATCAAGCTGCTTTCTTGATTAAAGAAGAAAACATAAATACATAATTATGCAATGTGCATGTACTGGTACATATAAATTGTACATATACAGATATTTCTCACGACACTTATTTACCGTATAAATTACTTGTTCTAAGAAGTGTTCACAAAAACGTTATATATCTTAAATATCTGAGGTTTTCCGAATAAGTCCGAATAAGTCGTTGCGTTCACTGTTCGCTCTTCGTTCACTTCACGCTTGCGTCTGTGCCCCGTTTGCGTTCTGTGTTTGCTCACCGTTCAGCTATCGTTCACTAAGTTGCGTTAAATGCGTTCACACACCCTTCACTCGCCATTCGATCTGCGTTCGTTCAAATGGGAAAGTAGAACATTTCAGGGACTGTGTTCAATTAGCTGCAATAATGTAGCCCTATCCAATTTTTTTTTTAATTCTGACGTTTTCGGGATAGGGCTACAATTCCATAGGATCTCCGTAATGGTGCAAAATAATTTTATGAATAACCGATAATAAACTCTGTGTATTAGTCCCAAATGTTGTTTACACCAAAAGGAGTACCAACTTTGAGCTCGGGCATGTCTAATAAAGGTGTTTTTCATTAAATATAATGTACAGCATCTTCGTCTGCTCCGCCATGCTTGTTATCGCGAGATCTCGTAGGTGGATCTAATGAAAAACCTAAACATTGACAATCAGCGCGAAAATGTAGTTACTCGAGCCACTTCGACAAAGAAAGGAAAATCATCAGAAAGAATTTACACTCTGCTGTTCGGTTTTTAACTTGATATTAAATTCAAACCTTTTCAATACCGACGAAATAGCTTTCGCCTCCATACTTGTCCATTGATGTAAATACTACCTTATATGGCATATGCAAATGACTTGACAATCGGAAGTTGAAACTTCAGTACATCAAACATGGCGCACAAATGTGAATCGAGAATTTGGAATTTATCGAAATTGTTGAAAACGGTAGAATAGAGCCTCACAAATCTTAAGTTGCAGGTTGTAAATTTATATATTGACTAAGAAACATAGAATATCATTTTATTTACGTAAAGAAAGTCGGGAAATGTTTAGAATGAGCGCAAATGTTGCGGGAGTGAATCACTCCTGCATTTGTACCATTACGGAGATCCTAAGGAGTTGTAGCCCTCTCCCTAAAAAAAAAAATCAGAGAGGGCTACATTATTGCAGCTAGTGTTCAATGTGCTTGTTTGATCTGTCTGCATTGTGTTTATTGGAGACATGTCTCTAAGAAGAATGAAGCTGATAAACTTTACAAATACTGAATTAGACCAAACGTTACATATAGAAGCGCCCCGATGGGGAGAGGTAAGTTGTCAAATTCTACTGGGCTTGTTTTGGTTTGGATTTTTCGGTCACCCGAGTTATTTACTAATTGCTATGTTATTAAAGGACACACGATGCAGAAAGGATGAGAAACAGTAAAACTTGAAACATTTATTGACAACTGCAATATTTGGTGGCGAGTGTTTGGCACAATGCGTTTAAAATTAAAATCTACCCCTGCGGCCAACCCGGGGAATCACTAAGCACCCAGGGATTACCTCCCTTTGACACTGGCGCAAAGCGCCCCCATAGGTAACTGTGATGGGAACAGGAAAAATTGTAAATGCTGCAAATGATCAGTGTCAGTACAGGCTTGATTACATGCTATGCAATATTATTAAACATGGTCGCCAAAACGTTTGAAGTTGAACAAGGTCGCAGGAGTTGTCGCACCTGCCCATGGACTAAAGGCATTTACTCTGCGCCCGTCGTCGTACGTTGATACTTGAATTTTTAAAAACTTTTTCTTGATACCTTCCCCTCCAATGCTTTTTAAATTTGATTTAATTCATCTTTGGGATAAGGGGGCATAAAATGTAAATTTCAGGACTCCTGCACCTCTTGGGCCTTAATGGTGAGGGAAAAATGCAAATATGACAAATTTTCAAACAACCACACATGTATAGTTATTTTTCAACAAAAAAATAATTAAATCAACTCATGTTGCTTATTC
Source organism: Ostrea edulis (assembly GCF_947568905.1). Taxonomy (NCBI): domain Eukaryota; kingdom Metazoa; phylum Mollusca; class Bivalvia; order Ostreida; family Ostreidae; genus Ostrea; species Ostrea edulis. Next base: position 94,542,993 of record NC_079165.1, on the reverse strand, counting down.
GGAGGGGGTGGGGTGGTGGTTCCTGAACCCAAGCACCTGTGGCCACACCTGCTGTGACACGGGACCTCGGTTTTCGCGGTCTCATCCGAAGGACCGCTCCATTTAGTCGCCTCTTACGACTAGCAAGAGGGTATGGGGGCCTATTCTAACCCAGATCCCCACACAAATAGTAAATTGAATATTTAGATATTTAGGAGCAGTTTAATCTACTATAACCGGCATCTGTCCACAGTCGATATGGATGTCATAATCCCATGGATAGGTGTTCTGTCTCTAGAGCAAAGCCAAAATGGTAAAATAGTATACAAGTATACAATGTTTAAAGTATTTTTATATACTTATGCTGATACTGCATAAATACTAAATGCATGTTTAAAACCTGGAAGACATCTACTAAAAGTTTAAATTTCCTGACCCCATAGTAGGGGTTCTAACTTCAAGGCAAGCCCAAAATGGTCATGTGATATGTATAATGTTTGAATATTTTCTTCTTGCGCTAATGTTGAATCAGAGATGAATGCACATTTTTGACAAGAGCGTGAAGGCCACTACCAAACTGGGGTTAGGGTTCTTACTCTAGGGCGGGTCCAAAATAAGGATATAATATTAATATAACATACTATATACTAATTTATTATATACTTTCAATTTCATCTCTTCTTTTTTCTTTAAAAGTTTGCGGGCATATATCGTGTGATATATGCCCGGAAACATTCCGGCCCGCAAACATTACACAAGCAAATTACTACGTCGTTAATTTTCAAAGTTTTCGTGTTTTTCATCTTTTACTCAGTTAAATCAATAAAGAAATTGTTAAAAATAAATGATTGATAGTTTCTAAATGAAATTGAAAGTATATAATAAAAAGGTTATAGACTTTGTATGGGAAAATATGACGACCTCGTTTTTTGTCGCGGACGGACCTCGCAAGCTCGGTCCGTCTACGCGCCAAAAAACTCCGTCGTCATATTTTCCCATACAAAGTCTATAACCTATAAGTATATTAATATAACATGATACATGCATATCATATCATATCATGAAAAGTCTTTCATCGGTATGGTAATTTTCGGAGGAATTTATGATTTGAAAATACATATTGTTTTATACTCCTGCTCAACATTAGAATTTAGATTAGATATACAAAACAAGAAAATTATTATTGATTTCATAGCCCTTTGAGCTACAGTGATACTTTACATTTGTAGCTACATGTAAATTTCAGGTGACCAATAAAGCCTGTGAGCCTTTTCTTAATTCTATTCTAATATTTTTTAATAAGCATATTTTACACACACATGCTGTTGAGAATGATAAAAAAAAAAATTCTTAGCTCTTATGATCGGGATCAAAAGAAAGCAAATAAACTGCCACTTGACAGCAGAACGCAGATATTTAATATACTGTTATCATTTTTAATGCAAAGTTTGTGATCTGACACCAGTTCAAACGCTGAAAACTGGTATCTCTGTTAGTAATATACCTAGCTAGGTATTCAGAGAGCCTAAGTTTGGTCTGTCGTTATATTTTCCTTCCTGTTCGGCTATTAGACCTTGGAAACATCACTTACAACGAATTTCAGAAGCAGTCTATGTAACATTCAGACAGAAACTGGCATATCAAATTTCTGGGATCAAAATGTTTTGAGTAATTTAGAAAAACTTTATATATTGTTAGTTTTTCCCCTTTTAATCCTCTTTAAAATGGAATGCATCAAGAAATGTTCTATTACTATGTTTCATTATAAAGGGTAGATAACTCTTACTTCAGCACCAAACTTTGGTTGAATATAAAAGGATAGACGTAACATATAAAATCCAATCCAATGAATTCTGGCAAAACTCATTAGGAAGGAAATACTGTACATAGTAATCAAGTGATAACACGACACAAAAATTGGTGGCATTTGATATGCCATTTGGCAACGACATTACAAATTGTTCCATGGACAGCATCTTAAAGTATTATAATCATCTAGAATATGATTTCTTTTAACTTCTGCAGCCTGGTAACTTTGACGCATTTCTTGTTCTATTTTATGTTTTCAACCTGAACGAATTCCAAAAATATAAGATTATTTTCCTGTCTAGATCTAATATTTGTCCAAACTCTAATTATCTAACGCTTTGCCAGTTTCCATGAGGTAAGTGACAGTCCTTTGTACTGCACATGCATTATAAAGTAGTACCTTCACGGTATACTAGTGCCAATGTCCCTTGAAACAACAATATTATACGTGAAACGATGCTTTAAGACAAAATAAATTATTGAAAATACAAGTTCATGTAATAAATTGGTAATATTTCATGTACACTTCTAATAATTTGACATGAACATTTGATTTTATTACAAAAGTGAGAAGAAGAAAAAATCGTCAATCAATATGCAATTTTTGTAGCAGCTAATTTTGGACGTTTCTTCTGCACTGGAGTATTTGGAATACTGGAAGAAAATCGAACCGATTTCATGGTAACTACAATAGGGGCACGAGCATAACCTCTCGGTGATTTGCCTGCCTCTTTTGCCTTTGAACTATGATCTCTAACCTTCGCCATCTGAGTAATGAATGGGGTGAATTCATCATCGCTACCCTCATGAACGCCATATAAAGAATTAATGTCCTGTACCTCTTTAATTGCAGTAGAAGCGCGTGATTTTGGTGTAATAGAACGGGGCGGCGTTTTCGATTTTCGGAATTCTTCTAGTCCCTCCCTCTGAACTTCGCTGTCTGGAGTGAGCCGTGGTTTGTGTAACGCCCATCCCATATGTAGATCACTCTGTTCTCGTTTGGTCAGCTGAAGGCAGGGCTTGACCGTACTATGGAACACCGGCGATTCAGTTTGATCCACTGCGTCTTCCCATACATTCTTTTTCTTCTTGTTTTTGATAGTGAATGCGTCTATGGTGTTAAGAGTTGAGGGAGTCTTCTGTTTTGATCTCAGCTGGCGCATGTAACGTGGGATATTTTCGTTTTCAAAATGTTCATTATACTCATCTTCATCTAATCCCATTGACATTGCTAACGCTTTCTTCTTCATTTCCGGTGATGGCGGTCTTTCAACTAATATTATGGGATCGTAATTCAACACATGACAAGATTTAACAAATGTCTTTTTCCGTTGGCTCATTTGCAAACTCATGCTTTTAATTTCGCTTTCAATTTTACGAAGTTCACGGAGAAGTAGCTTGTCTTTCTTAGAGTTTATTTCCGCCAATGAAATTCCGAATTTACTGGCACCTGGATTGCGAGCACCATCTACAGCTTTTTCTCTCTCTAGCATAGAACGCCGGGAAGTATAACCGCCTAGGTCCATGGTTTTAGATCTGCAAAAAAGTTAATCATATTTACCCGAATAGTTAAGATTTAGTTTATTTGAAAGTACAGGCGCCAAAGTCCAATTTACAACACCAAATATTTTGATTTTGTTGGCAAACTGTTGTTCAGCCGAAGAATTTACGAAACTTTACAAAATGCAGCTTTTGTGGAATTATGTCCCCTGTTTTACATCAAAACAGAAAAAGCCTACGAACATAAAATATAATCACATGGACTCACTACATTAATATTCGTCTACATTAGAAAAAAAATTATGCCTTTTATCCCTAAATCAATTTCTATATTTTTTAAAAATGAAAAGGGCTGCAAAGATATGTACAATGTTTTAATTGATAAAAAACGGGTACCAATTACTTCTGTATCAAAATGAGTTGAGAATGGTGATCTGTTTAATGAGATAGAATGGAATAAAATATTTGAGCTCCCCTTTAAAGTAACAAAAGAGTCAAAGTATCAATGGTTACAATTTCAAATACTTCATAGAATAATTCCTACCAGTAGTTATCTTTTTAAACTTAAATTAATAGACTCCCCCATTTGTACAAAAGTAACATAGAAACTATTGATCACTTCTTTGTAGAATGTTTTGAAGTAAAGGAGATCTGGTGTGCAATTGAAGACTGGTTTCTCAATAAATTTAATAAACCAATTATATGTTATAGACAAGCCATACTACATGTATTTGGCAAATACAATAACAGAAACTTATACAAAGTACAATATTTACTAATACTCATTGTTAAGTATTACATATTTGCAAGTAGGTATAAAATGGCTCCAAAACTAAATGTTTGTGCTGTCAAAAACATATCATTGATAGATTTTATATAGAAAAATCTATGTTGCTAAAAAGCTGTAAATATACTGAATGTGAGAAATACTGGCAGAATATATGTGATTTGATTTAATTATGTACAGTTAACAGATAACAACTGCTTTATATGAAATGATTGAGACTGATCAGAAGACCAGGCAAAATTCTTCCCCTTACTCCCCTTATCTCTCTCTCTCCCTGTCTCTCCTTCTCTCTCCCCATCTTTTCGAAATTAAATACCTTTCACATTATACATGTACATATGCACTCCTAAATATACACATATATGTTTGTACTTGCTTGAAATATGTATATACTATATTATCATGTATTGTTAATATGTAAATGTTTATTTATTGTGAAAGCAAAAAAAAAAAATAAATAAATAAATAAATAAATAAATAAAAAATAAATGAATTACAAAAAATAAAATAAAAAATATTTGTCTACATGTATTTGTAAAGAGTTTTGAAACGAATGTTCACTTTAAATACAGAAAGAATTCATAATATTATTTCTCATTGACATTTAGGATGAGTTGTCATCTTCAAAGCTTGTTCTTATCCACCGCTTGGTATTAGGGCCATCAGGCGAATGTATCTGTTGTTTCACATCAGTAAGTTGGTATCATAACATCGATGAGAATATGACTTACATTAAACAACATACAAACACATTAGCTAAGTACAGAAGTCCGTAGCTAAGCAATGTCTTCGCTACATAAAATATTTGAGAAGATCTCCAATAAATTGTATGAATTTGTAATTAATTTCTTTTAAAAAGAAAAATTTGGTCTTCGAACAATTGTTGCTCTACATACTATTTGAATATTCAAAAACTTCTACGTGAGAAGAAAAAAATCTCTCGCTGTGGCCGTCAATTCGACTTTTAGATATATCGATCACGTTTTGTCTATTAACAATGATAGCTTTCATTCATATGTCGATTTGATATATCCCCGTGAGCTCGAAATAAAGGACACCACAGAGTCGTCCACTTCTGCTTCATACTTAGATATTTTATTGAAAGTAGACATTAACGGCAAACTGACAACTCAACTGTATGACAAACGGGATGATTTCAGCTTCTCCATCGTCAACTTCCCATATAATATTTATGTAGCAATATTCCATTATCACCTGCATATGGTGTTTATATACCTCAACTGATTCGATATGCAAGAGCTTGTTCTGCGTATAGTCAGTTTTTAAATCGAGGTAAGCTACTGACAAACAAGTTGATGGTACAGGGATTTCAACAGTCTCGATTGAAGTCAGCATTTCGCAAATTCTATGGTCGTTATAACGATCTAGTTCGTCAATACAACCTTGCATTGGGTCAAATGCTGTCTGACGTGTTTCATACCGATTGTTAAGCCGTTCTTGGCACACTGATTTTTACTGCGGATAACTCCGTTTACCTGATCAGGATATAGGGCTCACGGCGGGTGTGACCGGTCAACAGGGGATGCTTACTTCTCCTAGGCACCTGATCCCACCTCTGGTGTGTCCAGGGGTCCGTGTTTGCCCAACTATCTATTTTTGTATTGCTTATAGGAGTTATGAGATTGATCACTGTTCGTTATCTTCACCTTACATGCGTATATATGGTATACATGTACAATCAATCAATCATGCCGGCGTTTCTCCAATAATCGATCTTTTCATTTTTACATGTATGTTAATTACAATGAATTATAGATTGTGTTTTAAAGGGACATGGACACGACACTCTCTGAACTGAAAATTTTCATTTATTCCCTCATGCTTGATGTTTACGATGCTTAATAAAGGTATATCTTATGGTCAGCAAATATTTGAATGTCAGTTGTTGAGTTACAAGTCACAATTCTTTGTTGTGTATACAAGGCTCGTGTCATGTTTTTGTTTACATATGTATTGCTTAATAGAAAATATGATGACTGTTTAAAACAAAATGAGATGTGGCAATCACTAAAAACTGTTTAATCTGCTTTAAACAAAACTTTTACAAATATATTAACCTGTGTAAACAAACACATGACACTAATCATGACCTATGCTAGGTGCCTAGGGCCATTCCCGGTGATCCTGCGAACACCTACCATTGCAAGTTCAGGTCTCAGACGTGCGATTTTCACTTGTAATGTCGAGTGCTTGGCTGAGGAACTGTAGAAACCCAATTTCAACGACCTAGTTCTTACTGGATTGAGCTCGAATCCATAACCTCCCAATCTCGAAAAAAGTAATGAAGACCGAATCATACACAGGACAAGCATACATGGACTAAGTCTGGCATAACATAAAATCCTGCAGATAGTCAGGGGCGGATCAAGGAATTGCGGTTACGGGGGCACCACTTTATGAGGCAGGGGGTCTGGGAACCCAGTGGGTCCAGGGCGAAGCCCTGGTAGGGGCCCAGGGAGCGAAGCCCCCGAAAGCTCCTGGATTTTACTGATTTTATAGGGCCTGAAATATGTCTCCTATTTAGTCATTTGTACTATATTTTATCATTTTTAACAAGGTGAAATTAATAAAATGACGCAAATTTTAAGGGTTTTGAAAAAAAAAAATTAAGTTCTCATAATCAAGTAATTCAAGAAATCAAAAGATTTTGTCATTTATTTCTCTGGGAGTGGAAGAAATTATTGCTTCTTTTATTGTTTAGAATGTTTTTCTAAACAAGATTTACATAAAATTTTAACATTTTAGGGGGGGGGGGGCGCCGGCTGCGCCCCCCTTAAATCCACCACTAATAGCCATGCCTTAGATAACTTAGACAGTATACACACACACCCTTGATGCTAGTTTACAATCTCATGTTTATCTAAGTTATATTCATTGTTTAAATTAGATCAATACAGGTTGAACCATGAAAGCATTAATCAGTGATGAATCCAGGATTCATTAATCATTGGTGAATCCTGGATTCATTAATCAGTGTTGAATCCAGGATTCATTAATCAGTGGTGAATCCAGGATTCATTAATCAGTGTTGAATCCAGGATTCATTAATCAGTGTTGAATCCAGGATTCATTAATTAGTGGTGAATCCAGGATTCATTAATTAGTGGTGAATCCAGGATTCATTAATCAATGGTGAATCCAGGATTCATTAATCAGTGTTGAATCCAGGATTCATTAATCAGTGGTGAATCCAGGATTCATTAATCAATGGTGAATCCAGGATTCATTAATCAGTGTTGAATCCAGGATTCATTAATCAGTGTTGAATCCAGGATTCATTAATCAGTGGTGAATCCAGGATTTATTAATTAGTGTTGAATCCAGGATTCATTAATCAGTGGTGAATCCAGGATTCATTAATCAATGGTGAATCCAGGATTCATTAATCAGTGGTGAATCCAGGATTCATTAATCAATGGTGAATCCAGAATTCATTAATCAGTGGTGAATCCAGGATTCATTAATCAGTGGTGAATCCAGAATTCATTAATCAGTGGTGAATCCAGGATTCATTAATCAGTGGTGAATCCAGGATTCATTAATCAATGGTGAATCCAGGATTCATTAATCAGTGGTGAATCCAGTATTCATTAATTAGTGGTGAATCCAGGATTCATTAATCAATGGTGAATCCAGGATTCATTAATCAGTGGTGAATCCAGTATTCATTAATTAGTGTTGAATCCAGGATTCATTAATCAATGGTGAATCCAGGATTCATTAATCAGTGTTGAATCCAGGATTCATTAATCAGTGGTGAATCCAGAATTCATTAATTAGTGTTGAATCCAGGATTCATTAATCAGTGGTGAATCCAGGATTTTTACGAAAGGGATGTTTTATTTTAAATTCTTTCGATAAAGAAACACAAAAAAAAAACATAAGTAAAAGAAGAGAATCATATTGAGACGTCGCCAATGGTACGTGAAGTACAGTACCACTCAGGATAATTATTTACAAGCCAAGTCTCACTCCAAAGTTCTAAATGCCAATCGTCTGTTAAAAGAGCTGTCACAATATTTTTACGTCTTATGATTGACGCAGTCAAAGTACTTGTATGAGCGGAGCTCGAACCCTTGACGTCCAGAACTCTAAAGTGTAAGAAACCATTCTAATAAGAATAAAGATTTTCATAAATTCAAAAACTGAAATCTCCCATAATTAAGCTACGTGATTATACGCATTGATAGAAAACATGGCGAAAATCAGATTACACCAATGACAGGTTAAATCAATTCACTGCGTATGTATCTAGCAAACGGTTGATTCAGGTGAGTCACCGAATATATTCAACAATTCAAAGTATACCAGCGAGGAAATTTGGTCTTAAGAATCAATCAAAACACATGCATATTTTTTCCACAAAAAAGAAGAAATAGATGGGTTGAATCCCCTCCCCCTCAAGACATGCATATTTCATAGATAAACCTACACCAGAATACACGTACTATGTAAACAAGTCATGAAATAAAATATACATGTACCTGTCAAGGAACAATTTTGGAACTATAGCTAAAATTTGTAAACCTATATTTTTTAACACATCTTTTTTACTGGTAGACCTACCTAGGCATTTTGGATCAGCCGACACGGTGCGGATAAGCAGCTTTTATTTCACACCTGTAGAAAATAAAATACATGTAAGTCTGGAGGCTTCAGAAGGACCCGAGCGTTTTACAACACAATTGAGAAAGTTTGATCGACGAAATACCACGTCAACACGTTTTCCACTAATACAATCCATCCACACAAAAGTTAGAGACCAGATTTTTATCTCGAATTACCTATCAAAACGATACACTGATTGTCTGTTTGCCTTTGGAAAGAATATCTCTGAATCGATGGCTAGATTTTAAATTGCTGTCAAGCACTCCATGAATGCCCGAAAACCTGAAAGGTAATTCTTGATATCGATTAGAAATTATGGTCTTTGTCGGAAAATAAGAAAGTCATTAGGCGTGTATACAGATTCACTCTCCTGCTATTGGGAGACCTGTATGCCTACTGAATGCCAGTATACTTACAGATATCAAAGTACAGCCCCTCACCGATTATTTCTCATCCCTGTGTTCGTCCCAATTGCTTGTATATAGGTTCCACTTGTAGTAGCGCTACAGAAAAACAAAATCTTTATCTGCAAAAATATCTGTTTAAGGCCATTTAAATGTCATTCAAATGAACTGCATGGATATGTGAAGTAGATGTTTGATATATTATCGTGATACTGCGGAGCACTCGCTCAAGCAAGGACCAACAAAAGATTTAATAAATGTTTGAAAATCATTTTAAAAAATAATACATTTTCATATGAACGGGTAGAGTGACCGACCTTTGCTTATGTTATTTTAAAGCGTAAACTAAAAGTTAGCTTTCTTATTTTGGAAAACATTTTTCCCGTCACGCACACACCCTAATATGTTTCGGGTGATGAAAACCACGATTCACTTTCACAAACTGTCATGAAAATCTTTATTGTAGGTGTAAATAAGTATGAATTACAGCACAAGTCGTCAAATAGATGACCAGTAAATGATTATGTGTCCACCCATGTCATTAATCGATGATGCAATTATCTATGTTAGGGTGTTGGTAAATTGCCGAACTAATATCACCTAAATCAATGTGTTCTCTTACATACTGACCACATCGTCAGTGCACAATATTCATGTGTGTTGATAAACTTACGTCTGTTGATGAACTTACGTCCTTTAATAAACTTACGTCTGTTAATAAACTTACGTCTATTGATAAACTTACGTCTGTTAATAAACTTACGTCTATTGATAAACTTACGTCTGTTAATAAACTTACATCTGTTGATAAACTTCCGTCTGTTAATAAACTTACGTCTGTTAATAAACTTACATCTGTTAATAAACTTACATCTGTTGATAAACTTACATCTGTTGATAAACTTACATTTGTTAATAAACTTACATCTGTTGATAAACTTACGTCTGTTGATAAACTTACATCTGTTAATTAACTTACATCTGTTAATAAACTTACATCTGTTGATAAACTTACATCTGTTGATAAACTTACATCTGTTAATAAACTTACGTCTGTTGATAAACTTACGTCTGTTGATAAACTTACATCTGTTAATTAACTTACATCTGTTAATAAACTTACATCTGTTGATAAACTTACATCTGTTGATAAACTTACATCTGTTGATAAACTTACGTCTGTTGATAAACTTACATCTGCTGATCAACTTACATCTGTTAACAAATATTAACTGGATTACAAAATGCGTGGGTATTGTTTTTTAAATGGCTATCCGGTACAAAGGAAATGCATACAACAATATAGACGTCTGAGGTCTTATTCTCTCAAACTATTTTTAGAACAGAGTACGAAAAGCAAAGACAGAGAAGCGCCATTATGATAAAAATATTTTTTTTGCATTTTAACAATGATGGTAATCCAAGAACTGATACTGAATCAGTCGGTCATATCGGGATCTATGACATACGTGTACAAATAATTCAAACCAAAATCAATACACATCAAACAAAGTAAAGCCTTTATCTGCGCAGTTCAATTGAATGTCGTGTTTTGATCTTCTATTGGGGATCGCGGAGGAACATACATTTCCTGTAGTGAAAAGGACATCAAAATGAGCGTATCTCATTGCACGAGATCTGCTTTCATTAAAAGAAAAGTACTGTAAACCTTTTCCCACAAATTTAGAGATCAATGACTAGTTCTCTTCGGTTATTATGTTGATTAATGATTTACTGTCTCTATATTTACCTAATTTAGAGATCAATGACTAGTTTTCTTCGGTTATTACGTTAATTAATGATTTACTGTCTCTATATTTACCTAATTTAGAGATCAATGACTAGTTCTCTTCGGTTATTACGTTAATTAATGATTTACTGTCTCTATATTTACCTAATTTAGAGATCAATGACTAGTTCTCTTCGGTTATTACGTTAATTAATGATTTACTTTCTCTATATTTACCTATTTTCATAATAAGTCACCAAGTAAAACATCATAAAAATTCTTCCATCTCTATCATGTACATGACTGAAGTGTATTTGAGTGCCATTTCACTCTTTCCTTGTTCCCAAAACACAATGAACTATCACAAGTTGTTTATGCATCTAACATAAAAGATCATTGAAGGAATTCGTAATTCAGATTACTGCCATCGTCACGTTACAAAATGTAACTTAGTCACATAAATTAAACTAGTGTTGAGAATCTGATTATTCACTAAAACAAGAAACACTGTTATACACTTACCTTAAACTTTAATTCGATGCCAAAATCTTCGAACTTTTCAATTCAAACCAACAATAATATAATGAAGATAAATCTAACACTGCACATTCCATGCACTGCATTTAATTCTATGAAGAGAAAGTAAATCCTACCTTTTGTAGCAGTTCTTTAAAATCGCGACAAAATAATAAATCAAAACGACTTTAGCGGTGCACAGCTGTGGCGGATACACATGTAATATTCGTACAAACACCACGGAAGAGGTCGTTCCTGCCAAACTACTATACAGAGTTTTAATTCATGGGACAATGAACCCTCAGTTAATTTCTAATACACTAAACACTATATTAGAGAAATTATAATTACTTGAACTGTTTAAACAAACGAAATAAATACACGTAAACACAATCTGCATACATCAGATGTAAATTAAGGTCAATTACATGCCTACTGCCAATACTGAGACATAGTCAAGGTCGGTGGAGACTTGTTTTTGTGGCCAGTTTACTGGCAAATAAAACCATTCCATTTTAACCAATATTACATATCTTACAAATGTTGAGATTAAGGGTAAATTTAATAGTACACAATATATCATATCTTACAAGATATGTTACAGATTAACAATATGTCTTCTTAATACAGGTACCTACCTTGTAATATGGGATTCTATTCCCTCGTGTCCGTGGTGCATTACATTCAAATTAGGCCTAAATGGGGAGTGCACTGAAATCTATGTACATAATTCGCTGTCTAAATAATAAAATGAAATAGTCAATAACTTTTAAAAATATTTAATGAAAGCTTGGCCATCACTTTAGGACTCGGGTTAGTGGTTTCAATGCGGTCCCTTTAAACTTTTAAAGTGGTTGGTTGGTTTTTCATCCCTTTTAAGAACAAGGTCTACCAAATCTCTCTTTTAAGGTACAATGTATAATAGTATTTCAATTTTAAAAATATCTATTGGGTTATGAAGACGAGAGAGCTTTGATCGAATCATCTGAACTCAAAACAGAAATGACAGACGACCTTTTAATTTCCGCAGAACATTTATAAATTGCGTAGTAATTATCCTTGAATTATTCAAATTTACAGCTGTGATAATACAATGCATTATAAATTAAATCGTCTCCAGAAATATCATTTTCTTTTGCTTTTATGATTTCAGGGTGCACAAATAATCAGCAGAACAATGCAGATGACAGGAGTTCCACCGTGGAACCATGGTCAGCCCGTTTGGGAATTACACACAATCATCACAAATCTTTAAGAAAAGTGTTTGGAATTTATATCCGCTCTGTAAATCCCAATTACACATAAAAATCAGATCTAACAGTCATTGATTGCATGGAATGTTGTTTTTCAGTATCTAAATCGGGCGAAAGTTGTAAAAGTATTGATCTGTAGTTAAGGGGCTGTGGAGGACCTATTCTTGTATTGTAAGAAATAAAATTTAATGAAACTTTGAATTGTGTTTGAGTTTTAAATCATAAGCGTGACCAATGCATTATTTCGGCTATATATATTTGACATTTGGTCTACATAAAATTAATTCTGTCCACATGTACATGTCTATTGTGGATACATGTATATGTAAACTCAGATGCCTGAAGTTTATCCATATCAATGAATAGAAAAAACACCCATCTAAAACTTTAAATGATGGCTATTGGCAGTCTACTGTTTAACGTCCATCTCGAGAATCTTTTACTCATTTGGAGACGCCGGCGACGGGCTGCAAAATTTAGGCCTATGCTCGGCGCTTACGCCCCCCCCCCCCCCCCCCAACAGAGAGGATCTTTATCATGCCACACTAATTTATTCGGTCTTTCCTATCCCCCTCGTTTCTGTCCAAACCTTCATAAAGTATGTGGGAAATCAGTCGTGCTTCGATTGAATTTATTTTAGGTTACCACGTCTATCTGATGTGAATCGTTTGAAAACTTATATAAATCAATCCATGAATGATTTTTCCGCAAGTGAATTCAATTGAAACAATATGTTTGAACAACTAAAGGTACCAATGGACGATGCATAGGTATAAATATTGTTATTGCATCTGTATCCATTTGCATACACCTTTCAATCATAAAAATGTAAATCATAAAAAGGTAAACAGATTTGTTCCTCCTCGTACCAAAAGTTGGGGTTAAAGAATATTCATACATTTGTAAAACCCTAATGTACATGTAATACATATACCTGTACATAATATGTAGACTCTCATACATGAACTAGTCACAATACAAGCTTATGAATTTGGAAACAGACACAACAAAGATTCTTGGATTTGTTATTATTCATTCATCTTCCCAAGTCAAAGGTTTCTGATCCGCTCCTCTCCTGTTTGTGAGGAGAGGAGCGGATCAGAAACCCTTGACTTGGGAAGATGTTATTCATTAACCATATAAATTTGTCCCAGTCTTGTAGACAACTGAAATTAGAACATTCTTCATTCATTGTCTTTATAAAAACTGTCTCAATATCTCCCTAAGTTGTTATGTACACAAACATGTAAATGGAGTAGGGGTGGAGGTTGTGAAAAGAACCTAAAAATCAAGTACTAGATTCCCCCTCTCACAAATTCCGGCCTGGATCCGCCTATGTCATGCTATGTCTTTTGCACTTTTTTATCGTCTGCATGGAGTTTATTTAAAGTTAAATACCGATTAAACATCCTTTTAAAAAGAATTAAAAATGACAAACGAATTTACAATGTTTATTGATAAAGGTTCAATGTTTGACAAAAAACTAAAGTCACATAGTCTTCTTCAACACCCCCTCCCCCCTTAAAAACGAAAAGTTGAAAATAGTAATCAGTGTACATGAAAATCGATGTCGGATTACATAAACATACAGGCCTTTTGAAAGTCTTCCTATTTGAATTTAGATTTTGATCCGACATTGATCATTTGATCTCTCCCCTAAAAGAGTTCAATTGATTCTTTTCGAATGCATGTGAAGGAATCTCTTTGTTAGATAATTGATGTCCAGTTTGATATTATTGGAGGTAAACATTCATTAATGCCACTCCAGAAAGTCTCTGTTTGCCCATTGTGGAACGTGAGTACGTCTTTGTACGCGTTGAAATGAAAAGGACCTTTCTGCTTTGCAGTTGGTAACGGGTAAGGTGCAGCCGATGAAGAATTATAATTTCTGCAGGTTGGAAGACAGTTCTATTGAGTTCCTACCAACATTCCACTTGACATCAACAGAATCTACAAACTGACCGCTTTCGTTTCCAAGCCCTGACCTCGTGTCGGAGAGACGTTGGCGATTGCAAGTCATTTGCCCGCATAAATAAACTCTCTCCCGTACCGGAATGCAATATATGCTAAAGTTAACGAACTAGGACGAACTAGTATTGTCGGCATGAAAAACAAGGTTTTCCTGAAAGTAGACATTAACAGACGACGCAGAAAAAGCAAATAAAGTGGCCAGAGGGAAAGGTGTTAGGAAAAAACCCATTTGATTTCATCACCGACCTGATATGATGCTGTAGGTTTGGAAAAGAAAATACAAACAAAGCGCCCCAGTATATATATATATATATATATATATATATATATCGCGGAAGGGGAAATAATTATAATGGACGTCGATGCATTAGACAAACGGGGAATAACTGCGTATTGTACTGTCTTCGATAAAACCATTTAATATATATGCGAATTAGATACAAGTAATATACTTATTAATAGATCTTGGATTCAATGACATTTGGATTAATATAAAAAAAAAATGACAAGCATATGTTACAAATTGTGCAACAAAGAATTTTTGGTCAAGTTAAGCAAGATATTTCTTTTTCAAAAATCAAAAATTCAAGAAAATGTTCATTTTACAATTCTTTGATTGATATATGGGTTATATCTTCAATAATTTCTGTGACGTTGCAAAAGTGTATATCTAAAATGCGATTATCCTCGTGCCATTCAGCCATAGAAACAGGTAGATATTCTCATACAATTAGAGCAAATAGATGATGTACGTTTTGTGTAAATAATGTCGAAGATGAATACCATCAATTTGTCCTGTATATACAGAATTACGGGAAAATATATATTAAGGAATATTACTTTAAAAGACCATCAATGATTAACACGGGAAATTTCAAAGATCTTTGTAAGCTTGGAAAATTTGTAATTACGTATGTTTGTTCTGCAGTAAATGTACCACCGTTATATCTATCTTGTTTACAATATTGAACTGATAACCTGTAAAGCTTAAAGTAATAAAGAACTTGAAATACCCTACAAGCCTGTGTGTAGATTATAGTGTTTTAGAAATTTGTATAGATCTGCAGGCATACTATCGACGGCATGCTACATGTAAGACTAATATTGAACAAAAATTAACCTTAAGAGATATATTATTCTTTTAAGATTGTTGGTTAGGACTGAATTTGAGCTTTATCCTCAAAGGTTTCTTCACCTCAGTATGGCTGCAGAACTGGGCTTCCCTTGAAGGAAGTCATTTTAGACCGTAAGAATGTTCTTCTCACTCATTTGTAAACGAACATTAGATACGACCTTTAAAGGATTTCTTTCGAGGAAACATCTCATGGTATGCCTACAGATGCCGGTTACTGCTTGTACGAATTATAACAAGAATATATATGGGTTACCCCATATCCAAGATATTCGACTTTTAATTTACTTGAATTTTCACTATGCTCAGCTGATCTCTAAGAAAAGACTGCACTTGTTATGAAACTGGTGTATAGTCCTTCATGTCCGTAGCAAATACCGTCACCAGTCTTTTGTCACTAGCAAACAGTGCACACACCGGTGCTTGCAAGACATGAAAAAAAAATCAGTATATGCACCCAGGGGTGCATGAGCCGAGTTGCATGGGATACATTGTTAAGCCAGGAATGACGTGGTATATTTATAATTGTGAAGAACTAATTTCAGTTTTAAACTTTTCGAGTTACTGTTCAGAAACCATATTTGTCTGAAGTTTTCAATCTATATTCGGTCACTGTGACCTTGACCTTTGTTCTCCAAAATCAATAGGGGCTTTGCTTTGCTGGTATCCAACAATATATCCAAGTTTCATTTGATTCAAATTAAAAAATTTCGAGTTTTCCTTCGGAAACCAAAATCCTTTTGGAATTTTAAATCTATTTTCAGTCACTGTGACCTTGACCTTTGACCTATTTTATCCAAAGTCAATAGGGGTCTTCCTTACCTGGTACATAACAATATCGTCAAGTATCATTTGATTCGGATTTAAACTTTCTGAGTTATCATCCGGAAACCAAATATTTTTGAAATTTTCATTTTATATTCGGTCACTGTGACCTTTGACCTTTTTTCTCCAAAATCAATAGGGGTCTTCCTTACCTGGTACCCAACAATATATCAAAGTTTCATTTGATTTGGATTTAAACTTTCGGAGTTATCATCCAGAAACCAAAATTTCCTGAAATTTTCATTCTATTTTCGGTCACTGTGACCTTGACCTTTGATCATTTTTCTCCAAAATCAATAGAGGTCTTCCTTACCTGGTACCCAACAATATATCAAAGTTACATTTGATTAGATTGTAAACTTTTCGAGTTATCCGGAAACCAATTGTTGACGCCCGCCCGCCCGCATCACCAAACCTTCGTTGCAACTCGGCTAAAAATGGATAGATGGCACAAATACGGTACAAAGATATTTATGCTTTTTTGTCGAATGATAAAGAAGGAAATCAAGGAAGTTGGGGATTAGCAAATTTATTAAAATACAGCAGAAAAGTATAGCTTTAAAAATACTACATGAGAATGCGTATACCTATTAATACAACTTATTGGGGCACATACTTTGTGCAGGCTTAATTTTTGCTAAAAATTATCATTTTTATCACAAAATTTCCCTATCAAACCAGTCTTATTTCATCATTCTTCCCAAATTTTTCCTTTTATATCTGTATGGAAATTCAAAGCAAAGACATGAAAATATTCAAATCTCTCGGAATAAATACAATTGTACTCTAAATTTTACCATGTAACAAATTAATGTGAACTTTAGAATGGCAAAAACAAGAAGGATTGATGTAATCTACACTTTCTCCAAATTTTGTGTATGGTATAACCTTAACAGCAAAGAAACCCTTAAAAAAATAAATAGACATGTATATGTCACACTGAATACATTGCAAATATCTTCAGACTGGTGACCTTCACCTTTTAATTGTGGTCCGAATCCAGGTGTTGAGTGTTGTATACGCATTCCGTCATTAAACAACGGGAAAACTCCACATAAATTAATGATTAACATTCTCTCTCAGAAGAAATTATATGATAATTAACGAACAATATTCATCAAAGTAATATAATTGTTGCAATAGTATAATCAATCGTGAAAAATTTTTCAATCGAAGAATGACCTATATTTCGTGAAAAGACTGAGGAGGCAGCTAGCGTAGGAATATGAACACTTCTTATATACATTTCTGGGGGAAAAGAGATTTTTCTTAAAAATATTTGACTTTAATTTTGTTTTCTCCCACGTATTACATACACATCGATATTCTATACATTTGTTGTAATCCTGTATCTGCTGATCATGAATGGAACTACTGTATATTTTTTCAGAGCAATTGTTTGAAGAGTACCTGAATCCAGTAATATATCTTGAATAGATAGTATGCACTGATCGAATATATTAAAAATCCACATCTAGTTGTTACGCAACTCAGTAGAGTACACCATGGCAGTTTTATCTTTTTAATCTACCAGCAATTTGTCAGTAACTGTGAGATATTAAGGACAATTTTAGCATTTGATTTTTAGCTCAAATGTCAAGTTTTCATTCATTTGGTAAAATCGTTCTTTCGCGAGGACCCTAACGTCTACGCAGAAAATATATAAGCGAAATGAAACCGGATGAAATGGGAGGGGGGGGGGGGGGGTAAGCTTGCGCATGTACAAGTGCATGTTTTCACCGGAGTCAATCGGAACATCGCTTGACCTTTTCCGTCTTTTTCCACTTGGCGGAAAAGGTCCATTGATGTTCCGATTACACCGAAGGTTGATGACGCGACCTTGATAGGGTAGCACGTGGCCTTACATATGTGTAATTCAATCTCGCAGGACACAAATGGGAAGACATGACAGCAGTGACCATAACAGCCTGTGGGCCTCTTGTTTAAATTTACAATTTTGGTAGAGGCCATCCTGCTCTACACCACTATGCATTTAGTTTTTCTTACACATGCACGGTTGTGGGGAAGAAGATTTTTGAAAATCGGTCAATCTTGGGCAGTTTCCCCCCGCCCTTAGGGACATAAGGAGTGCTGGAATCCTGAAATTTACAATTTATGTTCCCCTTGTTCCAAAGATGCTTCATATCAAATTTGAAAAGAATTGGAATGATAGTTATCAAGAAGTTAAAATTTCTATTGTTTACACTTTTAATAACTGACCATCTTGGTCGGACCCTAATTACCAAAACCCTACCTCTCGGATCATCAAATTTACAATTTTGGTAAAGGACTACATGCTCTATCTAAATATCCATTTAGTTTTAGTATCAATAGCACTATCGAAGATGTTCTTTAAGTGTTTTACACATAAACACTATATAGCAAGTTTGTCCCCGCCCTGGGGTCAGAACTCCTACCCCTGGGATCATGAAATTTACGATTTTGGTAGAAACTTCCTTGTTCGTCATTACTATATATATATATAGTAATGACGAACAAGGAAGTTTCTACGCTAGATGCCCAGGAGTAAAGAAGACGATTTTTAAAGAAATACATCAATTTTACAGTTTTTAACCCAAAATTAAGGTCCATTGAGGTGAAGTGGGGGTCATGAAATTTACCATTTCCGGTTTCCTGCAACTACAGATGCTACATATTAAATTTGGTCAAGATTGCCCCAGTAATATATAAGTTCTGAGAAGAAGTTGTTAATAGACGACGCACGACGCCGGACGCAGACCATTAGCTAAATTATAGCCAAATGCAAATATTCCCAAGTTATATGGATTTTTCTTTATGTTCCTGTGACTATAGTCGAGGATATATTTTTTTGTCTTGTCTGCCTGTCTGTCTGAAACTTTAACTTTTTTTCATAACTTCTGAATGGTGAGCAATATGACTCTCATATATTTTATATACACATTCTTAGTGACAAGACCTTTGTAATACCTAAGATTTTAACCTTATGACCTTGAATTTTGACCTCCTTTTAATGAAATCTAACCCATTCAAAATCCTCAACAATTTTATGGTAGGTCTTTTATAATTTGCATATAGATTTCCTATGGCGAGGCTTACGTTTCATACATGAACTTTGACCTTGACGTTGGAGTTTGACCCATATTTGAAAAACTTTTACCTTATGCATAACTTTTTAAAAAGTGAGAATAGGGCTCTCGTATTTGGTGTAGGTACATGTATAACTTGTTACAAAACCTTTTTGTTTTCGTATCAAAGTTTCTAACTAAATGACTTTGACCTACTTTTAAAGTTGTATGGTCCGAATTTCGACAATTTTTTTCCACCTTGTAAACACACTGTTTACAAACAACCGCCACTCGGCTATTTCAAGTGACAGTCACGTGTCCAGTTCAGACTTTCAGATCACGATGGTATGGCAAACCGTTTTACTATTTATTCGAAAAAGAGATATCTCTTTAACTTTGAGAGATATCTTTCTAATTTGAAGATATTAAAAAAGCTGAGAGTGCAAGTCATCAGTGAACTCGATCAGAAGGTTAGTTTGAGATTTCTGAAATCTTTCTCGTTTTCGGAAGCAGAAGTAAAACTCCTCGGTAGACGAATCTCCTAGCTTTAGATTATAGTAAGCTTCTGTCTCGGCAAACTATGATGTAATGAGTGTCACATCTACTTTAACGACTCCGAGAGAAGTATGGTCACGTATATTTCTGAAGGAATTCCTTTGCCAACGAGGGCTAGTACGTTTTAGAGGTGTAAACCAAAGGCATGCTGGTCCAGCCAAATTCAGAAAGAAAGTTGAGAATTTAAGATGATCAGAGTAATGTCCTGTAATGTCATCGCTGCCATAAAGTTAGATAGATACGTATGTCCTACTATCTTCATGGATGAAACCACTACATTTGGAAATTTTGATGGGGATTATTATTGTCTGTATGTCCGCTTGTTGTGATACCACTGTACGAACATGAGTTGACTCACGAGATACGTTTTACGTTACATGTATTATTATTCCGATACTTTCACAAATCTAAAACTCCGGTATATTTGTTTTGAAAACACACGAGAGCACGAACTGTGACGCTTTACGCCCGTATACTTTTACGCTTCATGAAAAGTATTTTGAAAAATGAAATTTATTTATATAAAAACATTCTACTTTCATTTCTGGCGGAATAAGCAGTCGTTAAAATAGATGTACTATATTCAAAAATATTTATGCGCGCATTGTTCACAATGCATCACATCAATTGTGACAAAATGTCTATCATTATACTGTTATTACTACAACTGCCAAACATATCGTAGGCAAACAAAAACCATATTGGAAATGTGAATATTGTATGACAGTCGTTTTGAAATATAGACATAGTTTAGTTGGAAATAGTCTGATACCAATATTTCTTCGTTAGCATGGTTAGAAAACCTTTTTCCAAGCTTGCTACGTACATGTTGATGAAAGTGAATCCTAAAAACGTGTCTATTAAAAACTTCAAAGTATAAGTGTATGTCGATAGGCTGCAAATGGTTAAATAGGACGCTTTATCGATTGCGAGAAAGTCTACCAAGTCGTCCGAGTTTGACATTGCATAATGTCTGATTGCTGCTATCGAGACACAATTAATTGACGTCACTAACAAGACTAATCAAAAATACGCATCTTTATTCAAAACTCTTAGGTAATGGGTAAAAAGACGAGGACAATGATGATTTTTAGTTCTGAAATTATCATACCCCCGCAACAAAGTTGAGGGGGGTACAGTGACTGGAGTCGGGTTGTCCGTCTGTCCGTACGTCTGTATATGTAAAACTTATACGGTACCAATTTTGATGCACCAGATGCGCATTTCGACAAATAATGTCTCTTCAGTGATGCTCAACCGAAATGTTTGAAATCCGAAATAACTATGAAGTTTTAGAGCTAAATATAGCCAAAAAACAACGTGCAAAAAAAGTGGAGCCAAATTCGTCCAAGGATAAGAGCTATGCATGAGGGAGATAATCCTTAATTTTGAAATGAATTTCTAAATTTTATAACAGCAATTAAATATACATCCGTATTTTCAAGCTAGTAACGAAGTACTTAGCTACTGGGCAGTAGAGACTATATGCTATATGCAATTGTTTCCGGGCTCTAAAGCGTTATCTTTTCCACCTACAGTTACCATATCATACATATGGACTACCCATGGGACGAAGATGTTCCCCATCCAATTTGGGGTCAAAAGGTCAAGCGCACTGGACATTGAAGTAGCAATGTGGTTTCCGGGCTCTAAAGCGTTATCCTTTTCACCTACGGTCACCATATCATACATATGGACTACCCATGGGGCGAAGATATTCTCTATCGAATTTGTGGGTCAAAAGGCCAAGCGCACTCCTAGAGAACAAACTACCCAAGGTTTAGTCATACCCTTTCTTTTTTACTCAGGAAAAAAGGTAATTTATACCTATTAACAACACCTTTTGGGAGATTGGGGTATTCTTAGTGACCATTGCTCACAGCACCTCTTGTTTTAAACTCAAGAGGGAAAATATCAGCTATTATAGCTGATTGTGCTATGTCCAATGATACAATGTAGCCGAGAAAAGTAGATTGAAACAAAAAGAAAATGAAGCCAATGGGTAGTCCGTGTCATACATCCGGGTATTGTCAGGTATACTCGGATGAGAGTCCATATCAAGATACATTGTACACTCTCTCTCCTATAAAGCCAGGGTTTCATGATTCAATGATTCCTCTGCCCCTTGTTTTTATAAAGAATGGAAATCAATAAAGTTTGGTAGTTGTTTCTAGTGAAAGGAGTTTGAGCATTCTGTACATGTTCGAAGCTTGCAGTTAATTCCAGAGCATGATATTTATTAGGCATCATATCTTTTGTTGAGGATACTATTCCTTTAGTGTTTAGTGGGAGTTTTTCTCACGTGGGTTGAAGATTTGCGGTTTCTCCTTTCATCATTTATTTTTATTTGGTTACCTTGTTGTATTGGTTTTTCTGGAAGATTTAATTAAAGAGTTTGATACTCTTATTCTTATACCACTTGTCTATATGTACCACCTGCTGTGTAATTATATGACAATTGTACTAGATACCAACATCAGGAAAGGAACTCGGAAGTTTTGAGTACCGGGTACTTGTTTCCGATCCTTTTGTACTAGTATATCGAACACATATACAATGAAAGGCGAAGATAACGAACAGTGATCAATCTCATAACTGTTATAAGCAATACAAAATAGATAGTTGGGCAAACACGGACTCCTGGACACACCAGGGGTGGGATCAGACAAACACGGACTCCTGGACACACCAGGGGTGGGATCAGGTGCCTAGGAGGAGTAAGCATGTTCAAATCAAATCATGGATTTTTCAGGAGAATGTTGTGATATTTAAAAAAAAAAATGTTTGTCCTGAAATTCCGGATTGGGAACTCGAGACTGCTTTTGATCCAGTAGCTGCTCTTGCGAGGAAGCGATATATAGTGTGAATTAATATTAAGGAGAGACTTCAAGTTTTTATACCATGTGCCAGAGGCAGAAATATGATAGTTTTTAGGTCACCTTAGTCATGATATATTGCTAGTAGTTTGCATCCGTTGTCGTGCGTCGTCCGTTAACAATTGAGCATTTTAAACTTGATACTACCATTCCAATTCTTTTCAAACCTGTTAAGGAATCATTGTTTGGACACCCTTGACAAAAGATGAAAATTTCAGGACTCGTACACCCCTGGGGTCTTGGGGACGGGGCACAAACTGCCAGAATTGACCAATGTTCGAAACTCTTCTTCTCTAGAACCGCACATCTGTAAGAAAAACTAAATACATAGTCATGTCTAACAGGAAGGCTTCTATTTTCATGATCCCCGCAGCATAGGTTCTGATTCCAGGGTGGGATCAAACGTGACATAGTGTGTATGAGTAAAACATTTAAATAACATCTACTTTAACACGATTGATACTAAATTGGAACTTGTGGATGTTAAGGAAGAAAAGGTAACCGCTTTACCAAAATTGTAAATTCAATCATCACAGGTTTAAGGATTTGGTGCCAGAGTGGGGCCAAAATGGTCATAGTGATTAAATATTGTTATATTTATACAATATGTTATTACAAAGTACTACTATTTCACTAGATTATTTTACTCAAAACCTTATAGTAACAAATGTACTGCTATTTCACTAGATTATTTTACTCAAAACCTTATAGTAATAAATGTACTGCTATTTCACTAGATTATTTCACTCAAAACCTTATAGTAACAAATGTACTGCTATTTCACTACATTATTTTACTCAAAACCTTATAGCAACAAATGTACTGCTATTTCACTACATTATTTTACTCAAAACCTTATAGTAACAAATGTACTACTATTTCACTAGATTATTTCACTCAAAACCTTATAGTAACAAATGTACTGCTATTTCACTAGATTATTTTACTCAAAATCTAATAGTAACAAATGTACTGCTATTTCACTAGATTATTTTACTCAAAACCTTATAGTAACAAATGTACTGCTATTTCACTAGATTATTTTACTCAAAACCTTATAGTAACAAATGTACTGCTATTTCACTAGATTATTTTACTCAAAACCTTAGAGCAACATAAATTCATTCCATGTCCACGGTAGACGCTCTGATAAAACTATTTACCATGTCTGTAACTTCACCATATTTACTCTAACAGATACCGCCCTTGGACATCTGTCGAAGTTATCACTTGTTATATAAAGGTGAACATAACGAATTCGATGACCTTGTTGAGATGCTATGCTTTATTCTTACAAATATTATTATGACAGAAAGTTGTACGATAGTAGGAGATAGAGCGACTCCGAATTGTATGGTTATTCTGATGAGGTATGTTCTTTCTCCTCCTGAAGGAACAATGAACATTTCTTGAACAGGGAAATTTGTTTTTCACTGAAAACAGTTCAGACAAACCACTTTGCAATTACATTTTAATTTAGATGAGTCTTAGTTATATGTCTGGGCATTCATTTGTAAATTTTGAGTGAGTATTATTCAGCATTCATATTAAAATCATACTTTATAAAGAAAAGATACCTAACAATTAATACTGGAGTACATTATACTTAAAAGAACCATCATATGCTTTTTTATGGTCACCTGAATAAATGAAGCATTTTTGAAACAAGGGTGATATAAACTTGCACTCCCAGGGCCTTGGGGCGGGGCTAATAATGTCAAAAATTAACCAATTTTCAAAAAAAATTCTTATCTACAACTGTTCATGTATAAGAAAACCTAAATACATAGTGATGTAGAGCAGGAAGACCTCTACCAAGATTGTAAATTTCATGATCTCCAGGGTAGAGGTTCTGACTCCAGGGCGGGACCGAACTTTGTATGTACCCTGGTACAGTATGTAGTACATGTATGTATGTGT
This sequence comes from Ostrea edulis, assembly GCF_947568905.1. Classification (NCBI taxonomy): domain Eukaryota; kingdom Metazoa; phylum Mollusca; class Bivalvia; order Ostreida; family Ostreidae; genus Ostrea; species Ostrea edulis. Next base: position 94,518,061 of record NC_079165.1, on the reverse strand, counting down.
AAAACACCTTCTATAATGATATTGATATTACATGTAAATTGAAACAAATCACACCATCCCTGTCTTTTTCATCTTAACTTTTTGTCATCTGTGAGTGAATGTTTGCTTAAAAGATAGATTAGAAATGTTTAAGGAACGTATATTCACCATCTGTTTGTTTTAGTATTGACAATATCATTGTAAATATTAAACAGTCGACAAAAAATAAATCAAATCATTTTTGTTGCATTAAATGTTTTCTCAAATGTACCGACACATCCAATCTTTATTATTTTTTTTAATTGACCACATTTTCTGGTGGTCATTCTAATCAGGTGTCGTGTTTCATAATGTATTTGATTGTGTACATTCTCGGGAATTTCAACGTGATACTGATACCATGACACGGCGCTGGTAAACGGACACATTCCTTATGAAATGGCGAGATATTATTGAAGGCCCGTAGCGGTTTCCCCTTATCTATATAATCTAGTTAAACCAACACTCTTTTCATTGCAAAAATACAAACACAACTAGGTAACTATATATTCATAATACCATATCCCAGAATGAAAATCGACTGCATTATCCAATTCTTTTTGCTCATCAGACCCCTTTGGTGCCCATCAGCTCTGTGAGGACATCTACGGGATTTTAGATGTCACGTTTTCAAGACGAATGCAAGACTTTCGTGTTACATAAAGCAGTTCCATTGCATAAATTGTGGATACTATATAACCTGCTACAGTTTCTTTGTACTTCATACCAAACACTCAACAGAACAAGAAACGATCCAAGATGATTGCCTTCTTCGCATTAGCCGTGTTAGTACAGAGTGCATTTGGAGGAAACCTGGTGGAAGTTTTACAAAACAACGGGGAGACAACTCTCATTGCACTAGTACAACAAGCAGGACTGGCTGATGCCCTGTTGGGAGGTTTGCTAATAATTAGACTATAAGAACAGATGTGATAAAAGCATTTCTATTCCCTGAAATTGATTTCCTCAGATGGAAAATAAAGACTTATTTCCCAGCAAACTTCTTCCGATTTTCGAATATGACGTCGCAAAGGTGATATTGTGTTTTCCCCTGAATTTGTAAAAATCTATTAAGGTAATTCTTCAAGTAGAAGTCAGAGGCAACGTTTACCCCTGATGCACTGTTGGGAGGTTTGTTAATTAATTAGACTAAAGGATTATGTGCGATAAGAGCCATTTCTCTCCCTCAATTTTTATCTTCACATCCTCAGAAATTCCAGCAAAATTATTCCGATTTTCGAAAATGGCGTCACAAATTTGATGATATTTTATGTTTTTGCCCGCTTTTGTCAAAAATGGTATTGTCACCTATTCAGGTAATTGTACAATTACATATGTAGAACTCATGGGCTGCCTTTAACAAAACTATGTTTCAGCAACATCGGAATACTTCATTTTCTTCCAAATTGCAGCATAATCTTGTTCATTTTTAACATACTGTAACAGTTGTTATTTGTCAACAACATGAAGTTCATTCTGGTAAATTGCTAAAATGTCCCGCTATATACATGTAGCAAATGGTTTCTTATATATGTATATTCATTTACATGTATGTACATGTAGTTTGACCAGTTCAAAATAGTTTGGTCAGTTTAGATTATAACTAATATCCATTACCATTTCATACTTCAATAAACTACTATACAAAAATCAATAGCAGGGTATTTCCTCATCCAACGGACAATTTTGTTTTAAATGGTTTCTCACTAAGATTTGCTAAAAGAAGAATGTCACATTCCTTTAAACCTTCATCATGGGACTGTATAATGTTACACTTGCATCTTCAGGAGAATTCACCATTTTTGCCCCAACAAACGCCGCTTTCTCCAAACTTCCCCAGTCCACACTTGATAGTCTTCAGAAGGATACGACAGCTTTGGCCAACATTCTGAAATATCACGTGGTTAAAGGGTCTATCCACAAGGCCGATGCTTCTAACGAGCTTCAGTTGGAGACACTAGCTGGAACCAAGATTAGATTCAACATATATTCTCATAACAAAGTAAGTTTATTTTTCAACTATTATGATCAGATTGCTAGAATACATGCCAAAGCAAAGGGTTGCTGCTTGAAACTTGCCACCAAAAGTAGCTGGAGTTAAAGCATTCAAGGCCTAAAAATGGTCGTATTTAATTTAAAATTATAATGTTTAAAGCTATTGGTTAACGTTTAACTAACTGAATCATTCTGGTTAGCAGTAAATGAACCCTTCACAACTAGCTGTATCAAATCAATTGAGAACTTTCGTACCACCACCAGCTCCTTAAAAACCGGTTGCAATAGGATAATGGATATGGAGAGAGATATGGTGACTGCTTCTTCGCCACGTAATGAAAGTCACGGGTGTTTCTGATATGACCCTACAAAAGCATGTTCCGTGAGACAGTAGGCGTTGGCACGATAAAGAACCCTCACTATTATGGCCATGAGCGCCAATTATGTCAAAATCTGTTGCATTTTACCTAACGCTGATAACTTTTTGAATTGAACATAAAACAACATACCAAGTTCCCCTAAACATAGTCTACATTAAGGGTTTGGTTCACGTTTTTTGAAAATATAAAACACCTCTAGTTTTGATGTTAAGCATTAAAAAAAAACAAAAAAAACCAACCAAACAAATATAATTCATTTAAAATTGATAACCAAAATTTGGACCTTCCTAATGCAAGGATAAGAGCAATATTTTAGCCTTAATTCTGTGTTATGTAAACAAGACTCGAGTCTTATCTATATTTATGTCGGCGCGGGTTCAAATCCTGCTCGCGCCGTTAAGTGAGAAAGTTTCCCAGTTTACTTTCGGAAGGTCGGTGGTCTCTTCCCAGGTACATTGTATCTGGGTTCTCTCTTCCACCAACAAACACTGGGCGCCACCATATACATGTAACTGAGAAATTGTTGAGTGTGGCGGAAAACATCAGTCAATCAATTATTTATATTTAAGGTCAAACTAGTGAAAATTTAAAGCATCCTAATTTTGCATAGACACAAATTTAACTTGTAAATGACACATTTACTTGAAATGTGATATACCTTATATCATAAACTTAGATCGATAGCCATAACTTTTCAAAACTTTGTAAAGAATAACAATACCCCAAACTTCGTTTACACTACAAATAACACTCTCTAAAATGAGCGTCTGTCAAAATGTATAACGTGATATTTTTTGGTGTGAAACCTTATAAACACATTAGACAGCAGAATTTTATCCTTAAAAGTGAAAAACAAAATACTCAGGAAAATCATGAATCCGTCTCTTTACACTATCATAATACAGAATTGCAATGGGTTTTTTTTTAGGCCGTGACTGTTGAAGGGTCTAGAATCACTCATTTTGATTTAACCGCCTCCAACGGTATGGTACACGTGATCGACACCGTGATGATGCCTCCACAAGGAAGTATCGTGGATCTGGTGGCAGGCAACAGTGACCTCAGCACTCTCCTGTCCAAGGTCCAGTCAGCCGGACTGGCCGGAGCTCTTCAAGGTATTTCCATCCTCTAATTGCCCTTTAAACTGCTATGCTCTCGTTGCCCTCTAAACTACACAACTTTATCAACCTACTTTTTTGGGGGTGCAAACGTCAATGTTGTATTTCTACAGGGGATGCTTTGACAGTATTCGCTCCAACAAACGCAGCTTTCGCTAGACTTGGAAGTCATGTTTTGGATAACCTAAGAAGAAATCCTCAACTTCTCAAAGGTACATATTCATTTCTTAAATTATACAGAAATGTTATTGGAATATCTTCGTTAAAGCTTGCTATTTCTGATACAGGTATCTTTTTTAAAATGCCATATTCATGTAAATTTATTCGTATCTATTAGAAATTTTGGAATATCACGTCGTTCCTCACACTGAATACTCAGCTGGTCTTTACAACCGCGAATATCTCAGAACTCTCGATACTCATCATGACGTCATCCGACTAAGTGTCAGCAGTAAGTTCGATTGATACTTCTGGAAAGGAGTTATGAATTTTCTCTATTGTTTCTGCGAGATGAAGTGGTATAAATATATATTTCTTGTTTTACTTCAGGTGCTGGTGGAGTAACTGTCAATCGCAATTCACACGTCACGAAGGCTGATATCAGCGCCACCAATGGGGTAGTGCACATCATAGACCACGTTCTGATTCCTGGCCGTTATTTATTTTCCGCTATTCTTGGTAGAAAGTAATCATCTGAACAAAATTCATTATCATTTGTGACATTTTATCATCCTATTGTACAAATGTAAATATGTGTTATTAGATATATATCTTGAAAATGTATAAAGAAGAAATGTTACTGTTATTGTTTTAAAATAAATCAATTACCAAAATAAATATCGCATTTAATTGTCACTTTGCATAGAGTAAAATTGAAATTTGGGTGGAATGGTGATTTCATTGAGTGTGCGCACGCGAAATTATAAAATCACTCTCTATTTTAATGTGCGCATACCCCAACGTGGCAGAACAGTCAACCAGATGATATATCAAAAGTAGAAATGTGTTATGATAAAGAAAGTACTTATATACACAGGTAGATGCAGATTGCACGAGCTAGTTTCCTTGATTATGTAACCTCTCGAGTTTTTCATATATAAACATGACAATGGCATGTTGTCCAGGGTTGGATTAGAATATGGAAAAGACATAAAGTCAGTTTGGACCGGGAAAAGACTTGAAGAAGTGGATATGATGGACTTGACGAGGACCAGATCTGATGTCTTCCGAGTGCAGGCACGAAGACAGAAAAATTTACATGCATGTTATAGTCTCGCATATACATTGTACTTAAGCTGGACATAGGCAGTGTCGAACACTGTCTCCAAGTCCAACGTATGGTTCTACTTCAATTAAATCCTTAACATAAAGGTGTAGCATTTCCTTAACAAATCCTCAAAAATTGAAGTCTGAAAAGGACTTGTATTTAAAGAAAAGAGCAAGCTTGCAAGTCCCATTTGGAATACTATGAAGCGAATATGTATGTGGTATCCAACCTTCCTGCATTAGAATATGGAATTCGTTTTAAGGTGGGACAGGGATGATTTTTTTTAACATTTCACGATTTTGAAGCCCAAAAGTTGCTAATGTAATATTTAAAACGGCCTGTCTCACGAAAAAAATACTACGCTCAACTATAGAGCGTTGCTCGCAGCATTTCCTACAGCTTTTCAAAGTCGATGTTGTTCATTGAATATTTCAGAAAGTAAGAAAACTTAGAGTTCAGAATTGTACTTAGTACATAAGCCGATATCAGTATAACCAGCTGTGTAAACACGTCATTATCATATTCTGATTTTTCTTTTGTACAGATGTTATTAGCCATATTATTATGTAAAACTACACATTGTAGTTGTATCTTGAGAAATATGAAATGGATAATACTTTGGTATGTCGAACTATACGGACTTCAATATTGCCCAGACAGGAAGGTACTGCGATACAGTAGTTTGGATTTGAAATTATTCGAGTACAGAGGCTCTTGAATATATAGAGAGCTGGAGATTGCAAGTACAGGTATACTTATGGTTAGGTGAAGATAACGAAGAGTGATCAATCTCATAATATACCTATTTAATTACACATCTGCTTCTCGATTTTATACTGAAGAAATATGTTTCGTCAGTTATTCCGTAAGCTAGTAAACATGGCACGAGCCTTGTTTTCATAACAAAGAATTGTAATTGCTGTATCTCATTTGTAACTCAACAACTGACATTAACATTTTTGCAGACCATTCAAAATGCATTGTAAACATTATAAATAGGAAATATCAAATATGAAAATTTTCAGTTCAAATCGTGTCCATGCCCCCTTCAAAATTGATTTTTTTAAAATAGTCATATGAATTTTTATATACCCTCATTACGTCCCGTATTATGTTATGGCGCTGTCCGTGCGTCTGTTTATCTGTCCGTCCGTCCGGGGTCATGCTTTCCGGACTTTTTTCCGTAACGGATGCCTGTACAACTTTGAGAGGTCACAATTTTCCCCTTAAGAATTGTAAGAGTGAGTTTGCAATTCAGCTGGATTGGTTCATTCATGACCTACTTTAGGGCTATAAATAGGTCAAACAGTTTTCCGGACATTTTTTCGTTACAGATATATATATTGTCCTGAAATTTACTCATAAGATTCCAATCCCGTGGGGATCCGGGTTAGAATAGGTCCTCAGTACCCCTTGCTTGTCATAAGAGGCGACTATATTGGGCGATCCTTCGGATGAGACCGCAAAAACCGAGGTCCCGTAACACAGCAGGTGTGGCACGATAAAGATTCCTCCCTGCTCAATGGCCATAGGCGCCGAGCATAGGCCTAAATTTTGCAGCCCTTCACCGGCAGTGGTGACGTCTCCATATGAGTGAAGTATTCTCGAGAGGGACGTTAAACAATATACAATCAATCCTTTCAAAGGAATACAAGTTCAGTTTGCATTTCAGTTGGATCGGTCCGTCTATTTGTGACCCACATTAGGACTAAAAGTAGGTCAAACCGTTTCCTGGCTTTTTTCATTATGGGTACAGATATTGCCCTGAAATTTAGTCACAGGCTTCCTCTTGGAGGAATACAAGTTCAGTTTGCATTTCAGCTAGATTGGCCAATCCTTGACCTACTTTTGGGCTAAAAATAGGTCAAACAGTTTCCCGTGCTTTTTTCATTATGGGTACAGATATTGCCCTGAAATTTAGTCAGTCTTCCTTTTGGAGGATTATAAGTTAAATTTGCATTTCAGCTGGATTGATTCGTTCTTGACCTACTTTTGGGCTAAAAATAGGTCAAGCAGTTTTCTGGCCTTTTTTCCATTACATATACAGATATTGCGCTGAAATATAGTTAGTCTTCCTCTTTAAGGAATACAAGTTCAGTTTGCATTTCAGTTGGCTTGATCCATCCTTGACCTACTTTTGGGCTAAAAATAGGTAAATCAGTTTTCCGGGCTTGTTTTCATTATGAATACAGATATTGTCCTGATATTTGGTCAAGGACTTCCTCTCGGAGAAAGACAAGTGCAGTTAGCATTTCAGCTGGATTGGCGCACTATGATCTACGGTACTAAAGTAGAAGTAGGTCAAACAGTTTTCCGGACCTTTTTTGGCATGATCACAGGTATTGCTTTGAAATTTAGTCATAATCTCCTTCTCAGATAAATACATAACCAGTTCACATTTCAACTTAATTGGTGCACGATGACCTACTTTAGGGCTAAAAGTAGATCAAACGGTTTCCCCGACCTTTTTGTCATCATAGGTAGATATTGCACCGACATTTTGTCTCAACCTCAATCTCAGGGAAATACATAATCAGTTCACATGTCAGATGGATTAGTGCACCATGACCCACTTGAAGGCTTTTCTATTCAGAATATGTGTTATATCAATTCAGAGTGCACAATATGCTTCCAGGTTTAATTTCACTGTCCGACGGACGTATACTGTATTGTTTGCGGTACTCTTGTTCTATTTCATTAGAGATGAAAGCTACTTAATACAGTGGTAGCTTACTCTTCCTAGGCACCTGATCCCACCTCTGGTGTGTCCAGGTGTCCGTGTTTACCAAACTATCTATTTTGTATTGCTTATAGGAGTTATGAGATTGATCACTGTTCGTCATCTTCACCTTGCATCTAATGCAATGAGATACTATCTAAAATGTAAACAATACTCTTAGCCTACCAGAATAAAATATATGGCGAGGACTGCAGGGAAAACAGGCATCGATATAAAACATGAATGTGCCTACACGATATGCCTTACTTAGTTTTGATAGTTAACAGGGGTTGCTTACTCCTAGACACCTGATTTCAGCTATGCTATTTTCAGGGGTCAGTGTTTGCCCTACTTCCAATTTCGTATTTATGAGATTGATCACTGTTCGTTATCTTTAAATTTTCACTTTACATAGTTTTGAAGCAGTTGTGACCGAATTTTGACGCTTACGTCAACACGATTTCTTATACTCATGGTCTTGCCAAAAACAAAAATGAGAGAAAAAAAAATTAAAAATAATTTTAAAAATGATAATAACATAAAACAAAACAGTATTTGTACATGTCGTTTATGTGTGCAAATCCTCAATATGTACACATATACTGACATATATAAATAAGAATGCATAATGTTATGATAGGGCATAACATACTATGGAACGCCATAGTTGTCTTATGTTAAGTTAAAGATTTATTTGATGTGATTGAATAATTATATGCTGTGGTTTTATAATTATATGACGTGGTTTCATAATTATGTGCCGTGGTTTTATAATTATGTGCCATGATTTTATAATTATGTGTTGTGGTTTTATAATTATATGTTGTGGTTTTATAATTATGTGTTGTGGTTTTATAATCATATGTTGTGGTTTTATAATTATATGTTGTGGTTTTATAATTATGTGTTGTGGTTTTATAATTATGTGTTGTGGTTTTATAATTATATGTTGTGGTTTTATAATTATGTGTTGTGGTTTTATAATTATGTGCCATGGTTTTATAATTATGTGCCGTGGTTTTATAATTATGTGTTGTGGTTATGTTATTATGTACTGTGGGTTTTTTTTTAATGATAAGCTGTGGATTCTTTATCATGCATGACTGTTGTGTCTTTAATATTATGTGTTGTTGATATTCATTTGTGTGCTGTGATTATATTATTAATTCAATTATATGATGTGGATTTATTATTATATGCAATTCTGATATTATATGCTGTTGATCTGTTATTATAAGCAGTTCTGATATTATAAAGTGTAGATATTCAATCATGTGTTGTGGTTCTGTGCTATGCTGTTATTATATAGTGGTTTCGTATTTATATAAAGTGGTTTAACATTTATATGATGTGTCATTATTTGGGTTACTAGCATGAGGTCTATCACGATGAGGTTCTTCATTATGAAAGGTGAAGATAACGAACAGTGATCAATCTCATAACTCTTAAAAGCAATACAAAATGGCGAATTGGGCAAACACGGACCCCTGGGCATACCAGAGGTGGGATCATGTGCCTAAAAGGAGTAAGCGTCCCCTGTCGACCGGTCACACCCACCATGAGCCCTATATCTTGATGAGGTAAATGTTTTAGAATCCACATTTAATTTACACCACTTCTGGCATATGTAGTTGCACAGTGCGTTTGAAGTTTCTCCCTCACAACTGTTAATATTTTCGTGAGGAGCAAAGAGAGGGGCTTGGTAGAACATTTACCGGATCCAGCAATGTATCTTTGTAAGGGTTTTTATGAAGTTTAGAAATTCAGTATAGGTACGGTAACTCATATTTATCCGACCCATTGACTGTCATATTAAATGTGTCTAAAACTGAAGCATGGTTTTGAAGAATTTCGTCTTTTGAAAGGGCAGTTGGTGTATAAGTACGATTGCCAAAAGTGGAAGTTCGTTTAAAATACAGAGGTAATAATGAGCCTTACAAAGACAATGCTGTTACAAGCTTTGTCAACTGGATCCAATACTTATTCCTTCATGTAACCTATCTAATTATTTTATATATTATGAGATGTACGACAATCCGAAAATGTTTTTAGAAATAATGAAAGCATAATTCAGATTTAGCAAATCTCAAAACTGTACTAATTTCATTTGATAATATCCTACTGTATCAAGAACCATATCAACAGCATATAATAATAGATCAACACCATGTAATAATATATCCACACCATGTAATAATAGATCCACACCATGTAATAATAGATCCACACCATGTGATAATAGATCCACACCATGTAATTAAATGTCGACACCATATAATAAGAGAATCACAGCACATATTTGAATATTAACAGCATGTAATACTAAACACAGCATATAATGAATCCACAGCATATACATGTAATTATAAAATCACAGCACATAATCATAAAACCACAGCACACAATTACACAACCACAGCACATAATCATAAAACCACAGCACATAATTACATAACCACAGCACATAATCATAAAACCACACCATACCATTACACAACCACAGCACATAATCATAAAACCACAGCACACAATTACATAACCACAGCACATAATCATAAAACCACAGCACACAATTACATAACCACAGCACATAATCATAAAACCACAGCACACAATTACATAACCACAGCACATAATCATAAAACCACAGCACACAATTACATAACCACAGCACATAATCATAAAACCACAGCACACAATTACATAACCACAGCACATAATCATAAAACCACAGCACACAATTACATAACCACAGCACATAATCATAAAACCACAGCACACAATTACATAACCACAGCACATAATCATAAAACCACAGCACACAATTACATAACCACAGCACATAATCATAAAACCACAGCACACAATTACATAACCACAGCACATAATCATAAACCACAGCACACAATTACATAACAACAGGACATAATCATAAAACCACAGCACACAATTACATAACCACAGCACATAATCATAAACCACAGCACACAATTACATAACAACAGGACATAATCATAAAACCACAGCACACAATTACATAACCACAGCACATAATCATAAAACCACAGCACACAATTACACAACCACAGGACATAATCATAAAACCACAGCACACAATTACATAACCACAGCACATAATCATAAAATCACACCATACCATTACATAACCACAGCACATAATCATAAAACCACAGCACACAATTACATAACCACAGCACATAATCATAAAACCACAGCACACAATTACATAACCACAGCACATAATCATAAAACCACAGCACACAATTACATAACCACAGCACATAATCATAAAACCACAGCACACAATTACATAACCACAGCACATAATCATAAAACCACAGCACACAATTACATAACCACAGCACATAATCATAAAACCACAGCACACAATTACATAACCACAGCACATAATCATAAAACCACAGCACACAATTACATAACCACAGCACATAATCATAAAACCACACCATACCATTACATAACCACAGCACATAATCATAAACCACAGCACACAATTACATAACCACAGCACATAATCATAAAACCACAGCACACAATTACATAACCACAGCACATAATCATAAAACCACACCATACCATTACATAACCACAGGGCATAATTATAAAACCACACCATACCATTACATAACCACAGCATATAATTATAAAACCACAGCGCATCATTATGAAACCACATTCTTTAATCGCAAAACCACAGCACATCATTATGAAACCACATCATATAATTATGAAACTGTAGCATAGAATTATGAAAACACAGCATATAGTTAAATAACGTAACATAAGTGTATTATATAGGAAGAGGAAAAATCTATGACTGGACCGGGAATCGAACTCGGACCCCTGTATTACTACTCAGGTGCTCTAACCCAGGCCAATATCCACAGTCCGTATAGCCCTAACTATTATATTCCTCCCTCCTTGAATTTGTCGTCGCCATCGAAGACATACACAACCCATGTTCTTTTCGTCCCTGGCAGGACAACGGCACCAACTGTAGTATATAGGAGGAGAAAATCTATAATTGGACCGCGAATCACACCCGGACCCCTGCATTACTAGTCAGGTGCTCTAACCACCGAGTTACCCTGGCCGATATCCACGATCTGTATTGCCCTAACTACTATATAAGACAGCTTTGGCGTTCCATAAGGTACACGTAGAAATATTCTTATATGAATGGGGATATATATTGAAATGTATTCTTTTTGCATAACAAAAATTTGTCTTCATTTCATTTTTATTTGAACGTTTTTTGTCCAACAGAACACGTACAATGAAACAAGATTGAATGACTTAAAACTTGTAACAGCATAGAAACTACAGCAGATAAAGACATCCAAATTTATCTCAGTAAAAATAACTTGCGAAACTAAACTTTGTACAGAAAAATTCTGTCCTGTTTCATTCGTATCGAAATTGAATTTTAAGAGAAATTGTTTTCACAAAAATCCCCATTACACCACAACGATAAAGTCCATGTCATACTACGAAAATCCAATTTTCTAAGAAAAACAAATACCATCGTCTATTGCACACTTACACTTGGTATGTCTGTCTGTCTGTAGGAGAAACTGTATCACAAAATCCCGATACTCCTACAAAACGATTTTGTCAAGAAGGTTTCGGTCTTATTGAAAATGTTGGAAAAACTGTTTTCCTCAGTTTTAATCGATGGACGGACAGACAGACATAGGGGAAAACAATGTCTTTCCCAGAGAAGGGGACATATAATATACATGTAACTCGTGTGTAAAAATTGTCTAAATGTACTCTTTTCTAATGGATACACACACAGAAAGAGAGAGATCCAAGTGCTAATGTTATTGAAACATTGCATTGATTTTAAGGTATGAAATTAGTTTATGAGTCAAACTATATGGAAGCAGGGATCTCATTCTTGCTTGTAATTCTTTAATTAAATATCTAAGCTTGATCCATATTCTTAATTATCCTTAATTAAACTCAATAAATCAATTTACCTTAGGAAAACGTTGGAAATTGATAACTTAAGGATTAGTTCTGAATTCTAACTAAATCAGGAAATAAACCCATCTCTCTCTTTGTATACTACACTTATAATCTCATTCGATTCTTACATTATAATATTATCTAACTCTAATCAAAGGTTCCTATTCCATTCATTTCTGTGGAACAATACTTCAATTCTTACAGAATTGTGAATAGTTTCAAGTTCATCTTGTACATGTATTATTTAGAAAAACAAATCATTTTGGAATCGTCTGTAGTTCAAACACACTGACGAACCAGAGGATTCAATACCCCCTTACAGTGTATCTACAGTTGTTCGCAGGTTGTGCAGTTTGTTTTACGTCCTGTCATGAATTTTTCACTCATGTTAAGACGTCACCAGCTGTAGGTGAAGTACTACAAATTTAGACCTATGGTCAGCGCTCGGAGCCGTAGCAGTGAGGATTTAGTAACGTGTCAACACCTGTTACAGTATGGGACCTCCGTTAAGGTCATATCTGAGAGATCCATGATTCTCACTTCTAAATGACAAGCGGTTTGGTGGGTGTGCAGTCAATACCTATAATTACGTCATATGTTTGACGCGGTCATGACACGAGTTCACGAATTCACGACCTCCCGAAGCTAACACTGTACCACCGAGCTACGGCAACCGAATGAATACACTGTGCCACACCTAATTTGAAATATCTTATAATTGTTCATGTTATCCTTTCCCCAGAACTGGAAGGAAGCTTTAATGAATGTTTGTGTGAATTGTATTTCTACTCGTCAGAACACCACATTGATAATTCTTTGAGAATTGTAGTATTATGGGAAATTAGCAACTGTTTTCTCATTTATTCAAGCTCTAACACGCACTGTGAGGTAATTCCTACACTCAGGGCCATCTTAATAATCATTGTTATTAGTTTTTGCAAACTTAATTTAAGAATAAATCTACTAATTTTTTCGGTTATTTTATGCATCGTTCTCGAATGTATTTGATAAAAGGGAATGGTTGTTATAGTTACATAGTGAGTGTTTGGATAATAGCGGTGTGATCGATAATGATCTGTGAATTAGGCGTAGAAACGACATTATTAGGGACTTAGATAGTTTTAAAAGGCTGTATGAGAAGTAAACACCATGTTTTGTGATATCAATTACTCTGTCATTTACTTTAGTAACCATTGACATCGTTTCTTTTGTGCGAGTATTTATCTTATTCAAACTATGACACTGTATAATGAAGTTTGAATTTTAGCAATTTGGTTGCTTGCATATTGATGTTAAGATTTTCTTGCATTCAAAGGTCAACATATGACAGAATATCTGTTTAAAGATCTTATGCCATTAGAAGGACCAACATGAAATATATTACTGCAACCTTTGTATTTTATTCAACAATACTTACATACATGTATATATGTACCAATGATTTGTAAGTAATGAACTAAACCTTGGTTGCAATGTATGCGATTTCTCGATGAAGTCACCAACCTCTCAACTGGACATAACAACATGTACAAAATAGAAGTGTACTGTCGGACGCAACACATCTTTTTATCAACTATTTTTAATAATAGCTTGGATGATTTTCACAATACATCGTGCTGGTTTTTAAAATCCATCATCTGTTCATTATTTATATGATGTGAGTAGCATTGCACGAAAGTTTCCGGGCGCTATTCAAAACCAATGAAAAGGCTAAAACGAATTCTGTCGTAATAAAACAATCCTGTTGGTAATTGCAGATGCAAAATCAACAGGGGAGATAAAAAAGAGGCTATGTCGCGTTTGAAATATCAATCCATTGGTATACTGCAAGCAGGTGCTAGTTTGAGGGAGGTAGCAAGATATTTAAATGTTCATTCCTGTACAATAAGCAGGTTGTTGCGATGATTTAGTCAGACAGGATCAATAAATGACCGCCCACTTGGCGGACTGTTTGTGACAACCCCACGTCAACAAGAGGAAGCACGGGAACGTCACTCACGGGACAGATCTGCGGTTAACACGACTACGGCAAGGCAAGCACTCGAACGTCATGGTGGATCCATTTACCTTTAGTCCCGAGAAAATTGAAACGTCAAGACCTTACATAGTGTTACAACTTAAATCACATCCGACGTTACAGAATGCAGTGGACCAGACAGCGGCTGAATCAATGTCAAAACTGCATACAAGTCTTGTTCTCCGACGAGTCCAGAAATACTGACGGCAGAGCTCGAGCTTACCGCAAAGTACATAAACGTTATGCAAAAATTGTCACAGCTTCGGCAGATCCGGGATGCAAATAACATACAATTTTGCTCACGGTTGGTCATGTTGAGAGGAACCTTAACTGCCTGAAAATCATCGTTTTCGCCTGGACATAGACCATCTTATACGTAATGCACCAACGTGTTCTTGTTCTTCATCTTCTTTCAACCATAGTCCAGCTGGACATGCCATTACTGGTGATGTTGATATAGTTGAAAATGAGGACCTCAAATCACTTAATCTAAAATGTCCTAAATACAGAGAACCTCGGTCTTTCAATTGGGGACATCACTTCATCTCTATTATGAATTCTGTCGAAGATTATGCCAGACGATGGGCTAAATATGAAAAAGAAGAACTTGATACATTATCACAATGGGTTAAAAGCATAAGAGGAATATTAAAATCCTGCATTAGACATATTAAAACAAAAGTACCTACCATCTATCCTTCTTTGTTTAGTAAACCAGAAGTGATAAAAGAATTCGATAGGTTACATGAGGAATATATTTTGGTTCCAGCTGACAATGCTTGCAACAACATTGTCTCTGTTTGTAAGGCTCATCATTACAACTGTATTTTAAACGGCATTAATTCCATTTTTGGTAATCGTACTTATACTCCAACTGCCCTTTGCTAAGATGAAATTCTTCAAAACCATGCTTCAGTTTTAGAAACATTTAATATGCCAGTCAATGGGTTGAATGAATATGAGTTACCGTACCTATACTGAATTCCTAAACTACATAAAAACCCTTACAAAGATTGATGGATCCAGTAAGTGCTCTACCAAGCCCTTAGCTTTGCTCCTCACGAAAATATTAACAGCTGTGAGGGAGAAACTTAAAACTTACTGTGCGACTATATATGTCATAAGTGGTGTTAATCAAATGTGGATTCTAAAAAATTCTAAAGAACTTTTAGTAAACTTGAAATCGCAAACCTTTTCCCAAATCAATAACATCAAAACCTATGACTTTTTAACGACCATTTCTCACGATAAATCAAAGAGTAGACTTTTTGACATCATAGACAGTTGCTTCAACAAAAATGGAAAACGGAAATATTCTTATCTAGTGATCATTCATCCAAACACTTGCTAAATGTTAAACACCACTCTGATTCCACGCACAAGTACTCTGAAGATGAAATAAAAAATATGCTAGAGTTCCTCATTGACAATATATTCGTGGTCTTTGGTGATCAGGCCTTCCAACAGTCTGTTGGTATTTCAATGGGCACGAATTTTGCTCATTTGTTAGCTGACCTGTTTCTATATTCATATGGAGAATTTATTCAAAAACTTCTACGTGAGAAGAAAAAATCTCTCGCTGTGACCTTCAATTCGACTTTTAGATATAATCCCTGTGAACTCGAAATAAAAGACTTTACAGAGTCTTCGACTTCTGCTTCATACTTAGATATTTTATTGAAAGTAGACATTAATGGCCAACTGACAACTCAACTGTATGACAAACGGGATGATTTCAGCTTCGTCATCGTCAACTTCCCATATCTATGTAGTAATATTCCGTTATCACCTGCATATGGTGTTTATATCTCTCAACTGATTCGATACGCAAGAGCTTGTTCTGCGTATGGTGGGTTTTTGAATCGAGGCAAGCTACTGGCAAAGAAGTTGATGGTACTCGGATTACAAAAGTCTCGATTGAAGTCAGCATTTCAGAAATTCTATGGTCGTTATAACGATCTACTTCGTCAATACAACCTATCATTGGGTCAAATGCTGTCTGATGTGTTTCATACCGATTGTTAGACCGTTCTTGGCACAGTGATTTTGACTACGGATAACTCCGTTTACCTTATCAGGATATAGGGCTCACGGCGGGTGTGACCGGTCAACAGGGGGTGCTTACTCCTCCTAGACACCCGATCCCACCTCTGGTGTGTCCAGGGATCCATGTTTGCCCAACTCTCTATTTTGTATTGCTTAAAGGAGTTATGAGATTGATCAATGTTCGTTATCTTCACCTTGCATGAGTAGACCAATATTTGTCGAAATTGTTATACTGATAAAATTTTGGTCTGGTTTTTAACATCGAAAAACAAATACTGTTTAATACGGTACACATACCTTTAATGCAGCAGCATAGGCAAGACAATGGATTGATTTTTAACGGGGCAATCCGCGTGCATACGGCAAGATTGACTGAAAATTGCCTTTAAATGAATAGTATCACCGTTGTTGATTGGCCCGTTTTGTAACCGGACTTAAATCCGATTGAACATTTGTGGGATGAGCTAGGTCTGCGTATGCGCAGCCTCGACAAGAATCAGGGAGGGTGACAGAATATTCCTCAAAGCGCCATCTGGAGTGTCTGTCAGCCAATGACACGTCACGTACGCGGTTATCAATACTGATGATGGGCATACCAGGTTATAGTGACGTACCCCTTATGACTTCCATTTCACATATAACCGCTGAGGATTAAAATTAACGGATATTAGACGCTTATCATGAAAGATGATATACCCCCATGTTATTTGTATACTGAATTTTAACACAGAAATATATCCACTATGGCGTTTGTACAGTTCATAGTGTATACGTAATTAATGCCTGGGTTATTTGAACATGTAAACAATGAAAGCCAGGGGATATTGTCTGACAATTATACAAATCACTGCATGACCTCATTGTCTTTATACTCTCATAATAGAGACAGCATGGACAGTAAACATTTTATTTTTAAAATATAAATGAGAGTATATGTATTCTCCTCCTTCACCCTTCGCAACAGAATATCGTAGAGCAGTCAAAATTAGTACCAAGTAGGCTCAGAAAGCTGTTGCTTGTCTGTTAATTCGATGCATGGAGTATGAAAAACGACTTACATCAATCAATCATGCAAGAGAAAACCCATTTCTCTTAAAATGAGCGTCTGCGCACTATAGACCAGTGGTCATTAAACAGAAAACTGGGAGAGAGGGTCGAAATACCGACACTTTCCATGCTACAATTCAATGTGATTTTTAAAGATGCCCGGGAGACAAAACAAGAAGCCCACAGGCCTTATTGGTCACATGAGTTCTGAATATCTAAACTAAATTCTAATATAAAACATAACACAATATGTCTAATTTGGACCTGTCCTAGAGTCGAAACCAGGGAGTTGCGAATTTCACAATTGTGGTAAACTCTTTTCTGCTTTTCCTATATGTAGATAATGCATTTAGTTTTCATATGATATCGACAAACTTAACGAAGTCTAGAAGACAATGATCACTATAATAATTTAGGCTCTACCCTGGAACCAAACCGCTAGGATCATGAACTTTACAATTTTGGTGAAGGACTACCTACTCCTTCTAAATATCTATAAATTGGTTAAAATTTAGTACATGTATCAATAGCATCAATGAAGATAGTATTTAAATGGTTTACACATATACACTATATATACCAAGTTTGTTCCCGCCCTGGAGTCAGAGCCGTTACACCGGAGATCATGAAATTTATTTTAGTAAAGGTCTTCCTGCTTTACATAACGATGCACTTAGTTTTCTTAGAGATATGTGGTTGTAAGGAAGAAGAGTTTTGAAAATTGGTAAAGTTTTGCCCCGCCCCTAAGGATACAGGAGTCCTGAAATTCACAATTGATGCCCCCTCCCCCTTGTCCCAAAGATGCCTCATACCAAATTTGAATAGAATTGGAATAGTACTTATCAAGAAGTTAAAAATGTTCAATTGTTAACACATTTAATCACTAACCATTTTGGCCCCACCCTAACCCCGGGGATCATGAAATTTACAATTTCGTAAGGGCTAACTGCTCATTCTAAATATTTAATTTCTATCAATTTAGTATCAATAACATTAAAGAAGATTTAAAAAAATGTTTTACACTTAAATAATATATGCCACCTTTGACCTTGCCCTGGAATCAGAACCTCTACCCCGGAGATCATGAAATTCACAATTTTGGTAGAAATCTTCCTGCTCTACATCACTATGCATTTAGTTTTTCTTACATATGTGCGGTTGCAGAGGGGAAAAAAATTGGTCACCCTGTAGGGGATCCAGGTTAGAATAAATCCTCCGTACCCCCTTGCTTGTCGTAAGAGGCTAGTAAATGGGGCGGTCCTTCGGACGAGACCACAAAAACCGAGGCCCCGTGCCACAGTAGGTGTGGCACGATAAATATCCATCACTGCTCAAAGGCCATAGGCGCCGAACGTTTTGCAGCCCTTCACCGATATTGGTATATGAGTGCAAAATTCACGAGTGGGACGTTAATTAATATTCAATCAATCATTCGAAAATTGGTCAGTTTTAGACTGTTTACTCTGAAGGGTGTAAGGAGAAGGGGGCGCTTTTAAACACACTTTCTTCTTTCCTCAGGTAATCAGTAGTCAAAATATGATGTATAGAACAGTCCAACAATTGATAAGAAACACGCTAGACAGCATTCGAATGAACGGTAATTTGTAAGATCATTATGATAACCATAAAATTTGCGAAGGGATGACTTCAAACTAGACTGTTTAAACCCCTGTAACATAAACTTATTTGTCAGTAGCTTTCCTCGATTTGAAAATTTATCATACACAGAACATGTGGTGTGGTGTTATTGACCCAAAGAGACTTGATTCAAATACTCTTCGATTTCCCTGACTGATAAATGTTTAATTTGAACAATTTCTTTTCGGTCAGTTTCTAAACTCTACCAAAGTCAATAACTTAAATAAATGATGATGTAGTAGCATATATAATGATACCGTTAACCCTAGCTTTATGTCCACCTAAAGTTTGTCGTTGTATTAAAATGGTTAAAGGTGTGGAATCATAACGTATGGATAAACATCGAGATTCGATACTTGGAGTAAAAAAAATTGCATCTATCACCGGTATGAAACAAATCATCCTAGTATATGTCCTTTTAGAACACTGTATATATTTATTTCATGATTTGTGAATTGTGTCTGTCCCCTGTGTTTGGAGCACAAATGTAATAACTCAATTTTCTTCCTAAATCATGATGGTATATACGCTACAACTTCCAGGGGAAAGGGGAGGGGGGTTGACCCATCTCTAGATCCTTGCACGGTAGGGACATATGTAGCAGGTAAAACGGGCTTATGCAGTCATTTAATTAGTTTCAAGTGTATAGCTAAACACCAGTGATAAAACGATTTTATCGCCAAAACTTTAATACGAATTTGGTTGTTATCATAATATATGTTTTTGGACGTTTACAATTCAGACATTTTTCTTGCCAGAGTGTAAAGTTATGTAACTAGAGGAAACAACAAAGTCAATCATTGAGTAATCGTGTTAATTCAAGGAAATCGCAATTGTCATGTTGAAAAAACACATGTCCCGAGCTCTGTGGGTCTGTTTTTAACAGCTGTAAACGAGGTTTTTTATGTCCACAAATTGGATGTCAAATACAATTGATAATATATGCATGTAGAAGACACGTTTTTGATAATTTGAACACTAATATCACGAAAAATGGAATTCAAAATTTTATTCGAACTTTACACAAAAATACATTTCCACATCCGGTTGCTATGCACCATGACTGCCATAGTAACGGTTCGATAGTTTTGAAAATGCGGATATGTTGTTTTGAATCACCAGCGTTGCTATCTGAGCAACTAAAACCATCAATGGCCTTGAATTTCTCGAATACAAGCTTTTGTGTCAGAATTCGGAGCAGAAATATATGGTAAACATTTTCCATTACGGTGAATATCTAACAATATTTTGATTCAATAAAGTTATGACGACCAATAGTTGTATGCTAGAACCTTGTTGACTGTAAGAGTACCTGACTTCAATGCGTAAAATATGTTCCATTTCCCTCTTTTGGACCTCATAAGGCGATTTCTTGTTTATCCTAGACATACCAATAACAATATTAAAAAACCAAGCATAGTTGTCTAAAAGTTTTGTTGGAGAGAAAAGCCAGTACCAATTGTTTCCATGGAAACAGTTCGACAGAAATTAAAAGTAGCAGGTAAATCAGGCGATGGTAAGAGGCATGAGGTATTTTCTTGTATACTAATCAATTTATAATGAAACATACATGTAATTATATATTTTGATTCTAAAACGTGAATTTGACAAAAGCATGGGACCTTTCATGTTAGTTATTGAGAAGTTTTTAAATGGCTACGTAGAGTGTAGTTTCGATTTTGTACACCCGACTTCATAAAAAAAAAATCTAATCTGGTATTCTAATAAATGTTTTTAAAAACTTTGAGAAATGGTTTCAATGATGGCATTTCCATGGAGATAAAATTGAAGTACATTTCAAATATTGAATTTTCCTTTACTAGGTGTCATGGCAACGGCGATGACTGGTTATTTGTTCCAAATATTTCTTAATATTTTCTGACAGTGGAATCCTGTGTTTGTACACATCGATGAAAATACATTACCTAAGAAGTTGCGTGACGTCGCTATAGTGACCTTTATAAAGAAATAATCCACTTATTGTCTTGTATTTAAGGCTCCTTATTAAAAATGCTGGAACTCTATAGGAAACATCGGGTCCGTATGTCTGTCCACCACCACGTTTGTTATGACAGGATATATTGAATAGTTTCCAGTGTAGAGCTTTCATGTTTTATACACAGGATGATGGCCCTTAAAAGAAGACACCGTCAATGTTAAATCAAGGATGAGAATTTGTTTTACATCCATTGTACTAATAACACAAAACAATATGAAGATAGATAGAACAAGCACGTGTACACAATGTTTCGTGTTCTCTGCAGAAGAGTACTAATTGTTAAAAGGTAATAATGTAGTACTACTTCATGATATTTCCAGCTTCTGAATAGAGGGTCTACATTAATAATTCAAAATTAACTTCTTACTACGTTAACGTATGTGGATTGACAGAACAAAAAATAGCTGATTCGGCCTCGATACCGATTTGGACCGGTTATATACATATATGATTCGGCCTCAATACCGATTTGGACCGGTTATATACATGTATGGTAAAAGTAAACTTTGTCGTCACCAAACACAATATATACAATGGAAAAAGTAAGCATACATTAATTGACGGTTATTAACCAAGTTAGATTAATAATTGTAGTTCCGACTAGATATTAAGTCTTTGTAGTGAATTTTACATTAATTATATTAATGATATGTGTAAGAAAGTAGATCCAGGCACCATCATCCGGTCCATTCAAGGGGACGCAATCAGATGCAGGTCGTTTATCGATCGAGTAAGGTACTTATGTTTCTTTGATGGAAAGCAAATATACAGTGATCATTGGTGGAAAATTATGAACCGCCATATTAACATATATTTATGCCCCCCTTCAAGGAAGAGGGGCATATTGGTTTGCACCTGTCGGTCGGTAGACCACATGTTGTCCGCTCAATATCTTGAGAACCATTCACTTGATGATAATATTTCATATGTGGGTTGGTTATGAGTAGAAGAGGACCCCTATTGTTTTTTTTTAGGTCAAAAGGTCAAGGGTCAATGTACTCTGGACATAGGAATATAATATCCGCTCATTATCTTAAGAACCCTTTGCTTGACAGACATCAAACTTGGCACACTGGTACATCCTAAGGAGTAGATGACCCCTATTGATTTTGAGGTCATATGGTCAAAGGTCAAACTGGACATAGGAATATACTGACCATTCAATGTCTAGAGAACCCTTTGCTTGACAGACATCAATTTTGGTACACCAGTACATCTTCAAAAGAAGACGACTCCTATTGATTTTGAGGTCACATGGTCAAAGGTCAAACTGGGCATAGGAATATACTGTCCGTTCAATATCTTGAAAACCCTTTGCTTGGTATACATCAATCTTGGTACACAAGTACATTTTTAGGAGAAGATGACCCCTATTGATTTTGAGTTCACATGTTTAAAGGTCAAGGGTCAAACTGGACATTGGAATATACTGTCCGCTCAATATCTTGAGAACCCTTTGCTTGACAGACATCAAACTTGGTACACTGGTATCTCTTCAGAAAAAGATGGCCCCTATTGATTTTGAGGTCACATGGTCAAAGGTCAAACTAGACAGGAATATACTGGCCAGTCAATGTCTAGAGAACCCTTTGCTTGACAGACATCAAACTTAGTGCACTGGTACGTCATCAGGAGATGACCCCTATTTATTTTAAGGTCACATGGTCAAAGGTAAAACTGGACATAGTAATATACTGTCCACTCAATATCTTGATAACCCTTTAGCTTGACAGACATCAAACTTAGTACACTGGTACATCTTCAGGAGAAAAAACCCCTATTGATTTTGAGGTCAAAGGTCAATAGTTGAGCTGGATATAGGAATATATCGTCTCCTATATTTTAAGAATTATTTGCTTGATAGACACCAAACTTGGTACACTGGTACAGCATAAGGAGTAGATGACCCCTATTGATTTTTAGGTCACATGGGCAATCCACTCTTGACATAGAAAGATATTGTCTGCTCAATATTTTTGAATTGATGATACTACTATCAATTAAATGATGTGTGTGTATAACCCTTTTCAATTTTGCACCATGGGAGGCTTATGTGTTTTACAAACATCTCTTGTTAAATATTTGTACCTACATTCAAATATTTGTACCGACATTCAAATCAAATGTATTTCTCTTCACATGAATTGTGGATATGTTTAATTCAGTTACATGTACCTATTTTTAATTCATTTGTAGATAGGTACAATTGATTTGAAAAAAGGTAGAGTTGATTTAAAGATAGGTGCAATTGATTTGAAGATATGTAGAATAGAATTGAAGATGGGTACAAATACCAAGGATTAAAGATAGGTATCATTGATTTCCACACGTCATGTATGTTTCCGGTACGTCACAACTGACGCGAAAGCTTCATCCGCTATGGTTGAACAACTGTAAAGTGTTGTTTAATTAGCAGTGGGAGCAATTGTGTGTTTCCTTCCATTTTCAAACCACTCTTGCTGGAACTCAGGGAGCGTTCATTATTTACAGTAACATAAAACCGAATTGAACCTAGATATAATTGTACCTATATCATTTATCGAGGTGTTTTAATTGTTCCTGTCTTTGAATTGTTCCTCTTTCATTGAATTGCACCTATCTTTAAATCAATTTGAATCTTGGTTCAGTTATTTAAAGATCGGTATTCTTATTTTTATCTATCTTTTAATTCATTTATACCTATCTTTAATTCAGTTATAGCTATTTTCAGTTCATTCATTTGAAGATACGTACAAATATTTTAATATACTACATTTAATTCGTCTACAAACAATAAGCAGTGTTTTATGAAGGGGATACATATCCGCTAAAACTAGTAATAATTTTAGGTAGCTTTAACTGATTTCTAAAACCTCTAATCATACTTTAAATAGATAAAAAATTACGAACTATATATCATGAGAAATGACGTAATATACTTTAACAAAGACTAGCATACATTATCATGAAAGGTGAAGATAACGAACTGTGATCGATAGATAGTTGGGCAAACACATACCCTTGGACACACCAGAGGTGGGATCAGGTGCCTAGGAGGAGTAAGCATCCCCTGTCGACCGGCCACACCCGCCGTGAGCCCTATATCCTGTTCAGGTAAACGGAGTTATCCGCAGTCAAAATAAGTGTACCAAGAACGGCTTAACAATCGGTATGAAACACGTCCGACAGCATTTGACCCAATGGTAGGTTGTATTGACGAACTAGATCGTTATAACGACCATAGAATTTGCGAAATGCTGACTTCAATCGAGACTGTTGAAACCCCTGTACCATCAACTTGTTTGTCAGTAGCTTACCTCGATTTAAAAACTGACTATACGCAGAACAAGCTCTTGCATATCGAATCAGTTGAGATATATAAACACCATACGCAGGTGATAATGGAATATTGCTACATAAATATGGGAAGTTGACAATGGAGAAGCTGAAATCATCCCGTTTGTCATACAGTGGAGTTGTCAATTTGCCGTTAATGTCTACTTTCAATAAAATATCTAAGTATGAAGCAGAAGTGGACGACTCTGTGGTGTCCTTTATTTCGAGCTCACAGGGATATATCTAATCGACATATGAATGAAAGTTATTATTGTTAATAGACAAAACGTCATCGATATATCGAAATGTCGAATTGAAGGCCACAGCGAGAGATTTTTTCTTCTCACGTAGAAGTTTTTGATTAAATTCTGCTGCATATGAATATAGAAACAGGTCAGCTAACAAAGGAGGACAATTCGTGCCTAAGAGAATTCCAACAGACTGTTGGAAGACCTGATCACCAAAGACCACGAAGATATTGTCAATGAGGAAGTCTAGCATATTTTTTTATTTTCAACTTCAGAGTACTTGTGCGTGGAATCAGAGTGGTGTTTAACAAAGCAAGTTTTTGAATGACTGATCACTAGATATGAATATATGATTTAATGATTCCGAGATTTCTGATTGGTCAAAATCCAACAAACTAGAAAATATAGAATTTATATTATCCTCCAAGTGACTACGAGGTGAATATAACATTTCAGTTTCCAGCACCAGACCAAAAATAAATTGAAAATTCTCAAATTGATACGATCGGTTACTATCTGTTGGTCGTTCAATGAAAACTTGCGTCTTTAATCACTTTCGAATTGGTCTTGCACGCATGCACAGCATTTCGGAAATTCTATGTCGTTATGATGATCTAGTTTGCCAATACAGCTAATATGAGCTAATAACCTATCTTTGGGTCAAAAACTGTCTGATGTGTTTCATACCGATTGTAAGACCATTCTTGGCACCCTGATTTTGACTACGGATAACTCCGTTTACCTGACCAAGATATAGTGCTCACGTCGGGTGGGACCGGTCGACAGGGTATGCTTACTCCACCTAGGCACCTGATCCCACCTCTGATACATGCAGGGGTCCGTGTCTTCCCTACTCTTTATTTTGTATTCCCTATTGGAGTTATGAGATTGATCACTGTTCGTTATCCTCACTTTTCATGCGAGCTAAACAAAAATGGCCGACCAGATATGGCTTTGTAAGCTCTAATAGCCGCGGTTTCAATGTTTTAGAAAATTAATCATATACCTGTAATGAAATAGTGATTGACATTTTCTAGGTCAATGCGATGCTTTAATTAACAACCCTCCAGGTACAATAATCACCTCAGCGAATATTGTACAGTTGTACTTTTCAGGTATCGACAAATGTGTAACAGCGTGACATCAAAATACATTTTCTTAGTTGATGCAGGTATCAATGAAACCGTTAAACCAATCAGAATCTTTGATTTACCATTAACGTATCAAAAATGAAATCATTATTTTGATATTTGATAATATGTTGGGAACATTTTACTATTTCAATGTGAACAAAACATGTCAATAAACAAAACATGTCAATAAACAAAACAGTACAATTAATCGAAAGTTATTCTTACAACCCGTGTTCATAAAGTACAACACAACTAGATTTAAAAGATCATATTTTTGTTTTTAGAATACATAATTAACATGTTCCAGTAGAACTTGATCAATTCAACCCTATCTGTTCATTAAGGAATCAGTAAATACAAGCATCCGCGTGTTCAGTATGGTAGAGCTTGGATTGAACAGAAAGTTCTTTCATGTAACAACTAACTGCTAAGAAAATCTCAGGATTACAAAATCTAAGTATGTCTTAGTAAAATGCGACATGTTTGTATGTGCTTCACTGCCTTAACAACTACTTGTTAAGAAAAGTTCCGAGAATTACAGACTCCAGGAATGTCTTGATAAAACATGGCATGTCTATGTGAAACACGTCATCTTTGGATGTACTACACTGCCTTAATTAAGGTAATTACCCAATGCCACATTTACATATTGAAAACCCTACAGATTGCTATCACAATTTGTATGTATTTTGTCAAGAATGAATAATGACCCAACTCATGAAAAAAAAACCATGTAAGCGGCCTTTCTCAGGGCACAGCCGCTTCTAGAAATAGAACACATCACTTTAACACTCTACATAGGTCTTTATATAAACACTTCTATATGAATTAAAGAAAATGTATAGTATTTGACTGTTTTTCAATAAATTTTCATCTAGCTACTTAACTATGCTGTCGGTTTCAAAGTGATGAAAATTCATATAGTATTCCAAATTTTGACTTCATAGCCTATCATATCCAGAGAATTGTTACTTCTAAAACCTACACATTTTAAAAACATTTTAATGTGTTGTACATTTACACCCTAGCAATCATTTGACAATAAGAGAGTCCAATGATCCCCTCTATGCTAAAAAACAAAACACGTATCGGAAAACGGTGTCTAAAATTCCTACATTATCTCTGCAAACTTGTTTAATTCATCATCTACATTACTAAATTACCATTTCAAGAAATATTACAGTGTAGTTTAAAACATAAAAGCTTTGGATAATTAAAAACCGCTTTCATTGATTGCCGTAAGCTTTAGGGATCGGGATTGAAGGTTGGAAAATCCTAATTGTACTGTGGAGCTTACTTAAAATTCCCGTGCCTGTGGCTTTGAGAAAGAAAGTTCAAATATGACAGATGATATAATGATGAATTCCTGTTTCACATTGTGAAATAATAAATATGTAGTCTAATCACACACATCTTCTCAAGTCAAGGGTTATTGATTCGTTACCTCGCACTAAACCTTGACATCAGTCACCATTCAAAACATGGGTTCAAGACGGAGGATGACGCAATAAGCTAAAATAAAATCAGCCAATCTCGATTCAGATGCAAGTTTGGTTGCAAGTTTGGGCGTCTATTGACGAAAAGATAGGTGGAAAGCTCGTTAACTTTTTATAATTGTTTCTTCAAAGAAAATTAATGTCTGAAAATCAGTCGACGGTATCTGTCTACTGGTAACTGGCCACAAATTCTACACCATGTTGCCGTCACTATGCTTGTTTAGTTTCGTTTTCGGCCGATTATGAAATATGTTTTCTTCTTAGCTCCACGCTACAACACCAATCCTATGTTCTGTCTTGAACCCATGTTTTGAATGGTGATTGATGTCAAGGGTTAGTGCAAGGTAACGATTCAATAACCCTGGACTGGTGAAGACGAATCACAGTGACCCACTATCCATAGAGTACGTCACATGAATACTGACATAACGTCACAATTGATGAAAAAATAAGCTGAGGATCATCATGTTGGACGGATAAATGTTATAGATCTAGTTGGAACAAACATAACGTTATGTAGATCGAAATGATTTTACTTTTATTAACGCCCAGGAAGAGAATGCCAACATAGGCTCGTGCTACAATTTTTTTTTTTTTTTTTTTTAGAAATTCGAATATTTTAAATCACCCGAATTCTATATTCCTCGTGCCCTTGACAATGGTGTTTCATTTAAGTAAAAAAATGTAGATGGAAAACGTAATATGACAAAAAATTGTGTTCGTGAGGGATTCGAACCCGGTCGTTTTAAATAAGGACTCATCTTTGCATATTAAATTCAACGACCTTACCCAATGAACCACGCAGTAGCTCATACATTTCTAAGGACAATTAACATACAGGTAAAGATGAAAATAATATCAGTGAAGTCGTTTCGATTTTTTAAATTTTACAAAAAACAACCCCCCCCCCCCCCAAAAAAAAAACCCCGTGAAACACAATTTCAAAGCGGCAGTTTTTTTAAAAAGAGGAGGCGAATTTTATTTATATGTAGTAACTTTCACAGGGGCCTAAGATACCATTTTAAATTATTATAATTACAAGAGTTCGGTTATACAATCTGTTTAGTTTCGGTAGGTTTCGTTTTGGTAGATTTCGTTTCGTTTCGCACTTTACAGGTACCCCCCGAATTCTATATTCCTCGTTACCTTGATAATTTTTTATACCTGGTATTTTTTTTAACAATACGATACAAAAATACAGATTAACAAGATGTGTTTGTTCACAAATGCCCCCGATAATGGCCAATTTCAAAGATGGCCAAGGTTGCAAGGACAGACATCTTGATACCAGTAGAAAGATCTTGTCACAAGAAATGCTCATGTGCAATATGAATGCTCTAATATTTACCATTTAGAAGTTATGACCAATGTCAAATTTTCTAAAAGTAGGTCAACGGATAGGTCTTATCACAAGGAATACTCATGTGAAATATCAAAGATGTAGCACTTACTGTTTAAAAGTTATTAGCAAGGTTAAAGTTTCAGACAGAATGACAGACAAGACAAAAAAATATACCCCCGATCTTCGATCTCGGGGGCATAAAACTTTTTTAAGTATCAGTGAAGGTCATCTTCGGCCAGAGAAGTTTTTTTGGATAAAAGAAAATTACATGCAACAAGCATTCGTACAAGAACACAAATGACACCTAGATAAATGTTAGATTACATTTGTCAGCGTTCGGTTTAGTTGAATGCCTTGAAATCAATAGACACATCAGAGATATGCACATTCTTTCAGAGATCAGGGGTTTGGAGGGCCTCGATAGCGATTTTTGCCTTGTAGATATATATCAAAAATACCATTTTGTGACAAAATTTAATGGGAAGAGAGGGGGGTGTTACATATAGCATTCATGTATATTTGTCATGACGACATCGTATTCTTTTAGGGGTTTTCCCTTGCCTAAATAATTTATTAGGAAAACATAACAAATATGAGACTGTCGGTACATTTATCACACATAAATGTGCATGTTGTTGTAGGAAGTTCGATAATTGTTGTAGGAAATTTGATATTAGTACCCATCATTGATGATCCGAAGGATGGAATAATTATGTTTCAAGGTTAGAAGCTTGTATAGCACATATTAGTTTATGGATAGCTACAAACTTGTTGAAACTGAACCACGACAAAACGGAGCTGATAATTTTCTATTCAAAACATAATGCAGCAAAAATTCCATCACACCACCTTAAAGTTAGAGAAAACAACATATCTGCTGCTTCGTGTGTCAAAAATATTGTTGTTTGCACTTCGATCCCTATGTCACTTTTGAGAACCATGTATCACCTATTGTAAAAGCATACCACTTTAAGATTAGCAATATTGGTCGAATTCGCCATTTCATACATGTAACTACATTATTGAAGCAAGTAAGACTCTTGTCAATGCACTCGTTACATCCAAACTTAACTATGCGAACTCTCTTCTATTTGGAATCAACAAGACCAACTTGTACCGCTTACAGAAGGTACAGAACACCACAGCCAGACTTGTGTCGAGGACAACGACACAGGATCATATTTCCCAGTCCTAGCGCAACTGCATTGGCTTTCAGTGCAGTATCGTCCACAATACAAAATCTTGGTGTTTACCACCTGCGCGCTGACGGGATGTGTTCCCAAATATCTGCAAGAACTCATTGAAGTGTATTCCCCATCTCGACCACAAAGATCTGAAACATCAATGAGACTCACTGTGCCAAAAATTCTTACAAAGTCTTTTGGAGAAAGCACCTTTAGTTGGGCTGCAGCCAGTTTGTGGAATGACCTTCCGCAACATATTAGAGTTGTCAAAAACATTAACGTTTTTTTTTTTTAAAAACCCTGTTAAAACCCATTTTTTAAAAAACTGCTTCCCCTGATGTTTAAGCTTCTTACACAGTACAACTTTTTTTCAATGACCGTTTTAATGCAAATTTCTAAATCTTCTTAATGTTTTATTTCGTTAAATTCTAATACTTTGCATAGTGCTCGACATAAAAAAAAATCCCAAAGGAAAGGGATTTTGACGTCACAATCGTGGTGATCGTATCAAATATTACCTAATATTGGCGTCAGTCGTGACAATCGTGTTGATCGTAAAAAACTTATTGATTAATTTTCAGTCGTTTTAATCGCATTAGATCGTAGTGCATCGTATCAAAGCGCAATATATCGCATCTAATCGTGTTCCCAAATCGTGATGATCCAGGTCAATCTTTTACAAAGTAAACCCCCACGCTTTGTTGCGATGTCCCATCATTTGTCACGATAGTTATTGTAATAGTATTAGGTTTTGATAATCCATTACTGACAAATTGTGTTTTTATATTCATACATATTTAGATCTTAGATCCACCCCTTTATTTACACCACTACACAAAGGTACACTTACAGTTTATATACCTTGGGGGCTTTGGTCATGGATCTGAGTGTGGTCATTTTGTATGAAGGGTTTTTATTGGTCAGTGATTGTCAAGTTACATTTGGTTGGTTTTCTCGGTTCTATAGTTTTACCGCCAGTTTTGAGTATCTGAATATTATTCAGAAGCTAGTTAGACATACATTTGAATAGACGTGATTTTGAGAAAGAGTTAACACTGACATCAGACTACAAAATCCTTGATTTCTGGTAAATAACATATTTATACTAATTCCTATTGCTACTAGTTAATTAAAAGTCTATTCTGTATATTTGCAATATAAACTTCCAATTTGCACTTTTACTAAATGACTGAAAGAATGAATGAATGAGTCAAAATTATTCATTATATTGATCAAAGAATTCAGTTATATATATTACTATATTGTAAAGTGATATAAATCAGTTTACATAGATTTAGTGCTTGTCAAAAGTATTTGATGACTTTGTTCAAAATGAGCAATTAGATATTTAGTTTAATTTATGAAAGTGATTTTACATTGTACATACATGGTGCTTTATTGAATTATAGAGTCAATCCTTGAATCCTGATATATTGTCCGAGCTGTAAATTTTCTGAGGGAAGCTTCTTCCCATAGAAGGGTATGACAATATTGTTGTTTTATTTCATTAATTACTTTTTATGAATATTCACGAGAGAAATACTATTTTGCAAAATGATGTATCTTTAGAGTTATCTTCCTTAAATGATAAACGTAAGTAGGATTAAATATCGTTTAGCATAAAAAATATGCTAGAGTTCCTCATTGACAATATCTTCGTGATCTTTAGTGATCAGGTCTTCCAACAGTCTGTTGGAATTTCCATGAGCACGAATTGTGCTCCTTTGTTAGCTGACCTGTTTTTATATTAATATGAAGCAGAATTTATTCAAAAACTTCTACGTGAGAAGAAAAAATCTATCGCTGTGACCTTCAATTCGACTTTTAGATATATCGATGACGTTTTGTCTATTAACAATGATAGCTTTCATTCATATGTCGATTTGATATATCCCTGTGAGCTCGAAATAAAGGACACCACAGAGTCGTCCACTTCTGCTTCATACTTAGATATTTTATTGAAAGTAGACATTAACGGCAAACTGACAACTCAACTGTATGACAAACGGGATGATTTCAGCTTCTCCATCGTCAACTTCCCACATTTATGTAGCAATATTCCATTATCACCTGCATATGGTGTTTATATATCTCAACTGATTCGATATGCAAGAGCTTGTTCTGGGTATAGTCAGTTTTTAAATCGAGGTAAGCTACTGACAAACAAGTTGATGGTACAGGGATTTCAACAGTCTCGATTGAAGTCAACATTTCGCAAATTCTATGGTCGTTATAACGATCTAGTTCGTCAATACAACCTCGCATTGGGTCAAATGCTGTCTGACGTGTTTCATACCGATTGTTAAGCCGTTCTTGGCACACTGATTTGACTGCGGATAACTCCGTTTACCTGATCAGGATATGGGGCTCACGGCCGGTGTGACCGGTCAACAGGGGATGCTTACTCCTCCTAGGCACCTGATCCCACCTCTGGTGTGTCCAGGGGTCCGTGTTTGCCCAACTATCTATTTTGTATTGCTTGTAGGAGTTATGAGATTGATCACTGTTCGTTATCTTCACCTTGCATACTAGGCTTTGATGTTAGTATTATATCATTGTTTTATCATATATCAGGGCTATCTTTAGTGATATACTGTCAAGTCCAATCACTGTGTCCGAATAAATATATATTGAGACCTGAACCATACAGGAGTTTTGTTATTCTTGTTGGGAGAAACCCTGTTACATTATAATACATGTATAAGCATACAGTATTGCTGCAAATGACACGTTGTCATCAACCTCAACTTCCGCCATTATCAGTGGTTGTGGGTTGCATTGTTCACTTTCTAAATGTTAATAAAATGAAGTCAATGGTCAGTCGGGCTGTATATATACTCGTCGAGGTGCAATCATGGCTCAAACAGTGCTTATCTTCGATCCTGATCGTGGAATACATCGCGATCACAATCGTATCCTATCGCAACATAGCGCATCGGTTTGTCATTAGCGTATCGTAAACGAACGTATATGCACGTACATAATCTTATGTATATGATCGTCCCAAATCGGGAACGTGGATCGTCATGATCGTATGAGATCGAGGTCCAATCGTGAACTTGATTGGGTCAATTTTATCAGAACGTATGTAATGGTATCTGAACGGTGTTCAGATCGTGTCACCTGAAAATTATCTTTCGTGACCTTTCCGTATCAAGGCGCAACCATTCCTATGAGAATGTATTACAGTGTAACTCTCATCAAAACCTGAAATTTCAGAAAGCTTCCGCGATCAGCTACAAATGGTCAATCGTGGAGTTTGTAACGGATCGTAGACCGTGGGAATACCACAAAGTTAGACCTATGCTTAGCGCTTACGGTCGTAGCAGTGCGGGTTCTTTAACGTGCCAACGCGACACGGGACTTCCGTTTTTAAGGTCATAATTATCCGAAAGACCCGTGAACCTCACTTCTAAATACCTAGAGTTCGGCGATTTTTACATCTTAGGTGTGATGCCGCCAGGGCATGAGCGGAGCACGAACTTACGACCTCCCGGTTACGAAGCGAATACTCTACCACTAAGCTACATGTACCATGAAAGTTTCTTTAAATGTACTTCACTGCCTTAACAACTGATTGTTAAAGAACATCATGATAATGGCGCCTTAACAACTGGTTTGTTAAGAAATTTCCAGAATTACAAATTATTCCTCTTAAAACTCGACATCTCTCTGTATACTTTACTGCTTTACAACTGCTTGTTAAGAAAAGAGAATTTCAAAATAACATTTTATATGGTTACCTGAAGTTTAATAATTGCTAGGTAAGGAACATACTAGAAATGCATGCTGTATAACGTACATTGGGCAATATTGACGTTGGGAATTTTAGGCGGACTTTTCTAACAAAAAAAAAGTTGTTTGAAATATTAGCGCATTATTCTTAGTCTCAATTACGTTTAACAAGTGAATAGAATTTTGACTTTTATTTTTGGTAAATTTTCCTCATCTGTTAAAAAGCCAACATTTTCAAAATTACTCAAAATATATTGTATTTTTCTAAATTATGAATGAAGAGCCATTAAAGGCAGAAAGCGCTTATGGTTATTTAAAAATGATTCTTAGTATTGTGAATCTTGACTTCGTGGGATATATTTTACCTTATCAGTGACTTGACTTTTCTTAACTAACACAGCACATAATTCACCAATACATTTTAGTAACTTTGTCTCAATCTTTTACAGTTACAGGTATAATAGCTGCATACAAGATGGAAATGAATGTAGTTTTCCCACGTTTCGAGGAATAGCGGGAAAACGTATGATGGATTCATCGTCGGAAACCCACGGTTGATTACGCTTCGTTCCTCTCTCCATCACCCGGGGGTCCATTCATGCCTACTCGACGACGATGGTGTAGATTTATAGTGCAGACTGCCCAGTAGGGGCCCTGCTGTCCTAGGTTTGTTGCGGCGAGGCGACGATGGTGGTCGACCCTCGGATCCCCTGGAAACGGGGACGGGTCTTGGAGATCCGGGGATGGTTAGGTCCCCCAGAAGGTGGTGGATGGGTCCATCTCCTCTTCCTAGAATCGATCGCCCACGGATCCCCACAGTATAGTCGGGGGAAGGGCTTATTGAAGATAGCTTGCTATTCTTCATCTGTGGTCGATCGACCCTCGGATCTCCCTCAGTAAAATTGGGGAGACGTTCTCGTTCTCACGAATAAATATTTAAAAATATCGTCCAATCAAAATAATCGTTATAGTAAAGGAACTCTTCTGTTTTCAAAGGTAGCATTAATTTAACTTTGCTATCACAACAATTGTATACCGAAATTGGGCTTAAAGCGTCTTGTTGATTGGACAAATTCCCTCAAGGTGTACTCTTAGCACCCAATCAAATTGCCTCATTAATTATTCATGAGAACGAGCGAGTAGGAGTGAATTGACCCACGGGTGATGGAGAGAGGAACGAAGCGTAATCAGCCATGGGTTTCCGACGATGTGATAGATTAGGAACGTGTTCGAATGCATGCGCAGTAATACAAGGCGTGACCGTAGGAAGCCCTAAAATCGATGTTGTGAGTAAGGTCATTGAAAGCCAGTCTCACGAAGTGCACGTAGCACAATTTTTATGCCCCCGCCACAAATTAGTCGGGGTATATAGTTTTACCCTTGTCCGTCATTCCAAGACACCCAGTTTTTCCGGACTTTTTTCTAAACCTCTTGATATATTGAATTGATTTTTGTATGCAAGTGTATATGGATGAGTCACAGATCAGGTTTGAATCTTGTTCTGGTTTGTTGAGTTTTGATGGAGTTGTGCCCTTTTAACATAGCGTCCTTCCGAAACGAACGGATTGATAATTTTGTCATCTGTAGGACGTCCGATAACTTTATCCTGTGAGGTTCGACTGCTCATATACATATCACATAATTGTCACAACTTTTTTCTGGTCTTAAATTAAAGAAAAACAAACTACAAAATATTCCAATATGGACGGCTTTTAATACACCTAACTAAACACTGAATAAACTTTATTGAGGGTGTTTAGATTTTTAAATATACATGTACAATGCGCTTGTCAAAACGAAGATCTACTCTTTTGACAAAATTACTCCCTTAATTTTCCCGGATACTATATTTTGAAACAAAAGATTAGGGTTTACGTAAAGCAAGTTTATCAGTGTTAAATTAAATTTTCTAAATTATGTTTAATGTAACAAGATATGTTTGTGAAACACTGATGACCCCCGTATGGAACCAAACTGATACATGTAATGAGGAAGGTAAATGTTTCAAAAGTAGGTAAAAGGTGATCGCCATGAGGTCAAAAACCTTGGTACCCAAAGAAAAATCTTGTCAGAAGGAATACACATGTGAAATATGATACCCCTATCACCATTCACACAAACGTTATGGTCAGGGTTAAACGTGTTGTGGGCAAACAAACAGACCAACAACTATAGGCCTCTGAATCTACGATTACGGTAGCATAAAACTATAAATAATCAATGTGGTGTTCTAAAACATCAACCTAATTTAAGTTTAATTTGTTTGATATTGTGTTCTCTACCAAAATAACTATGGCAACAAAACAATTTGATGAAAGGTGAAGATAACGAACAGTGGTCAATCTCATAACTCCTATAAGCAATACAAAACAGATAGTTAGGCAAACACGGACCCCTGGGTACACCAAAGGTGGGATCAGGTGCCTAGGAGGAGTAAGCATTCCCAGTCCACCGGTCACCCCCCCCCCGCCTTGAGCCCTATATCCTGATCAGGTAAACGTAGTTATCCGTAGTCAAAATCAGTGAGCCAGGAACGGCCTAACAATCGGTATCAAACACATCTCATGCCTGATTGAAACTTCCGTAAAATTGATTGTGTATTGTTTAACGTTCCTCTCGAGAATATTTCACTCGTGTGGAGACGTCACCATTGCCGGTGAAGGGCTGTAAAATTTGGGCCTATGTTCGTCACTTACGGCTTTTGAGCAGGGTGGGATCTTTATCGTGCCACACATGCTGTGACACGGAACTTCAGTTTTTGCGGTCACATCCAAAAGACCGCCCCATTTAGTCACCTCAAGCGAGGGATCCTGAGGACCTCTTCTAACCCGGATCCTCACGGGATGAAATTTCCAAATTGAAACGATATAAAAATTGATAATCTCATACCAATTAAACATTCTTCAAAATCGTGAGATCATATTTCCTAATCTTCTAAAGAGTTACTCTCATCAGAATTCCTGCTTAATGCCACCTCTTGGTTTACATTTCTCCCTAGATAACAATCAACGATCTCACTCCATTTTCTTGACAGATGGGATTTGTATTGTCAGTTTCGAAAATAATTGGTTTCTTTACAACTTTTCTGATACTAATTGATGATAATTAGTACCAGTTCGTATTTCCTGAAGGAAAGGCAAACATCACAATTAATGTTTGTCATCACGATTCGTTTCTCACCACGAAGACTTCTTATATAGAATCGGTTTTGTGGATTTTGTTGGTATATGGCTTAAGCGGAGTATATACAATTCTGTCAGGCCTGTTCTTTATACAGTATTCACGGATATTTCCTTTGTAATACTCTAAAATTTCTTATGCAGCTGAACGATGTATCGAAACAGTTCAGCAAGAAATGTAATTTACTTGGGGTAAAACGGATACTATGTTTCAAAGGCTACAATGTTACATGTAAATTGATGTCTTTTTACGAAATGGTACACTGAAATGAATTCGAAGATTTTGTAATGAATGTGTGTAGATTTAGAAACTCGTAAACATAGTACATGTATTTCAAAACACATTCAAGGAACCTGTAAATATCTCTTCGATTTGGGGGGTGGTTATGTTGTCATTGTTCAGAATATATCTTAAAAACCACAAATTCTTCAATAAGCATATTTACTATTTCCCACCATTCAGTGTGCCCTGCAGGTGGTATTAGTCCGTTAGTACAGTTCTAGTTTATACTCTTAAAGGAAAAAATTGATTATGTTAAATGCAAGATAGGAAATTTGGAACTAATGAATAACCAAGAAAGAATACCTTTAAATATATTAATTCCGGGGAGCTTCCTGATATTAAGGCTGATAGGTTTTTATGCTCGACAAGCTATTACGAGTTAGGATATTAAAATGGGATACCTCAACATTTTTCAGAATATATCATTGAATGTTCGATAAAATGAGAACATTACTATCTATAATCTGCGTCACCTGTAAGAAATATTGACTATTGAGTTTTGAATGACATCAACAAATATTGACTTTTGCGCTAGGAATGACAACAATGAAGCTGCAAATTGTAAGAATTTGAGTGCGAAATAATTGCTGTAAACAATTTACTATAAAGTAAAATCAATAATGATTTTATATTTTATTATCGTTTCATTTAACGGCTAATCATAAAACAAGACTGCATTGCACTTCAATCAAGATCTTTCAGCACTAAAAGTAGCTTAGTATTGATAACGTACTTGTATAGTGAAAAACAGAAGGTGCGAAAACTAAATTTTCATCAGGAGGTGTCACAGTTAGTTACCAAAATAGCATGTTGTCGTGTTTTATTTCATAGATGCGAATTCACTTACATTATCTTTTAATCCACGAATTGCTATTGTGGAAGTGCGTCACAAAAGCGAGAGGATTGCCTAGCAACAGCTGGCATCAGAGGCTGAGGACACCTGGTGAACATACAGGTGAAACTTAGCAAAGGATCTATTGATTCGTTCGAGGCGGCTATAATAACCGTTTGGCTACGTTGAAATAAATGATAATTAATGGGCAACTATTGGAGTCAATCACATTTTTCGCATTGTGCTCTCAGGATCTGTAGAAAGACACACGGTTAATGACAGAAATTCTCGTTTTCCTCCCGTATTAGTTTGAACGCATTAATGCTGTGAAATGTATGACAGACTATATTGTAAATATATTGAGTGACGAGATCCCTTGATATTTAACAATCTTACACGCTGTCATGGGGAACGCATCGTCGATAGAACCAACCAAGACGATTTTCTTGGACATTGATGGGAAAAAAGAAAAGGTATGTTGATTTTCGTCTATCTACTCAATATTTTTTAAACAATACTTTACGAAAATTTCTCCATAAATCTGTATCAGATGTAAATAAAATTTTATGACAATTCTTATGCAATTATTCGACGCATATTTATATCTAACATAAATAATGCAAGGTAGAAAATTAAATAAACAGAAAGTCGATCGGTCAACAAGAAATATCTTTTGGACAATTACAAAAAGAAACGGATAAACTTCACAAATGAACTAATCGCATTTAATCACGACTAAAACAATTTCTTTAGTTGGTCCGTTTCAATTTATTGAGAGATGTGTGATGCTGAATGGAAGGTGGTTTTCTCTAATTGACTATTTTGTATTGTCAATGGGTGTATTAATACAAATGTATGTACTCAATGGCAATTAATTATTGTTAGCTTATCAAGGACATGTGTATATGAATTATTAATCGATGTGTTAGAAGAGCTGCACTATGTTGAATCCTTCCGAATTTTTTAAAGCAAGGAATGAATTGTTAAAAAATACTCTGAAATACATTTATTTGATAATTAAAAGATACAGGAAAGTTACACTAAACTGTATTAAACATGGTACGGTACTTAAATTTATCTTTCAACCCATTGCATTATTTAAAAATGTGTTCCTTTGATAATTTGGAGTGAAATCAATTATTTAAGTAAATTAAACGTGAGAGATCCCGGTTAGTCGAACAGTTTTTTTTATGAAAAAAGAACAGTCTTATTCTTGATCGATATCAAAACAAATTACAAAAAGAAATTAACTGGTGTTAATATTGATACCTTCTGTAAGTCCCATGTCTTATGCTTTCTAAAATGGTACCCTGGAAGTAATAATAAATAAAAGTTCTCAGTAGGAGTGGTTATAATCCTTATGTGAAACAACCATAGACTTGTGCTCTTTTCATCTTGCTTTACAGAGAGTGGTGTAAATTTTATATTTGAAATTAATATTTTTTCCCCCCGTAACGTTGTATCTTTTTGTGCAAGAACGGATTATTATAGATACACTGTACACTGCAAAACTTGAATTTGATATATGTTTTGAAGTGTTAATTAAAAATCTTAAGCACTGGAAATATGAAAGTAGAAATTTGTTGATTTTTAAGAACAATGTCATGTAATTGTTTTTCTCTCGCTCATGTAGAGCACAAACACATATACAAGGTATGATGTAGGTTGTGTGTTCATTAGAGATTATTTGAGGCATTAGAAATATCAATTAATAAGTCGCCCAACCGAACATCTTTGTAACCATCATTTGTTTATCATTGTTTTGAGCAGTCGCTATGGAAACGCGACTAGAATATTGACTTTGTTATCATGTTCTTTGATCTCATTAGTCACTATGTTAAGATTGTAGATAATATAATCTTTAATGTTTTCTTTGACGTGACATAATGCCAATAGAGAGTGATGAAAATTTAAAATTCATTCGGATTATTGACATATCCGCAATTTAAAGTTTCAATGTATTGTTATTTTCCTTTAATTGCATTATTACTTTTCACTTGAAAGTGAAATAAACAAAACACAAACTGGAATCATCAACGACCGCAGCAGCTTGATTATAATATAAGTATAAATACATATACTAATTGTATACAAATGAAATTGGATAGAATAATATTTTATGTAACACCTATTTTGGTATTTTTAAAACACCTATTCACTTCTTTATATAGCCTGGTTCATATACATGTAACGTATAAAACAGGTTTTCGAATGAAAACCTTGTAATTCCGAAAAAGTAATTTATTACTGTAACAGTAGAAAATGATTTCTATCTAATTCTTTCCTCAGATTATATTTATCGTCCGTCTCTTACACTATCTTCATCCTCATATATTTTACGCAGTAGACAAATCATCTGATGGTATCCTGTAAAGTGCAATGTTTTAAAATGTTCATTTTCATCTAGGAGACCATCTAGGAGGGGGGGGGGTGTTGTTAAAACGACGTTTTCCTACAAAAACTGCCTTCCCAGAAAGAAAATTTGAAACGTCCTTTTATTTTTACACACAATAACCTTTTCTCCAAAACTCCTTTTGAAGCGGAATTTATTTTAGAGATTGGCGATGAATTTATTATATGAAATACATGTAAGGGCTCCATGAACCACATACTCACCTCAATATTTTATGCTGAATTTGGTACATGCATATTTATGCAAATCATAGGATGACTATTGTGACTTCTTCCCTAGTGACCGGAGTAGGATATATTTACAGACAAACAATAGAGGGTATTGCAGTCTTGTGGTACATGTATAGCATCTACAGTAACTGTATACATATGAGAAGGTGGTTATGTCGTGATCTGTTGGCCAATATAACAAACAAATAATAAAAAAAACTTTACCAACAACAAATACTTATGCTGTTCGAATTTTTTGTCCGCGAGAAAAGATTCATTATAGTCTATACGCATAATATTTACTGGTTCTACACTACAGATATAAACATGCGTAACAGTTACCTTACATCATCGAAGTATTCTCTTTACAAACATGAAACAAATGCATTTCTGATAAAAACATGTTTATGTAAATAGTATGCGAAAGGAATCTTTAATTGCTACAAAATAGAAAATGTCCTGACAGATGTAAAGGATTCAATACATAGTAAAATATAC
The DNA here is from genome assembly GCF_947568905.1 of Ostrea edulis. NCBI lineage: Eukaryota > Metazoa > Mollusca > Bivalvia > Ostreida > Ostreidae > Ostrea > Ostrea edulis. The sequence goes on along the minus strand of NC_079165.1, from coordinate 94,476,937 downwards.
ATAACAACCAACAGTTATATCTCTAGCAAAACACTGTACAACTATATCTTTCATATTTGCTTATTTGTAAATTAACGGAGTGTGGAGGACAGTTCTGGTGTGATATTACGTCAGATCGAGGTGAAAAATAAGAAACAGGAGTCATATCATAACATTACAATAACTGAGATGTTATTTTGTATTGGAACAGTGGAAAAGAAACAAGAAAAAAAACTAAAAATAACTCTGCTTTGTTTTTAGGTTATGTTCAGTAGACATTGTGGTTCCAGGGATATCCACGACCTGATTGCACATGCAGCCGGTGTGAGTCGGTAAGTCATTTCTGGAAAAAAAAGCCCGTTTTCAATCTTTAATTTAATGAAGATTGAGAGTCTTTCACACCGGCATTCGTCATACCGCGCGTTGTAAATCCTCTTCTTGTGGGTATCTTGGTTAGAACAGGTCCTCAAAACTCCTTGCTTGTCGTAAGAGGCGACTAAATGGGGCGATCCTTCGGATGAGACCACAAAACTGAGGCCCCATGTGACAGCACATGTGGCACGATAAAGATCCCTTCCTGTTTAAAGGTCATAAGCGCCGAGCATAGGCCTAAATTTTATAGCCCTTCGCCGGCAGTGGTGAAGTCTCCATTTGAGTGAATAATTCTCGAGTTAAACAATATATAACCAACCAACCATCAATACACCAATCAGGAATAATCATGGATGGCGTTAATGAAGAATACATGTAAAATATCGTCAAACGACTGACTTCCCTTTGAAACACAAAAGTAAAAATTACGAAATATCAGCCAAACATTCCTATTCTTTTTACTGTTAAACAGAATAGACCAGTGTGTTCACGTGCCCGATTGTCGATCTGTAAATCGTGGGTTCTAGTCTTGGATGGATTTCAAATGTTTATTCCAGTGTAATGATTTAAGTTGGAATTCAAGTTTTCTTTTTGAAATAGGATTGTACATATCTGCCATATTCCTCTTGTGTGTTATTCATCCTTTAAGCAATACTAGCTGTAACTGATGGTAAATATGTTGGAAAATAAAAGAACAAATATTGAACATATTTGTGATTAAATATATACAACTTTTAAAATAGAATCAGAGTGAATCTGAAGCAATAAACCCGTCAAATTAGCAAAAAATGTCGATTTCCTGTCTGTAATTCCTACTCGTAAACTCCGATGTGCATTGACCTTGGAGGTCCCCAGTTCGGAAAAAAGCGAAAGAGAGGTACTGAGCACGTGTCAGATTTGTAAACAATTTAACATGTCAATTTTATAGAAAATTCACTATCAAAATTGTATTTGAGTTGCACATTTGCGTAATTATTACTTTCTTACTCTTGTAGTACTTCTTGTCATTCATGAAACGATGTGATATTTTAAACAAACGGAACGTGTAGTTATTCACGTCATAGAGTTCTTGAAAAGTGTCGGTAATGTCGGATTATCCGATAAAAGTAGTAAATGTCCGACACAAGTTACCTAATTGTCGGTCCTGTTGGCCGATATAAGATTGGGATCGAAGTCCGTTTTTTACCGGGGAAAATGGCGGCCATGTGGCCCATAAATTTTCAAACCGATGCTAAATCCGGCAACACATTGAAACGTAAACGTGAGGAATCAGTTGTGAGGAACTACGAGGAGAAGAGAAAGCGATTGTATCTCCGCCTGGCAATCTGGGAGACAATGGCTTTTGTTTGCAGCGGTTTTACCTACTGCTTGGTGACACAATCTGCTCAAAGTCGATACTAACGAAAGACCAGCTACACCCGGGCAAAAGTGAGAGAAAAAGTAGTTACAACGATTGCAGAGGAAGATGAGAAAGAAGTTGAGAGGAATATACAGGATAGAGAGAAAATGGAGGATGAGAGAGAAGTGGAGGGTGAGAGAGAAATAGAGCAAGAAAGTGACTCTGATAGTGAAAGTGAGGAAGATTCATTCAGAGTGTAAGGAAGATAAGAAAGGGTATGAAAAGATAATTTACAAACTTATGGCTGAGATGGAGATTGAATACAATTACACATGTAGTTGATTTTAAATAAAATTTATGAAAACCTCAAAAGCGATGCATTTTTATCTGGACTGACAAAATTTTGTTTGGGCTGACACTGTTTCTAACAGTGTCAGACCAAATGTCCGACACTTCAAAAGAAATTTCAAGAACTCTAACGTCAGTTTCCATCTTTGTATACGACGTCGGGCTCAGCAACCCAATTATGTTCGGCAGTCATCGTTCCCATGTCCGTATATACGACGCAATGGCGGTTTATACGAAACGCTCATTGTAGGTATGCTCTCAAACAATATTCCCTTGTTTATTTTGCTGAATATTTCTTCGAATCTTGGGTATTATTGGGTAGTTTTAAAAATGCCGTCAGTCACAGCTTCTGTTGCTTTAATTAAGAAGATAGTAATACGTATTATAGGGTCTATAGATTTTTGGGGGGGATGAAGTGTTGATATAATGTTTCTAAATTTTATCAACTGAGCCGTTCCGCACAAAAAGGACCTTGAATAAGTAATTCAGTGCTAGATTCAAGTATGGGCTATAGAGAACAATCCATCAAAATATTAGAGCAATACCGATTGTCGTTAAGATATTACATTCAATGAAAGATGACAGCTAACTGGTGATTGGCAATCATGACGTCCGTCTTTACAAGTATGCAGAAATAAATGATGTCATGTTTTCATTATGACGCTTTAAAACAGTGTTGGATAAATCAAGGGTCTTTTCGTTTCGTTTGTGGAGTTTCATGTTTCTTTTTATTACGAAATAATAATTTTAAAAGATTTTGTTTTCACTGGAATATGAAATGGGAACGGTTTCTGGTGAAATCCTTATATGATCACATTTAATGCCACAGCGGAGAGTTTAAGAAATTGTTCACTTACTGAAGGTTTTGTGATTACGTACACTCCACACAAACCCTTGACGAATGTAGCTATTTAAATTTCGGGCTCAAGCTTTACAATGCGCAATATGCTAAAAAAAATAAACTATCCAATGAAATGGTCTCTTTTCAAAACGTATTTCGGACTGAGCGCAAAGATAGCTGATCTGTATCGTCTAGAGAGAGAACACGGCGGTATTCGGTTAAGTTGATATTGCATATGCGACAAGAAGTTGAAGAACTTGCCATCATTTGTTCGCAGTCATCATTGTTTACGTCTACGTCGTGTTTTGAATGATAACCGTATTTTGATTGGCTACATTGTACGACTTGGACCCAATGAAATGTGGAGGGCACGTAATCACAAAACCTTGACTTGTGAGGAGAAATGAAATACAACCTTATATAACACTTATAACTAGTGGCACAGCCAAGCCCCTGTTATACCTCGTCAGTGGAAAGTGGATTGGAAAAGATATTTGAATTTAGTACTTTTACGATTGGTAAAATGCACTTTTATGTCACCGTGATAGGAGATTTGGGGCTATTAAATTAATCTTTGGTCTGAATGCAAACTTTTATTTTCAGGAATAACAAATATTATTCCCGATAATTGTTAACTTGTTTATTATTTTTGTAAACATGTATGCCATACGACATATGGCTTCAGCAATTAAGAATATATAAATAGACTAGGGAATTTTCAGCTTTTTCAGAAATCGCGAAACGGTATACATGTATAGAATGATTTTGTACGACTATGACTGTATGACTAATGTCATGCAATATGTCACTATGTAAATCTTTTCACCTCTCCTACGTAATCTGGTGGTCCGAGATTGTCCTACTTTCAATGTTGTATTTTTGTTTTATCTTCACCTTTTCATTGAATTATACACAATGTAAAACTTATACGGTACCAATTTTGGTGCACCAGATGCGCATTTCGACAAATAATGTCTCTTCAGTGATGCTCAACCGAAATGTTTGAAATCCGAAATACCAGTAAACTAAGAGCTATTTTAGGGAAAAACAGAGTGCCCAAAAAGTAGAGTCAAAGTCGTCAAAGGATAAGAGCTATGCATGAGGGAGATAATCCTTAATTTTGAAATGAATTTCTAAATTTTATCACAGCGATTAAATATACATCCGTATTTTCAAGCTAGTAACGAAGTACTTAGCTACTGGGCTGTAGAGACCCTCGAGGGCATATATGCATGCATATATATATATGCATATACATGCATTTGTAATTATCTACATTTGCAATAATGTTTATGGAAGACCAATGATCATACAAGTCATCTCAAAGCACAGGCACCTGAAGTGTGGGTAACTGGTATAGATCTTATGTACATAACCGTCCTTCTAGAATGAAATTATTTTTTTTATACAGAACCAATAATTCATCCATAATATGTGTTATTTCTCCACCGATTACCCTCATAAGTCGTTCTGAATAGTCAGTTTCTACCTTCTGTAAGTTTTTGAAATGACCACTTGTGAGGTACTAATATAATTATTAGTATCGGCGGGGAAACAGCATTTTGGATATTATTGGTTCTGTATAAAATAATTTCGAGTCATTCTAGAAGGGGGGGGGGGGGTATGTACGTAAGTTATATACAAGCTATCCACACTTCAGGTGCCTGTGGTTCAAAGCAGGAAGGCCGATCAAAGTCCTCCTTGAATACGTACGGAGGTTTTAATTAGGAGTTGGGGAAACACGGACCTCTGGACGCACCAGATATGGGATCGGGTGTCTAGGAGGAGTAAGCATGCCCTGTCGACCGGTCACATCCGCCGTGAGCCCTATATTTTGATCAGATAAACTGTAGTTAATTCAGTGTGTAAATTGATATCAAATACGTCAGACAGCATTGGACCCAATGACTGGTTGTATTGGCAAACTATATCGTTATAAAGACCGTATAATCTGCGAAATACTAAACGAGACTGTTAAAACCACAACTTTCTGTCAGTAACCTGTTTTTCATGCTCCTCAAAGATAGGGGCTTGGTAGAACATTTACTTGATCCAGTAAATTATGTATGTTTGTAAGGGTTTTTGTGACGTTTAGGAATCCATATAATCAGGTTGATAGTCCCAATATATGAATCGTCCAACCTCGATCAAGACCTCAGTCTCTTCATCAAAATCTTGAATCTACATCTAGACGACCCATTTTCCAACTGCACGACTTTTATCTGGGTCAATCGAGCTGAATGCCATTAAGTATAGCGGGCTATTGGTACAATTGTATCAATCTAAAATGAACACTTCCGGTCAAAATGCACACGCAATTAATGACAATTCTAAAAACATTACTGGTATGGAGTCTTTTAAAATTCAGTTTTTATTTCTTAATTTTAATGAAATAAATATCCAAACCCACAAAATTGAAACCAAATTATATGTACACAGGAATATATAGGGGAAAAGTTCCCGGAAAACCACCTTTTTTAAACATCTTTGGGGCTATAATTGCGGGTTTGTACACCCTAGCCTGGATTTGAGCACATGATCAATCTGTATATTTATCTATAGTGTATATCCTCTGAACTGTATTTATATAACTATATGTTTTTCTAGGTCAAATATTCGTTTAAGTTTTTCAATGACAAAGAGCACGGAAGCATGAGCTCCATGTGACCCCCTTATTCTTTTTATACTTATTCTTTGAAATAGACTTAAAAACCTTGAAACCTAGTGAAAACTTGTTTCAAGATGATGTCTTATTACAAGCACATAATCATGTTAACGAATTTAAGTCACTAGCATCGTCACAGACTAACAAATCTTTTATTTCAGAAGAAAATGGCATATGCTTTTCAACTTTTACATATACTTTGCTTTGGAAATCATCAAGTACATATTTGCCAATGTATCATTTTATGCCAGGTTGCATGCGATAATGGAGTACAAAATTTGTAAGTTTGAGAGACAAGTGTGTGCTCTTCATTTTCTTAAGCAGCATATGCTTCAGATATGTCAATGTTTGAAAAAAATGAGGAAATCCCTAATTGACGTTAACTTCTCAAAAGGAGGTCATTAACACTTACTCTTACCTGATATAGTTTTTAGTACTTTTAAATATAGCATTTGTATGATACGTGTTGGGAAAGAAATCACACGTTTGGAAGCAATGGTAAACGCAAAGAAGTTTTGCAACCGGAAGGCCTGGATTCGATTCTTCAACATCAAACCAAAGAGCGTAACATAGGTACTGTAGTGACTGTTCCATTGTCAAAAAGCTGGAAATGATAGTCACAGGTCTCTCGGGGGAGATTTCATGCCATATGCCAACCTGACTTCATGACGACCATTTGAATAAAGTTGGATATACAATGTATGTTCATGTTTTCACAGAGGGTCTGACTTTTTTGCAGACGTGAGCCATACGAAATATTTTGATCACAGAAGCTCACGAGCTTTTGCCACTGGTGAGGGAGAAATGAATCTATTTCAAACAACTCAAGACCATCAAGATCTCTCAACTTAATAAGAAGAAACGCATTGAAGATTAAGAATATAGTACACAATTCTGTAACAGTATAATATAAAACTCAGAATGACAGATAAAGTGGGGTCGATAAAATACAGGCTCGTAACATCGTTTCTCAAAATGACGAGTGAGGGTTGACTAAACACTTCACAAGCAAAAACGGCACTTAAGCCTAAACAAAATCCTAAATCGCGATTGTATATGTGTGCGTGTTCTATGGTTCCTCAATGCAAACTCAAACTCAATTTTCTATTGTAACCAACAAGTGGGCATCTTGGCATGCAAAACTAACAGAAAAAGTAATTGTCAAACAGGTGAAGCCCTTTGCTACATTGTACATGTGTATGAAACTTTACATGCAAGATAAACTAGGGAAAAGTTGGGTAGGAGGCTACCATTTGGGTTTACGTGTCTGTCTTATCTCTACCAATTTCGTTAAATAATAAATAAAAAATTGAATACGTTTACATATAAAGTATGGATTTATCTTGTATGTTGCAACGTGCGATCTCTATTCTCCTGTGACACGAGGGTTGTACATGTATGTGGTAGTAGAAGAGTGTGTGACCTTGCAAAATATGTACACATTAAGTTCTTCTGCTCGGCGTAGATTCAGCTTGGATAATGTTGTTATTTAAACTTCATATACATTCAATATCGAATCATCATTGTATTTCTAACGTGGAAACTTCATACGAAGGTGTAAAATCAAATTTCCTGTATGATTACAGTGCTATTCAATTAATTTCTCAGTACGATATATAAACTGTACGGATAGTAGCATTTCAAAATCATTAAAAGCCACACTTTCCATTCCTTTTTTTTCCTCCAAGTAAACATTGCTTTTAATTGAGATCCATCACACCTATTAGGACTGTTTTGCTGGTATGTGGTATATGTCCCTTTCGAATTTTTTAAACTCCTGTAGAGACGTCACCAGTTCTAGGTGAAGTGCCACGTATTTTGACCTATCCATGGTGCTTACGGCCACAGTGACCGTTCCTAATCTTCCCAACACGTGACACTTGACCTCTGTAACTGTTAGTTCTAATGCCGGAAGCCTGGCCAAGAAAGAGTCACCATCTACGATAGGTTTGACGCGGCTCCATGGTCTATAACCCGGTATAACCACCAAGCTACATATGTACCGCGACCGGTCATTGGGAGGTGAACCGTTGTGATTTGTAATGTTAATATTCTGTCACGCCATGTAAAATGTTAAGAAAGCCATATGAATAGAATTAATGAAAAAACAAACAAACAAAAACTACGGAGGTTCCCGTTATCATGTATTACCAATAAACACATAGCAAACAACAACAATCCCTGAACAATACCTCATTAACCACTCGAAGTCGATGTTGCAGAATATTAAGAAAATACTCTGTTTTGATGACCTTCATTGTCTAATTGTATCATTGCTACAGGCATTCTGGTGTATATTGTGCAAATATTACAGAGGTTGCATGTTAGGTGAATCCCTCTGCACACAAATATCGAGGGGAATGTCAACGTCGTTTGTCTTAGTGATGCCTCTACGTTGTCAGCAAAACATATTAGGCTAAATGAGAATTGGACTAGAAGAAAACTGCCCTTACTGTCTACGTTCATCTTGCCACATCCCGAAGCCATTTCCCTCCCTAATTGATAAAAAATCACCATATCGATTTGGATGACAGTGGTAATCAGCACAATCTAGATGATTATTATCGAATAACTAATATCTTAATGAAGAGAATTACTCGAGGTATTATAGACTGTTTTTCCTGCGGCATGTTGGCTTATCAGGATTATTCAATCCATCTTAAGTTTATTCTCAAATGCACAAAAAAAGCGTTTGTTCATTCTCTCCACAAAGATCTGCAAGTCAAAAGACAATTCATTAGAACTGGAAATTTCGTAACACTAATATTGAAATGAAATTGGGAGGAAGGTTGACGATATCGAATTAGTGTGTGTGTGTGTATATATATATAATGATAAAAATATCTTAAGAGCCTCTGGAACACAAACATGTTTAGCAGATGAAATCTTTGTAAACAAAAATGTTGATATTAATTGGTATGGAAAATATGACGTCGTCAAAATTGGCGTCGCAGATATCAAACAAATATTTCCGGGGGCCATTGTCCTAATTTTGTGAAACTCATACTACGCTTATATTACTCTGTATAAAAACCAGAGGTGGATTTCAGAATAAATGCATCTTAACAAAAATACATGCATTGGCAAGAATATCTTTTTAGGATTATACACTGTGGCGTTTCCTTAATGACATAAACATCCTTTTTTGAACTGGGATGTTCACTTAAAAAGAGATAGACTATTGATAATGAAAGAGAAAGTTAATGCTAGGACAGCCATCAATTGTGTCATTATTGCCATGGCCACAGTGCCAAATGAGACTGAAATGGGGTGTATTATCACCTTAACATTGTGTGTAGAATATGTGATAAATAGAAGATAATCTATGAAGGCCTAACGTTTTGTGTTTTTGTTTGAGACAAGTGCCACGGAAAAGTGTACACAGGCATAATGGATCAATGAAACAACATACAGCAGATGCAAAAGAATGTACACTATTTATAAACTATTTTTGCTTGATTTTGTTTGATAAGCTCATAAACTTTAGACATGTATTGACTACACAAACGAAACATAAATTCATTTACCAAAGAACAAGATAACCTACTGACGCAAGCTTCAAATAGGCCGCAGAAACTAGAACAAGATAACCTACTGACGCAAGCTTCCAATAGGCCGCAAAAACTAGAACAAGATAACCTACTGACGCAAGCTTCCAATAGGCCGCAGAAACTATCACTTGTAACTACAGGTTCTCTATGAGTGAAACAGCATAAGAGGGCTGGATGATCATGGCCATTTTTAAGACTATTCCTTTGTCTGGAAGAAAAACGCGGCAACAAACTGTTGAAGGCGGATCCAGATGCACACTGTTATAAGGATAAAAAACACTCCGATCACTTCCGAATAACTAGGGGATGCTTACTCCTCCTAGGCACCTGATCCCACCTCTGGTGTGTCCAGGGGTCCGTGTTTGCCCAACTCTCTAGTTTGTATTGCTTATAAGAGTTACATGTAGGAGATTGATTACTGTTCGTTATCTTCACTTTTTGTCTACAAATTCTAAAACTCGAGAAAAAAAAGTTGATAACATAAACTAATTACGTCTCATTATTATTTGATTGGTTATGTAAATCAACTCAGTATTCATTCCTTTCTTATAATTCTAAATGAGTATACCACACTTTAGACGGAGACAGTTTTGAATCTACATTGACCGTATAGTTCTTGTACCATGAAAGGTGAAGTTAAAATCGTAGAATGTAGTGATTTTACGCCCATACGAAATAGGCTTTTTAATAATGTGCAATCAATGATAGAACTTTTAACAAATATCGACAATCATATATTATACAATATTTACAAGATTGCGAGTTTTACAGAAAAATTTGAAAACTTTTATAATACAACTGTTTATATACACGAATTTTTTTTAACCTGTTTATATATTTTTAACTTTTATGTCCGTCGGATGGGACGTTAAAGGGTGTCCCGTGTCAAGGATCACAACCCCCTTGGCACGCAAAAGATCATTTCCCTGAAGTTCGAAAAAGAGTAGGCTCACTGGGGGCCATCAGGGAAACTCAAACACTCACAACCAAACATAATTCAATTAGTTAACCGCCGTAAAATGGCTGAAATATTGCCAAAACGGCGTCAAACTCCAACCAATCAATCATAAATCCCACAAGCAATACATAATAGATAGTTGGGCAAACACGGACCCCTGGACACACCAGAGGTGGGATCAGGTGCCAAGGAGGAGTAAGCATCCCCTGTCGACCGGTCACACCCGCCGTGATCCCTATACCTTGATCAGGTAAACGGAGTTATCCGTAGTCAATCTCAGTGTGTTTATCAGGCGCAGTGTTGTGGATTCTGTATACAAAATTATTGCATCATTTTGATACACCTTCAATATCTATTTAAATATTACTGGTATTTAATTTGAACGTTAGTCAGATGAAACAGAAATGTCTTTTACATCAAAAATAACTTGTAAACAAATCCCGTAAAAATAATTTTTACCCCTCAGAAACACAGCCGAAATCTTAAAATTTATACCAATTAACGGCTCGTCTCTTGGCGGCCCGTAATAAAATTTTGGTTTGCATCATTGACTGAAATACGAATAATGAAATAAAGAAAAAAGCACCCCTAGTAAATCAATCAAATTTCTTTGTAGTAGTTATTCGATGCATATTGTCCATAATTGTTTTGAAACAAAATCTTTAATGTTTAAGTAATTTGATATTTGGTAAAGATTATCTGACAATGTGTAATGATAGTTTTACAACTACAGGTATGCCGAAATATCCCTCAGAGATTCAACCGGGGCTTTCGTGTCCCTAAACCCCACGATGCCGATAAACACACAAAGGTAGGTATTAATTAATATGCTGTAAATGGAGACAATCATGTCTTCATCAGGGGTTTTAGTTCAATTCCAAATTTAAAGAGTCAGTTGCACAAAGGCTTATTACGTTTATAACGATTAATCTGCTATTACATTTATATAACGATAATAAGATGTTAACTGTTAGGGAGATTTATGTTCTGTTCAACTGGGCGCCGGACATTCAAAATGACACAGGGTATACATCAAAAAGTTATGATTAAGAAATATTCCTGTACAAATTGTTCACGGAATATTCAAAATGTCGACAAACGGAGTTTAAACGTAATAGTGACAAACGATATACATGTACACGTACCTAGAAAGGTTGGTCTGAAAACGAAGACCGGTATGCATTGGAGTTCTGTGTGTTCATTTTTATTCTAAATAAAAAAGGCAAAACCAAATGATATATTATTTATACTGCCATATCAATATTTGCTTTCACTGACATTTTGAATTTATTGATAACAAATACACAGGAAATTACGCATCCTCCTCAGCAGCATTGCAGTGCAAATATTGACAATAACCTGAATTGGCTAAAATTAATGCAAAATGAGATCGCTTCACAGCAGTTCAATGCAATTCACATAGCAGTTGTATATTGCAAAGTAACAAAATCGATATAGACCGACTCAATCATGTTGTCAAATGACACATTTAAACCATTTCATACATGCCAATGATTCAATAAAAGGGAACTTCAAAATAATTATTTGTTTTGAATTGACGAACACTACGTTCTAATTACGTTTTTTTTTAAAGTATAGCCTGTTGGTTACTATTAAAACTTAGGTCTTTCTCAAACTCAGAATTCACGACTACACATCGTATCTGAAACGCCAGCTAAAGTAGCTTTAACAAATAAACATCGAAATTGCATAAAATTTTCTAAAAAACATTTGAAATTTATTTTGATCACAAATACACTGTTTTATTGTTTCAGCTCTCCATATAAGGTATCATCAAAAGAGCCGTCACCCACGACAGGTAAGTTGTCTTCGGGTTGTGTGCTTTTGTCTTGGGCAAATGCAACTTCATTTACACCTCACTATCATGCAATAAATATAAATTTCCAAATGTTTACTGGCAAATCCGATTCGAGTATTTTACATTCAAGAGTAACAATACACATTTTTACCGAACACAGCGAAGGATTTGCATCGTACATCAAAATTGCAGTGCCTAAAATTGTAAATAAAACCTCTTTCGCTTCTAAAGACTGTTAATTGACTTCCAAAAGTTGTCCCGCGTTTCGAAGATCTAACATTTGTTTATATGTCTAGTTTCATTGTAGAAACGGCACTGTTTTTCGCTATCATTAATGATTTTTTAAAATTGAGTTTAAATAGCAATTCTTCTAGTTGTATATTTTAAGTAAATACAAAAGGTCAATACACATTATCTATATCTATGTAAGGTGCTGAAACAGGGACTTTTGATGGCCTTGATCGATGTGAGAGATCTATTTCTTTCGTTGTAAAGTATATATTACCATGTTTTCCAATAGTCACTATTTGCAACAGTGCTATTTTGTTTTGTTTGTAAAGAAACGCTTACATTACAATACTTGATTTTGCGGTAAGACTACGGTTTATTATACAAAAACCACTTCCTATCTTATAGACACTTCTAGAATCAATTGTGGAGGCCTTAAAATCAAACATTTAGAAACCCGATACATGTACATGTATTCATTATTGATGTTCAAGAAAAAAAATTAATCATCTTATTAGAAAACGCCTATCAGTGCATTTAATAAGATATGTACATGTAATTAATGTCACGATCTGATTATAGTTTCTAAAAAAAATCACTCATTAGACTTTTGTATTGAAAATGCAATTTCATTTTCTGTCATTTCGCAAGTCTGATAAAATTTAAGGAAATGTTTTATGTTATACACTGCACCGAGTAATACAATGAGCATACGTAAACCTATTGGTGTCAATTAAATTTTTTTTTTAAAGTCGTACTAATGCGAATCAGAGGCATTATAACGCAAAGGCAAATTGTAATGACGCGAATGACGCATTAGAAAAGCGTAATAACGCGAATTAAAAGTTCACTTTAACGGTTAAAATGCGTTATAACACAAAGTAAGGAGTAATAACACAAATTAAAATGAGTAATAACGCAAAAGAATTGTGTATTGATGCGAATGAAAGATGCAACAGCGCAAATGGAAAAGTGAACATAATGAACAGCGATTAATCTCATAATCCTATATGGAATACAAAATTTAAAGTAGGGCAAACACGGACCCCTGGAAATCCATACGGATCCCACATATGGTGCTTAGGAGGTGTAAGCATTCCCTGTTGACATGTCACACATGCCTTGGGTCCTATATCTTGATCAGGTAAACGGGATATTCCGTAGTCAAAATCAACTTGAAAATAACAACCAAAAATTGTTATTAAATAAGTCATACAACATTCGACCTAATAACATATTTAATAATAACCATAGAATTTACGAAATCTGACTTTACACAAGACCACTGAAGCCATTGTAACATCAACTCATTTGTCAGTTACCTTTCTCGATTTAAAAATTGATCATACGTAGAACATGCTTTAGCGTATCGAATCAGTTCAGAGACCTAAATCCCATATGCTGGTGATAACGGAATTATGCGACATAAATAAGGAAAACTGGCGATAGAGAAGTTGAAGTCATTGAGTTGTTAGTTAGCTGTTAGCGTCTGATGAATTATCCAAATATGAAGTAGATTTGGAAAGATTCTGTAGTGTCTTTTATTTCGAGTTCACTGGGATATTTCCGAGCGACATATGAAAAAAGTGAATATCATTTTAGAGTAGATAAAAAGTCGTCTGCTTTTTTAAAAACAAAAACCCCTTTTAAACATTTATGAATCTGCGTTACATGTACATGCACTACACCTCTCATTCGCGTTATGACGCCTCTCTTGCGTTAGTACTCCCTTAGTTCGCGTTATGACGCCTCTCTTGCGTTAGTACTCCCTTAGTTCGCGTTATGACGCCTCTCTTGCGTTAGTACTCCCTTAGTTCGCGTTTTCATGCCTTTCTGTCGTGTTATTACGCCTTTATATCACGTTATTACGCGTTTAAAATAATTATCTTCTGTTTGAAATAATCCGAACAGGCATTCGTATGAGCATGCTAAAGATATCAAAAAGAAATTCAATGTAAGAGAAATAAGGTCAACACACACGAAAGTAGGACAGTCGGTGAAAGCCAGCAAACTTAGTACTTCTATTTTACTGTGCGTAATTTCCTGATGAAGGGATATGTCACGATATTTCATTTCTTGCCGTCTTTTGATCTCAGTGATCATGTACTGTGCAGCCTTCTACGGTGAATATCATTCATTTCTGACGATGATCCCTGCATACACCCTAAAAGTCGAAAGGACATAAACTTATTTCTCTATAAAGGGTTCGTTCGAGTCGTTAAAATTACAAGTTGTTGTTTTTTATACAAACGTAAAAGAACTAATTGTATGCTCTTTGATTTAAAATCGGTGATTCATATTGAATGCAACTAACATGCGTGCAAATATCTTACTTGGGTGGATGGAATACTGTGCGCAGTATAATTCAGGCATCTAACATTCCCATCCATACATTTTCTGATATTCAATTTCACCCTTCTTGTTGTGAGGAGTGGAGACGTTGTATGAATTTTATAAAATTGGAAAGTAATGATTAATTAAGTCACATGTGGAAATCAATATACTAATCTTTATTACTGATTTTCTTTGCAGGAGATGGAGAAGTATTTACCCAAGTTCTGTCACAAGTAGCAACCCAGTTTAACAAGTAATGTTGGTTTCTAAACAATAGGGGGAGATACTCAGTTGTAGCAATTGTTTGAACTTGAAGGTTCTCTTGATACGAAGATATCTGTAATCGAAGAGAATAGTCAGTTACTAGGTTGATATGTATACTTTCTAATGTGTAATTTTGAACTCAACATTTTATTCACTCACAGTCATTTTTCAAAAGAGGGGTGAGTTACATATATACTAAAGGGATTTCTAGGTTTTCAAGGAATGAATCAGTTAAATGCAAGATTTAATATTAATTCTCAGAATTCCTGAAAATGTATTCAAGTCATATGGGAAAGGAAACAAGTTTTAAATCGTCTTTGTATATTAGAAGAATTGAACTTAATTGAAATACTTATATCCGACCAGCATATCTAAAATCGAAAGAAATCCCAGGTATGCATGTCAATCGTTCATTATGGATTTCTTTACTTATATTCCTCTTCTTGCCTTTACACCCCAACGTGCTCCCGAGTACCAATATGTTCCGTTATGTTACAGATTATAGAAGTTTACGTTACAAAATTTACATTTACGATACCCTAATTATTCAGTGTACACATGCGCCTTCATCCGGGATCTTTTTCTCTCCTCACAGTTTCCTTGCTGTAATTTTTCCAATTATGTTTGAATTACTTATTCTGATCATCTTAAATGTCTTTGTGAGTCAGGTGTTACATTTATAAAATACGTCGACGATTTTAAATTAACAATTTTAATCAACATGAAAGTCATGCTACTATTTATATTCTTTCTTTCTTTATCTGTATTCTACTATATTGTAACATTTTATGAAGGGTTTTTAAAGTTGAGGAAATGAAGACCGACATCGCCACACGTTTGAGTGCTTTAGAAAGGAAAATGGAGCGTAAGTTTTTTGACAGAACAAAAGATTAATTTTGTAATATCCTGACCTACATGTTAGACGTTTAACATAGGCAGTGAATATTCCTTCACGAAACGCCCTGCACTAGAAGTAAAAGCCATGGGTGTTTCGGACATGACCTTGCTAACGGATGACGCAGTAGGTTTTTGACTCCACGAAGAGCTCTCACTGCTTCGGGCCTGAGCGCCAAGTATAAGTCAAAATTTGTGTCACTTCATCTACACGTAAAGCTGGTGACGTCTCTACATGAGTGAAGAAAAAACTCGAATTGGACATGAAACGATATATGAAAACATAATTATCATTTTCTTTTCTCTTATAAAGTTGATAATGAGCTATGGGTAGAAATAAAAAGTGAAGAAGGTCATGACACGAGGAACCTTCTTTCGTGTATTATATATAAAGTTGTATGAAGCAGTAAACTGATTTTGAACCAATTAGCAACTTATCACATTATCATGGAAAATAAAGGTATAATTAGAAATACTCGCAAGTCAATATTGTGTATGTTTATTAGTTGAAGGCTTGAAAGCAGTTGAAATCGAGAAGTGCAAGAGAGATATATCGGATATCAAAGATCAAATTTGGAACGCTCAGAAGAAATTTGTGGATTTCAACCGATTGAGGTGAGTGTCGGCTAAAACCCTTAATCTTAAAACATCCAACAAATATGACCTTTTTCATTCTTCGTAATAATTGATATACCGATATTAAATATAACTAGAGGGTAGTCATACGCTATTTATAGTTAGACGGTGTAAAGTCTTCGTCAGGATATAGTAATTGTTTCGTTGCTGGACTTCTGTGTGAGGAAGAGAACGGAAAAGATAATTGGATTCTAGATATTGATATTAAAGATCAATTTCAATCAATCCTAACTTGCCGATATCTGACTATTACATGTACTTCGTCTTGAAACATATGACGCTGCGCAATGTGATGAAACCCATTTAGATAGACACCTACATGTATTCATCTTGTTATATACAATGCACGAAAGGGAAAACGCCAATTTTTACCTTGATATTTTAAATTACTTTCTCTATCTCATGTAGAATCGTAGTTATGCTATATGCTGTAATATTGGGTGGAAAATAAAGAATTACTGATAAAATTGTAGAGCACTGAACCAAACATGTGTTTTATATCAATAGTGATGATACCCAAACAATCAGGTAAAGTATCATGTAAACTTTCACATCTAGCGCATACTGCCAAACCTCAACCATTATATTTCTTTTAGTTTTACATGCATATCACGACAAATTCTGCTAATAGACAAGTAGATGAAATGGATAGATTTTGTTAACAAGAACTTTTTCTAACCGAATATATCTCATAAAAATCAGTTTTGTTATACCGGGCTATATTGGTAGTTTGGAAATCGGAACCAACTGTTTTAAAATCTATATTTCATACCTACATGTAAGCAAATATTCTATAGTTGTTTAGAGTATCATTGTCATTTATTTGTGTAAAATAAAAAACTAAATTAGAAGCCTTATCCTTCTTTCAACAACTTGGCTAAAACAGTTTTGAAATTGCCAATGCGCACTGTGAAATTTTAGATATATATTCCTAACATTAGATCATGTCACCAATTACTGTACTTTATATCAATAGTGGTGATACTCAAACCGCCAGGTAAGGTACCCTGGAAATGTTCAGATATAACACATACATCTTAAACCCAACCATATTATTTCCATTTAATTTTCCTTAAATCTTAGAGTTCAGTTGAGTGCAAAATGTATTTTCTGCTCTCCCTGATTTCGACTCTTCTCAGCATATCTCTCTCTCCCTTCGTCATTGGTAGATCATGATTTACACGTATAATAATTGTTTAATTATCGTATAAACAATATAGATAAATGTTTGATATAGGATGATGTTTGTTATATAATTAGTAAAACTACGATAAAGTGCAAAGAAGGTTCTTTTTAAATGTGTAATGAATATGTCATAATTGATAACAAATATTTTCATGTTAGAAATATACCATAACTATTTGTTCCATATTTTGTTCATCATTCATATTTGTAATGTCAATCACTCATCATTTTTCTGGAGCAAACTTTACACTTTCACCCTTATTGGTTTGTTTAACCTTTATAAATCTAAAGCTTGCTGCGAACAGTTTTGTCTTTGTTTAGTTGTTCTGTAGAAAGTATTTAGTATTTTTTTCTTCTTTTTTTCTTCTTCTTCACCTTCAACGCATGCGCACATCCTTGGACAGACCCATATATGTCGGTAACACAGTTGATCATTTTTATAGTTCGTTGAGTGATGAGAGGAAGATAAGTTTAAAACGAGATGTCCCTTCATACCCTAAGGTAAATAGTTTTCATCCAGTCATTTGATGTAGCACTTTGCAACCTGTAGATCAATATGATATCGCAAGCACACAGAGTCACATGGGATTGTTTATGTTTGGGATATCATGGAAATAGTTGTCGATATACACATACTATCATGCATTCCACTCTTAAGATTGAAATTAACTAGCAGAAAATGTTAAAACAGTTTTTCTAAATTCAAGTTATTCTTTTCTCTCAGCATGATTAGTGTCTCTTTTTGTATGTATGTTCTGTTGTCGAGTGATATTTAATTATTCAGAACTTTGAAAAGTTGAAGGGGAGGGGGATTAAATCTGTAAATTAAAAATTATAGAATTGATAAAAATGGTATTCAGTTTTTATTTTAAAAGAATAAACTGTAAAAAGAGAGAGAGAAAAACCCAAAACCAACGACCCACTTTAATCTAAATTCCCGCTTTATCACTTTTGCATGCATGCAAGTTCCTGCTACATACAGGGATCCGTTTTTTCATTTTCTGTTGTGTAGTGAGTAACAAGGACAAAAATGCATTCGCAATCACTTCACACCAGTAATCAAAAGGGAGATGGTGGAAATTTTGCCAAGGAAATCAATGTAGAGGCGCTTGTTTTTAGCTCACATGAGCCAAAAGCTTATGTGAGCTTTCCTGATCAGAATTTGTCCAATGTCTATCGGCGGCGTTGCAAACCTTTCAAAAATTCGTCTTCTTCAGAACTAATGGGCCAATTGCAGTTAAACCTGGAACAGAGTACCCTTGGGTGAAGGGGATTCAAATTTCTTCAAATGAAGGACCATCTCCCCCTCTAGGGGAGATAATCAAGAAAAGACAAAAAATACGGTGGGATCATTCAAATGTCTTCTCAAGAACCAGAAAAGATGAAACTTATGTGGACGCTTCCTGGCACACTGAAGACTAAAACTGATAGCCCCCAGGGATATGGTGGGGCTGCAGTAGGGAATTAAAGTTTTTTACATTGGGATATGTAGGAAAATTCTTCTCAAGAAGAACAGGGTCATAATTAGTCATATTAATATGCACACATCTTCAGATAGGGCCGATTCAAGTTTGTTCAAATCATGGCTATCAGGGTAGGATGGGGCCACAAAAAGTGAACAATATCGGACATTTTTTAAAGAGATCATTTGTGCAATCATTAGTCATATTGATATGCATAATCTTAAGGTAATGCGGACTAAAGTTTAATGAAATTAATGCCCCATGGAAGGTCTGGGCCGCAAAAATGATTCAAATCTTTATATAGGAAAAATTTCAAATTTCCATATCAAGAAGAACAGTGTGATGACGATGTAATCATCCCCAGGTAGTGCAGATTCAAGTTTCTTTGAAATATGGTCTCGGGTCACAAAAAGGTAAAAAAATAAATAAATATAGGAATGCATGTAAAACATTTCTCAAGAAACACTAACCATGATTAGGCATATTAATAAGCAAGGATTCCAAGATAGCGCACATTTATATTCGATCAAATCATAACTTCTGAGCCTAGGATGGGGCGAAAATATGAATGTTAAGTTTTACATGAGAATATATAAAGGGGATTTAAAACTTTCTTTTCAAGAGCCTCAGGATGACACTAATTCATACTAATATGCAAATTTTCCCACATTGTGTGGATTCTGGATTTTCGTCTTGTTTAATTTATGGACTTGGGTTTCAGAGCGGGGCTAGTATCGGGGGGGGGGGGTGTCAAATTTTACACAGTACATGAATGTGTTATAGATTCGTTTTAAAATTCTTCTCCAGAACACAACAGTAAGAGTAAGAGTGCTATAGATGCATCCCTGTGCTGTGTGGATTCAAATACCCTATGTGGCTAAGATGGGGGTCATAATATGGGTCAAAATTTTTCGTGGGAATAACGAGGGTAAAAAAATCTTTAAGAAAGCTGATTATGAAGAACAGCAGCAGGGCCAATGCGAATCAGGTGAGCATTGTGGCTCATGGACCTCTTGTTTTTCTGTTAAGAGTATTTATTGCGTACTTTTTGATACATTTGTAGCAGGGACACGCATATAATGAACAGAAAACAAACCTTGTCAACTTACCGAAAGGTAAAGGTTCTATATAGACAATGAAACAACCCATTACAGAAATATAGGGGCGGAAACGGTAACGAAGAGAGAAAAAGGTGCTGGGAGAGAGATGAAGAAAAGAGGGAGGAAAGTGAATGGAAGGAAATGGGAGAAAGGAAAGATAGGGAGGAAAAGAAAGGAAGAATAAGGAGGGAGAAGGGACCCCTGCCCATCCCCTCTAAATTGTTTCTAAGCTTGAAGCATGTGTAAAACTTTTTTTTTGCCACAGCAATATAGCTCACTATATATTTCTATGTAAAAAAGTTTAAATCTGAGAAAAGTCTCAATGTAATTAACTCTTTTGGTTCAAATTAGATTTTCTTACTTAGTGGTTTTTCTTTTAGTACACTCTTTCACAAGAAACAATAGAGTATCTCAAACAACCAACATTTGACATTTGGCATTGGGAACCAAACGAGGTAAGGGAAGCGTATGGATGTATAAAGCTATCTAAAGAACCGCATACACTGCAAATTAAACGTTTCCAATAATTGTATCCTTAAAGGTGATTACTGAGGGAATTTTAATACCATAAGCACATAGTTCACTATCAAATTGATACCAGATTAATATCGTTAAGCTATTTGAATAAATATATTTCAGTGACTTTAATTTACAAATAATGTCATATATTTCTTGTTTTTCCCCTCCAGATGCTGAGCTTGCTTGAGCACATGTTTCATGAATTGGGTCTTGTTGCCGAGTTTAATATCAATCCAATAACACTCAAGAGATTTTTCGTAAGCTCTATTAAGTATCTAGTGTCACAATTATATCACTGTAAATATTCCAACAGATCAACATAATTTCAACATTTTCCTTTTACAGTTGTGTGTTCAAGAAAACTACAGGAATAACCCGTTTCACAACTTCCGCCATTGTTTTTGCGTCACTCAGATGATGTACGGAATGATACACCTGTGTCATTTGTGGGAGGTCATGACCCGGGAGGATCTTGGGATTCTGATGACAGCATGTGTCTGTCACGATTTGGATCATCCTGGATATAACAATACGTACGAGTTTAAAAACGATAATCTATCTCATTTCTAATCGATAATAATAAAGTGTTTCGGGTTAATTTAGTATTATTTTTCTAGTTTTTCAATTTCATTATTGGGGGAGGAAATGCATCTTTATTGTATCTGATTGATTAATTATTGTTTAACGTCCTTCTCGAGAGTATTTCACTCATATGGAGACGTCATCACTGTCGGTGAAGGGCTGCAAAATTTAAGCCTATGTTCGGCGCTTATGGCCATTGAGCAGGGAGGGATCTTTATCGTGCAACACCTGCTGTGACACGGGACCTCGGTTTTTGCGGTCTCATCCGAAGGACCGCCCCATTTAGTCGCCTCTTACGACAAGCAAGGGGTACTGAGGACCTATTCTAACTTGGATCCCCACGGGACTTATTGTATCTGTGATAGATAAATGATTTATCTTTGATACATGTAACAAATAAATAAAAGATGTAATAAATTTTATATTTTAGGTATCAGATTAACGCCCGGACTGAATTGGCGATTCGATACAATGATATCTCACCTTTAGAAAACCATCACTGTGCGGTTGCTTTTAAAATCTTATCTAATCCAGAATGCAATGTTTTT
This sequence comes from Ostrea edulis, assembly GCF_947568905.1. Lineage (NCBI taxonomy): Eukaryota > Metazoa > Mollusca > Bivalvia > Ostreida > Ostreidae > Ostrea > Ostrea edulis. The sequence goes on along the minus strand of NC_079165.1, from coordinate 94,455,312 downwards.
GCCAATGTCGATAAAGATACATTCAAAAGGATCCGTGCTGTAAGTCACTTCTAACACATAACATGTAATGAAGAACTTCTAATCACATGGTCTTTTGTAATACAACTATTTGACATGTATGAAATTAACACACATAGTGTTTATTTATTTTGATAAGGGCATAACTATGTTGATTCTTGCCACGGATATGGCACGTCACGGAGAAATAATGGATAATTTTAAAATGAAACTTGAGCCCGAATTTGACTACAAGAACAAGGATAGCCTCGATACGGTACAACATAGAGGGCGCTAGCCTCTGTACATTTGGAGTGTAGCTAGTTTGTTGTTTTCGTGTGCGTATTGTGTTTGCTTTACTGAGAACAATGATATTTAATGCAATGGGTATCCCTCTAAGTAAATCGTCTCTTCTGTTCTTTACCAAAGACGAATTTAATGTGAATTCGTTGTCTATGAGAAAGAAGAAAGGTGACACGACAAAATTCATAACGTAATCTTTGATATTTCATTGTTTCTAGTTTTCGATACAATGTACACTGGACCTTTCAACTATACATAAATATTTGTCAAGATGCGGGTATGTCTCCCAGCCAATTGGTGTCTGTATTTATTTTAGGACTCGCGTGTTTTCTTCATTTAAATAGATGACAAGCTTTCACACCGTAACATGTGTTTCTGTTATGATTTACATGGAAACAAAAAGAGCTGCATTGTTAACTTGAAATGATTAATAGAATGGTTTGAACATAAATACATTATAAGGAATGCATTGGATGATTTCTGCAGAATCGGCTTATACATACTTGGTTTTCATATCCATGCAAAATAGAAATTTATTCTTTAACTACAAGAAGCTTATCACTACATATTCAAATTTCAACAGCGTGAATATACTAATCAAATTGTACACAGAAGCCAACGAATTTAAGCTGAATCATCTCGCTTGTCTGTTGTAATACGGGTGAAATAATGTGCAGATGTTGTCACCGCAACGAACAGAATACGAAATACAACTAAAACTCTTTGTTTACACCCTTCCTCGTTTACTGTTGATATTTATGATCTGTATTGTGTACAACAGGGAATGCTGCAGCTAATTCTAGCTACAGATATGGCAAGGCACAAAGATATCCTGGAATCACTTCAGAACAATATTAAAAAATTTGAATGGGAAAACAAATCCCATATGGATTCGGTAATATGAATCTCATCAAATCCGGTTCCGTGCCTGCTTCCTTTAAACTCGTTTCATTCCTTTATCTATAACCTACCAATTTCAAAGTTTCCTTTTCTAGCAGTTTGAATTTCCTTTTTTTTTTTTTTACCAGTTTATTTCATCAAATTACAAGCCAAGTACATATAGGTATATTAATTTCTTTATTTTTATGAACTTGGTTATTTTACATACTTTGCACTGTATAATATGATACAACTGTACTACTGATTCGTTGCTTGCATGGAATGTAGCATGTTTTGTTTTGTTTTGATCATACATTAACATTAAATCTAATGTTGCACGATAAACGTATCATTCATTGACAACAAATCATTTAACATAAAAATTTCATTAATATTTTACCTGTCAGAATTGATGATAAAATTTCGTTACAAAACATTTGAGCATAATAAAGTAATAATTGAAGGAAATATTTTGAAAGAAACGAATCAAGGAAGAAAGGAAATTTTCTACCATTTGGTATCGATTTACATTTTAGCTGAAAATGGTGCTGATAAAATGTTGTGACATTTCCAACGAGGTCAGACCTATGGAAGTTTCTGAACCCTGGGTTGATTGTCTTCTGGAGGAATATTTCAATCAGGTATTTACATGTGTAATAAAATATGCCACATCTTACAGATACCTACATCTAGTTGTTATAGTAAGGCGCTCACTGTATAACGAGGGAAGTGGTTCCCAGAGGCCGCGACACACCTATAAAACTTCTAAACTAGGTCCCAACTATCCCCTCGTCATGCGACGTTAAAAATAAAGTTACGAGACTTTCATGTAATACTTGAAACGTTGTACATGTGATACTGGTAACTAGAGGTGAGCAGAAGAAAAAAACAGATCTGGATATCCTGTTGCACGAAAACAATACCTTCAATTAGACCCACCACTTCATCTTTTGTATGATGATCCGATGTCAACAAAGATCGTGTCATCACATCCGTCGTCTTTCATCATATCTACTCATTTCCAGTGCACAGGGAATCATAAGAATGGGGTGATACTGACGTAATCAACGTAGGTCAACGAGTTGTTATTTTGCGAGATAAGAAGGCTTATGGGAATTGTTTTCGGCGTTAAAAATTCTGTTAAATATTTGTTGCTCGAATATTCTCTGTCTCGATTTCTACAGTTCGCTGTACTTGTTAAAAAGTACACTTGTTCAATATTTGTTAGCAGAAATGATAATTATCATCTATTGTTGATAATTAAGTACCAATAGTTACAAACCAATCGATATTACGTTTAAAATACATGTGTCCGCATCAATCAACATTGGAAATGCTGAAAAAAGAGTGATCGCCCTTTTCATTGAAACGCAAACAGTTTGGAAAAAAAATGGACCGTCCGCATAATGTTAATTTTTTGTACAAAAAAAAATTGAAAGTCCGCATAATAATTATAACAATGTTTTTATACACTATGCTAGAAAGTAATTAGGGTTTAATGAATAATACAATCCGCTTCCTGCACTGTTTGTGAAAGTGCTGACTATCAGTTTGGCATACTATACTCAAAATGTATCATTATATAAATGGCAATAAAATACGTTATATATACATGCATAACTTCAAAAACAAATTATCTGTGATTCGATAGAGCTTGATTTGCGTATGGTAAGTTTTTAAATCGAAGCAGGCTACTGACAAATAATTTGATGTTACACGGGTTTCAATAGTCAGCATTTCGCAAATTGTATGGTCGTTATAACCATATAATTTACCAAAACAATCTGTCATTGGATCAAATGTTACCTGACATATGTCCTACCAATAGAGAATGTTCCTTACACAGTGATTTAGACTACATAGTACTCTGTTTATCCTATCGAGATATAGGGTTTACGGTGGGTGTGACCGGTCGACAGGGGATGCTTACTCTTCCTAGGCATCTGATCCCACCTCTGGTGTGTCCATGTTTGCCTTACTGTTAATTTTGTATTCTTTAGAGGAGTTATGAGATTAATCACTGTTCGTTATCTTCACCTTTTCATGTCAATAGTGCGCAACAATGTGCAGACCAACTGAATGAGTCGTGTGCATTTATATTAGATTTTGATGTGAATATCTGAAAGACAAATTCATATCCGTACTTTTCAGTAAACAACCAAGGGTGCTATTCTTCAACGTATTTGATTGGAATGACATTGCAAAGTCGACCTTTCTTTGAAAGTCGCATTGTGATGTCATAGTGAGATTTTAGTCAAATGAATCACAACATATCAAGTTTCATGTTGGAATGTAAATATAATGTGTTGAAAATAAAATTTCCGTTCGGAAGCAGTAACTCTGATAAATATTATGAATTTCTTGGAGTTCCTTCTTCCGTCAAAACACATATCTCCAAAGGGATTACTACAGGACTGTTTCTATTCAAAACAAAAAGAATGTATGTGCAATACATACCGGTGTTATATAGTGTAGATGTGCCCCAGTAAAAGTAGGATGAAATCAATATTGGCAATCAACGAAGTTGGGTGTTTTGTACCTCCCGTGTGAATACTTCAAGGGTGGTGCACTTCTGCTATTTGTGGTCATAGTCTATTCCAGATTCGTATTGTGTTCAGAAGAAGGAGTATTGTGTTCTTAAGTCCTGACTTTAGGTACTAAGTAACACTGATTGTGGTGCAGTCTTGTTCTCGTTGTTAGGAGGAATTTGTATTTTCTTAATGGTGTAGCTTCAAGTCCAGGAACAATTCTATACAAGATGATAGTTTTTTCGTTCATGCTCTCTGTTTTTGTAGTGTATCCCAGTTTAGTGCCTGTAGTATGGGTGTTACAATACCGGTTAATAAGAAAGCACACTCTGCTTCTTATTTCTTTATATTTTCTTTGGTTGCTGGGTCCAAGATTGTACACGAGTATTCCATTAGCGCTCAAACAAATGTCTGATAGCATATCACTGTGGTTGTGCTTGGACAGTTCCTGATGTGTCTTTGATGGAAAGCTTTGCCTGAGTTTGCTATTTAGTGATACTGCTACGCATGTAAATTACAGTCATTTACAATCCTTTCTATGCAAATGAGAAAATACAAAACCAATACTTTTTAAATGAATAAATTAATATTCAACTCTTATGACACGAAATAGGAATAACGCAGAAGTGTACTACATCAAGTCATACGATGATGTCACAGGGATTGCTAAAATATCGAAACAATACTAAATCTAGTTAGCGCAAGGACACGCCCTCGAAATTATTTTCACTTGGTTAAGTGGATTTAGATATATATCAATGTTATTGCTGCACACATTGTTTATCGCTAATTTAAGAAAATGATACCGATACAGGATTGTGTATTTTGTCAATTATTGCACATAAAATGTTTGAATCATTATTAATACATGCTTTATGTATTTCTAAGCTCTTATTTCATGTTTTGCCACTGTTATTATATGCTTTGTTCGATAAGACTTCTAATGTCTTTCATTTTGTGTATGGAATGAGTCTATCTGTGCTTTCAAGTGCTATTATATATCCCCTTCTTATATCTTACTCTTTACGAAATGCCAGAATTTTGGGGATTTAACTTCGGATTGACAATATATTGGGTATGAGTGGAATGTGCTTTCTTGTATTTCAGACTTTTGTACTACTTAAATCTTCCGTTGCTTTTGGTTTTCGTGCCTTCTGTTAATCTCTGTTTTCCTTTCGTATGACACGTTGCACACTAACAGAATATGGTAATTGGTACAGTATTGTGATGAATATTTTTGAGACCAGATTTTATGGCTGTAGCTAAAAAAATGTGAGCATCTTTAATTAGATCTTCTGCTGTTGATTTCATATCTGATGCGTTAGCTCACTTTTTAGATTCCTAGCCATAAATGTGGTGTCAATATAATCTACCACATGGTCGTTGAGGTCAGTTAATAATCAAAACCGGTTATCACAAATAGGTGAAGAATATTTGGTCCTCTAGTTGGAAAAGTAACGGATTCCTCCTGACTACATTCATTTATTATTTCTGTCTTTCGTAATGGTTGGCATGGAGTTTAGTTTCTAGGGATGAAGGTAGAATGCCAATCAATATCAGGTAAGATGAAATCACCTACTACATGTAGGCCTTTGACGTGACAAGTTGTCGAGGTAGGTAATACTACAGTCTCTAATCTTTAAAAATTATCAAAGTATCGAAAATTAAATTTAGTGATAAATGACCATGTCATATATGGATCGCCAAATTAACATAAACTCAATTATTTGAAGATATCATCAATTCAATTATTGCTCTCTTTAATTGAATTAATGCACGCATTAAATCAATTATTGCTCTCATCAAATGAATTAATGCGCGCTTCAATTCAATTATTGCTCTCATCAATTGAATTAATGCGCGCATCAATTGAATTAATGAGAGCAATAATAGATTTGATGAGCGCATTAATTCAATTATTGCTCTCTTCAATTCAATTGATGAGAGCATCAATTTCGTAGAAATATTGCTCGCAGTAATTGATTTAGAGCTCGGTATAAATAATTTGATGATCTCTTTAATTCAATTGAAGATATCTTTAATTATTTACAATGCTTTTGTATAAGGAATTAATGCGCTCATCAATTCTTTTAAAGAGAGCAACAATTCAATTAAAGAGATCATTAATTCAATTGTGGATATGTTGAATTGAAGATATCTTTAATTATTTAGTTGCTCTCTCTAAAAGAATTATTGCTCTCTTCAAATGAATTAAAGATATCATTAATTCAATTGAAAAGAGCAATAATTGAATTAATGCGCACATTAAATCCATTATTGCTCTCATCAAATGAATTAATGCGCGCATCAATTCAATTATTGCTCTCATCAATTGATTTAATGCGCACATTATATCAATTATTGCTCTCTTCAATTGAATTGTAGCGCGCATCAATTCAATTGTTGATATCATTAATTCATTTGAAGAGATCATTAATTCAAATAAAGCGCTCATCAATTCAGCAGAAGAATTAATGCTATCATCAATTCATTTAATGCGCGCAATAATTCAGAATTGAAGATATCATTAATTATTTGAAGATATCTTTAATTAAATTGTTGCGCGCATCAAATGAATTGATGATATCTTCAATTATTTGAGTTTATGTTAATTTGGCGCTCCATAGTCATAGAATGTGTTCAGGAGTCAAAATTACCTGGTATTATTATTGATGAAACTTTGTCCTGGAAAAGTCATATAGAATCACTTATAAACAAGATTTCCAAGAGAATTGGCATTTTAAGAAGAATAAGATATTTAATGTCAAACGATGCGCTGCTGAAGATTTTTAATACTATGATTTTTCCACATTTTACATATTGTTGTACTATATGGAGCAATCCAAGAAATGCTGAAAATGTGAATAAGCTTTTTATATTGCAAAATCGAGCTGCAAGGGTAATTCTTAACATCAGAAATTTTGAAACCCCATCTAATGTCATGTTTACAGAACTTAACTGGTTGCCTCTATCAGATTACTTTGTCTATAGAAAAGTCATGTTAGTGTATAAAGTTTTACATGGTTCAATGCCAGATTATTTATATGTTTTTAAATATGTATTAGAAGTCAGTCAGAGGCAAACTAGAAATTCTAATTCAAATTTATTGTATATACCCAGGGCAAAAACAGAATATTATAGAATATCTTTCAGTATTTCAGGGAGCACAGTGTGGAATGCTTTGAGTCAAAATATAAAAAAAACCTCAACAATTGTTGTGTTTTAAGAGAAATTATCTTAGAGATTATCACCATACTTTTTAAGCTTCATTTTGTTCCTATTTATCTTACATTTATAATTATTTCTTAAGTTTATATGTATTCTACTTCTTTTAATCTGTGTTTATTTTACTAATATCTGTCTGTATGTATGTTATATGCAGGACCATATTGAAAACTAGCGTTATCGCTAAATACGTAATCATGGATAAATAAAGGCTTTATTATTATATATTATTATTATTACAGTTAGGTGGTGAGTAGAAACATCTAAGTACATGTGTATGTTAAATTACTCTTATTCTCCGGTATTGGTGGCTTTACATAGAGAAATTCTGCATCTGCATTAACATAAATCTCTTCACTAATGATGTTATTCAACAGCTACATGTATCATAACACCACTATAAAAATATCGATGGTATATTCTATATATAGTGTTTGTTTGAGAAAATTGCTCTGAACTAATTATATGGTTTCACAGCCTTGTTGCAGTTTCCCATATGATGTAAAATTGATTGTATCAATCTCTCTTTTTTATATATATACTTTTGGGATTCAATACCACAATCTTGTTGTGTGGCTTTGGTTGTGAAGTTTTATCAGACCCATTCTTCTTTACTGGGGATGATGCAGATATAGGTGGTGCTGGACGGGGTATAGAGTCTTACAATGACAACGATTGGAATGAGTTTTATATGAGTGAAAAATTCCAGACAAAGAAAAAAAGTTTGGAGTGGGATTAATTATACATGTACTTTGTAAATGATGTAAATAGAGATGTTCGGCAAATCTCAGTTTATAGATCGCTATCAAATATATAGATCTGCCCATAGCTTCATTTACAGGTGACAAACAAACAGTCTGCATGATGCCATTTACAGCAGTCGTCACAGGTCCCATGTAACAGCCCATGAGAATAGTTGACGAGAGAATTAGGTACACGTGGACCAGGAATTTACTCTCACGACCTCACATGCTTTCGTTGATTGTTTATGGGTTTATGTCGTTTTTATCAATATATCAGCTATATAGCGGCTGACTAACTGAAATAAGTTCAGTTGTCAGTGTTGGAGTTTCCCTGATGGTCCCCAGTGAGCCTATTCTTTTTCGAAAAACACCTGCTTTCGTGATCAGCATGAAGGCTGAAAGGGATATTGTTATTGGCTCGTACATTTCAGCACGTAAATGTATTTTTCGTCTAAGAATATAAACGATAATGATGGCGCGTTGAGTACTCTATTACATCATTTTATACGATAGATGTGGGTTTCCAGGCTTGATACTGGTGCTAAATACGATAGTAATGCTCTTTGAAAAAATGTCAACGAGATCGATCGCTTTCTCCTTAAATACCTCTAGATATTTTGCCAACATTCAGTAATATCAGGTAGTGTTTTAAGAGGTGATTGATGTCGAGCATATTTGATAGAAAGCAAGATGTGTTTATGAAAGGCTGATGCCCCCGTATGACAGAAAAATAACCAGGGTACCCAAAGGAAAGGACTTGCCACATGGAACACACGTAACAAAATTGAAAGACTATCGTTAAACATTCAAACGTTATGGTCAAAATAGTCAAACTCTAAGGTGAAGGTCACAAGATCAAACAAGTTGGTACCAAAACAAAGGTATTGTCAAGAGAAATACACATGTGAAATAAGATACCATTATCACTCATCATTCAAAAGTAATGGCCAATATTAAAGTTTTGCGGACAAACAGACCTATGTGCCCCCGATGTTTTGGTTGGTGTGTATTATGAATACCTTTTATGTAAATATCAAACAGTTACATGTATGATATAAAAAAGTATATCGTGTGGTTTCTTTTTTCAGTCCGACCGAGAGAAAATGGAAGGATTACCAGTAGCGCCATTTATGGACAGAGATAAGGTCACAAAACCAACAGCACAAATTGGATTCATCAAATTTGTTCTCATTCCGATGTTCGAAACAGTGGCGAAGGTATCTCATTGCATGTCATTTAAAGTTTCCAAGTTACAACACAGAGGATATGTAAAACAGAAAATGTTAATCACCATGTTCGTCAACACTGATACAGTGTACATGCTACTTCATGTACGGATAGAAAGATATTGTCGGTAGTCCAACATTGGCGTGTAGAAAGAATAGAATGTGTGGTTAGGTTATGAAGGTATGATATATGACTGTACAGGTTGTAAACCATGTTTGTATTGCAGTTGTTTCAAGTTATTGACAGTACTATGGTTGAACCATTAAGAATAGCACGTGATCGCTATGAAGATATGAAAGAGAAAAACTCGATGCCTCCGGTATGTTCGTTGTTTCTTATATAAAAGCTGAAATACACATGCAACCATTAGTAGTTTATCTTTTCATCATTAAAAATGGAGATCTGCAAGGGGGTAAAGTGGAAAAGTTAATGTAAATAGAATATCGTGTATTAGAATCTGTTTCACATGAAATGATCTGGTCAATGTAGTTTCTGTATGTGTGTTTTATTTTCTTGTAGCCTCCTTCACAAAACAAGAAGAAGACGGTGACAGAGAAATGATAAGTTTAGATCACAGACAATTCCTTATCACAGGGAGAACTATGATAATCCTCTGCATAAGTAACGACCTAGTGTGCATGTCCTTAGAGATACCCATTTAACTCGTGTTGTTGTCTTGGATATATAACTTTTTACTGTCGAACTTCCAGCACAAAATTTAACATTTACATTTTGGGTAACTAATGAGATTGACTGAGGAAGATGGTTCGCTGGCTTTGTTTTAGTAAATAGGATAACTCTGGCGCCAAAATATTCATTTTAATCTGGTCAATGTTATGATTTTGAAATTGGAAACCATTGGGGTTCCAAATAGTTTCACCATATTGTCTGGTTATGATATACCATGATATTCCCTGTAAGCTATGACATCTACAATAGCTAAGTACTAACATTTCTAAGAATCTTGCAGTTGAGTAAAGGTAGGGAACAAGGCGCAGGGGTTTAAGTTATTAAACACATTTTTTGTGCGAAGAAAATATCGTGCAGAATTTGTTTTCTGGGTTTGATCATGAGAGAAATATATTTATTATTTATTTTTATATTTTCAACAGTGAAATACTAATTTATCCATTGAATAAAAATGATATTTTCACAAAGTGAAAAATAACTGATAGTGACATGCTGTGTATTTCTATACAGTTTTAAAGATTTGATATAGTTATGTTCTAAAACCAAAGAAAATGTAATAATTTGAAAATCTAATGCTTTGTTGTTCGATATGGAAGTTGCATGTTTTTCAATCGTCAGACAAGTTTTATAAATATATTCTCTCATGCTTTTCACTCGTGAAAACAAAAACAAAATCCCATCTTCGTCGTGAAATAAATTCCACATCCAACCACAAAGTTTACATTTCCATTGTTCATTACAACTTATAATGATAGCCATATCCTCATCAATTGTGAACAATCCGCGTGCGAGTCTTGATAAATATGCTTAGTCTATTTTAACACCTGTAAATTCTAACAGAAATGATAATAGAATGCAAGTATAAACAATAAATTTCATTAAAAAATAACACTTGAGGATTTGACCTGCATCTCTTCTTGTATACCTTTATGAACCATAAACATGTTTCCTGAAGTATGTCGACGTGAGGATTCTAAAAATTGAAGTTTATTTTCTAAACATCAAAATAATAGCCGAAAGGGGAGATGCATAAATACATGTGTAATGACTAACATCATTTATAAAGAAAAATGTTTTTTATAATATGTGTATTGTTTCAATTTGGCGAAAATCACGTGTTTTCTCAAATCCACCGTTCTGGTTCTTAGGAATGTAGTCACTTAATTAATAGAACGATTCCGCTGTGATATATTTTTGTTTACTCTATATTCAATGTAGTCAATCAATTTCACACTACAGTAACCCATATTTTGTCAAGAAAGATTGTTGTGATATCAGTTTTGAATTGGTAACCTTTAAATCGTCCTCCATTTATGGAGTGAACACTTTGAAATACACAAACAAAAAATAATACTACTCATTACAAGGGTTTGGATTTTCATACATTAGGATTTTGTAAAAATAAAAATGAGTGATCATTATATTTATTTACTAAAAATACTTAATTTTCTTTGAAGATTTACTATGTGACTGTGATATAATTCCGAACTTTTCACAATAATGGACTAACTTCTAACTTGAAATATTCAAGAACATTGAAGCTTTGTCTTTAACTTATTTGCCCTGTTAGAATTATCCGTCCAACTGCAATTTCACTGCTAAATGTAATTAATTTCAAAATATAAATTTGATTTCCCATTATACCGATACCTTAAGTTGTACATGTACCATTTATTCTTATTTCTTTTGTCAAATGATTGTCAGTTGTTGTTTAATTAGTCTAACGTTAGTAATTTTTAAACAATTGTTTAGTTTTATATTTAACGATTTATTCCTCACATTGAAGTTACAATAAATATTGATAACACTCCAAAAATGTAGTTCGTGTTTTACACTGACAATATATACTCCATCGCAAAGGTATATTTCGTATTGTAAAAAGATGTTGATTATGTGTAAACTGAACAGACAAAGTCATGGCTACGTGAATATGCTGGTAAAGATCAAGATGAGTATGACAATGAGTGGGTTCGCAGCTAGCCACTAAAAGGATACCACCAAAATGTTACCCGATCTCTTATGTCGGTTATCCACTACCAGTGATGCTTATGGGGAGTCAAATATTTCCAGTAGGTAAGGGAGTCCTTGGGTACCTGGACATGCAACACACGATGTTTTGGCAAAAATGGAATACATTGCATTCCCTGGTGACTTGTATGAAGACGTCAGGGATCTTTATCATAGCACACCTGATGTGACACATGGCCTTGATTTTCCCGCCCCATAATGGCATTTAGTCTCATCTTACGACAAGGAAGGGGTATTGAGGACTTATTCCGGGTATAAAGGTGATGCGCCGTACACCCCCAGTTTTTCAAGGAGAGGAGGAAGGTCATTATGACAAAAATGATAGAAGCTGGTGTTATCCAGATATTTACTTCCGATTGGGCTGCGGCGCCTGCGCTTGTTCGTAAGGAAGATGATTCGATACGCAAGAGCTTGTTTTGCGTATGATCAAGGTACACTACTGACAAACAAGCTGATGTTACAGGGGTTTCAACAGTCTCGTTTAAACACAGCATTTCGCAAATTCCATGGTCGTTAAAACGATTTAGTTTACCAATACAACCTGTCATTGGGTCAAATGTTGTCTGACGTGTTCATACTAATGGTTAGGCCGCTCTTGTCACACTGATTTTAACTACGGATACTCCGTTTACCTGATCAAGATATAGGGCTCACGGCAGGATGTGACCGGTTGACAGGGGATTATCACCATACCTTTAAGCTTCATTTGGTTCCTATTTTCTTTCATTCATAATTATTTCTTAAGTTTATATGTATTCTACTTCTTTTAATCTGTGTTTATTTTACTAATATCTGTCTGTATGTAAAACTTATACGGTACCAATTTTGTTGCACCAGATGCGCATTTCGACAAATAATGTCTCTTCAGTGATGCTCAAGCCGAAAGTTTGGATATTCGAAATGACAAAAAACTTGTAACAGCTAAAAGGAAAACTACTGTGCCAAAACAAATCCACCAAAAACTGGAGCCAAATTCGTCCAAGGATCAGAGCTATGCATGAGGGAGTATGTTATATACAAGACCATATTGAAAACTAGCGTTATCGCTAAATATGTAATCCTGGATTAATAAAGGTTTTATTATTATATTATTACCTATATATGTACGCAGCTGATAGTTTGGATGTTTGAGATTTACTGAAAAATCCTGTTCATGGAGAGAATTCACTAGTAACAGTTTTTCTAGCTCTGGTGTCCAATTCCAGGGATATGTCCTCTTCGTTCAAGCTAAGGCTCACTCGATATGGTTCCCGTTTCCTATTATCCTCATTTAGGTGATACATAGAGTACTCTGTAGTGTTGTCATCACTGTCATGATCACTTTCATCACACGTAATATGTACCTTCCCCCTTCGAGTTAGCTGTACTTGCGTGCCTCTTTTCCCTTAGAACCGAACTCTCGATTTTTGTGGTGATCAAGATGGGTGTTCTTGGGCTCCACCATGCTTGCTGGCAGCTTGGTCCCTCTTCTTTTGACGACACAGAGCAATCATGTGACTAGACTTGTTTCATTGAAAACAATTTTTGTCTCAAGTCTTGTTTCCATGATGTTCTTTTGTTTTCATGCGAAACTTTGTTCACCTTTTCGTTATGCCCTGACTGCAGATCAATCATATTTTTGACAACGGTTTCCATAGACACGGAAATGTCATAGGCCCCCTTGTAAGTTAGCTCCTTCTCCAATTGTAGAATTCACTGTATCTTATCGTCCATCATTCCAAAAACCAAACGATTTTGTATCATAACTTCTAATGTCGCCCCAAAATTACAATTTTCAGACACGATTCGTAATTCCGTCACATATGAAGCAACAATCTCACTTGGTTTCCGGAAGCAAAATTTGTATCTCTGTACAATCTCACCGGGTTTTGGTGCGTGGTGGTTTTGAACAAGATTCACTAATTCAGCAAAAGACTTGGTTCCGGGCTCGTCTGGCGCCAACAAATCACTCATAAGTTTGTAAATTTTGTTACCACAAACACTCAACAGGATTGATGGCCGCTTTCCCAAATCCGCTGGCTCTGTGTCTCCAATACCATTCGCATAGAAATAGTCGCACAGACGCTCACAGTAATACTTCAATTATCTTTTTCCTCCACAAAAAACTATTAACTTCCCGAAAGTTCCTGCCATAATTGAATCCTCGTCACCAATGTTAAATCTCGGGTCTAGGGAAAACACGGGAGCACAAAACCACAGTTCAATACACATTTATTAACTAACAGAACACGTGCAATAACATTACTTAATGAAGCCATAGACGGACATATAAATTCTGATATACTACGATGTGTTTAAACACCTACAAGTTCTTCTCAGAAAGTACATCGCAAATTCTCATCACACTTTAGAGTGAAGTTACCCCATACAAACTAATTTTTGTTTTGAACTAGTTCAGTAAACTTTTCATAATTATGTTTCTCAAATTGGTTTAAAACAGGATTTAAATCAAAACTGGCGAACTATTAAATCATTTGATTCACATCACACCAGTAGGTGATAAGTCGAAAACTGTCCAATATGTCAGATATCAATTATCCGGGATTGTTTTAGAAAGTGTGCGCCTTATAACTTTTAAAGTTAAAGGAATTTACCGGAATTAGGTTGTACACTACCTGGCAGTGTCCAAGAAACCAGGCCACTGTTTACAATATAGCAGTTTTTCTGCTTGTCATTCATATAGTGCAATACGTTTTCGATTATTGCGTTTGACGAGAAGAAACGACGTGTATTCATAATTTTGCCCTTAGATTGTCACACTGAACAAAAACTAACAACATAAACACATTCGCAATGCCGAGTTTAAAATTTTGAAATTTCATTGTCTTTGGTCAACAATTTGGCATGAAGGATTACAAAATTAAGGCGTTCGAAAAGGTAGTGTGTAAAAAATCATTACCTTGAGATAAGGGCATTCAGACAGGTTCAGTGTCTAACAAAACTCTTCGGACCATAAATTTTTATTTATGGATTTAGATACGCATGCTGTACATCTATTTTGTTGTTATTATTATTATTATATAATCACAGGGTACCGATATTTATGGTGGCTGACATTTATTTAATTAACTAAGTGCCAGATGGATTGATTCAAACAATATTAAAACAGGTTGATCAGGGGTCAAGAAACCAAAGTCTACGAACAGGAAGTTCATTTCGAATGTTCCAGCGGTATTTTGTTATTTGAAGACAGCTCGTTACCCTGCTCAACACTACTTACCTGCTATGCATCAAAACGAAAATACAATTTCCATTAAATATAGGTATTATCGATTTTCGATACAGGTATTATCGATATTCGATATATTAATTAACCAGTGGTCAGCGATACATGTACTAACCCCACTCGATTGAAACTTGATGCTGTATACATATATACCTGTACTTCGGATATGGGCTTGGAGCGTCAATAATTAAATACTTAATCGGGTGAAATTTTTATTCCTGTGAGTAACATAACTATCGAAATCATTGTTATATCCAACACTAGCAGTAGGAGACTACAAATATTCGTCACATTCCCTTAACTCTCAACGTCACACAGCCAAGGATTGAAATTAGCTCCTGAGAGTTTGAGCACAAGTGCACTGGATGCTACAACTAAGTATATACTAGTTCATATTACACATCTATTACTCAACCATATCCAGTTGAAAAAATTGTGTTGACTCAAATGTTGGAAGCGTTGTACTGGAATTAAGAGACTTTATTTTGTGGCGGAAGGATTGATTAATCAAAAAGTTCTAAATCTGTGTGATATTACAGTTTCTGTTTTATCCGATATATCTTCTATTTTTATACTCCTATACGTGTATTTCAGTTTTATAATTTATGATATAAGTAGTTGAACTAGTTCAAATGTTGTAATTTATTAATTTGGTTGATATATTTTTCCAAACAGAACACCGATTCTTAAATGTTTTTAAATTGATAAACTCGAAATTTTGTATAAAGTTATGTTGATTGATTGATTGTATCTTGAGGGGTAATATATTCTAGCGGAAAAAAGAAACTGTGCATTATAGAATTTAGTATAATTTTTCTATATTTATTGTTTATATTTATAAAATCTAAACAATCGATAAATGTGATGTTTTTTAACAATATTGAATAGTACCCGACTCAGATGCATGGACTATGTAATGGTTATCTTCTAGCATCCGAGTAAATATTCACATTATCAAATAGATGGGCGGTCCTTCTAACACGAGTGCGCGGAGCGCACTCCCTGAGAGAAGGACCGCCCATCTCTTTGATAATGTGAATTTACGAGAATGCTAGAAGATGACGGACATGTCACATATTTCAAACGCTTTTCACTTTACATTTATTGAACCATACATTTAATACAATGGTATATTGTCATATACAGTGTACCATCTTCGGACGATGCATGTGTATATAAAATTTAATACGCATTACCCGTAAAACAGGAGAACTATTCAACATCTTTGGCTGAAAAAAAAAAAACGGTCCCAGGTATGTGTATATCTGTTACATACACATGTAACACCCCCTGTCTGCTTCAACGCCCCAGACATCGATCATCGCACGCCTTACCCGTAAAACAGCAAAACTAACGTAACGAAAACTGATTATCCCTGTCCGCATCAATCACAGATTGGTGGCTTCATAAATTATTTTTCAGGAATTTAATTCTATACATGTATTTGTACAAATGTTTTAAGAAAACATGTATACATGTAACACAAATATTAAAGTAGGAAAAGGATTAAATGAGAGAACGGTCACAGGTATGTGTATATCTGTTACATTTGTACATAACACTTCTTGTCTGCTTCAACGCCCCAGACATCCATCGGCGCACGCTTTACCCGTAAAACAGCTAAAGTAACTTCACGAAAACTGATTATCCCTGTCTTGTTTCTACTGTGTAATTCTGATGTTAGTACCGCCCATGCGATAACAAGGTGGGAAGAGCTCGTTTAATCACATATGCGAAAACATGACCCTGTTGATGATAACCAGATACAATTCCTGTACAACAAGAGAAAATCACTTTAAATATGTGACAATTCATTGTTAGTGAACACATGTTGTTTATTGAAGTGTTCGGACGCACGAGTTTTACTGGCCAATAATATTTGGAGTAAGAAGTGTAAAAGGTTTGTTTGGACACTATTCGTTAAGGAAAACACTTTAATTTTTAACAAAATTTACCTTTTTGACATGCCACGATTCAGCGAAAACCAAGGTAATCGTGCTGTTGGGATGCTTCAAGCTAGAATGGCACAAAATATCGTAGCAAGACACTTTGGAGTTCATCGGAACACCATCCAGTCATTATGGAGATGTTTCCAACAATCTGGTAAGACTCGGGATCGACTACGTTCTGGGAGTCCTCGTCTGACGTCGCATCGACAAAACAACCACATTAGACTTGTGCACCTGAGAAATCGTTTTCAGACAGCAAGTTTGATTGGTCGTAGCATTGCTGGACTTCGACCAATCAGTCCAAGAACTGTGCGTAATTGTATGCACGAGCAGATCAGACCAAGACGTTCAGCGGTGCTCCAAATACTGCTTCAGCGTCATCGTATCGCTAGACTAGCGTGGTGCAGACGACATCTGCGATTCAGAATATAGGACTGGGCCAATATTCTGTTCACTGATGAATCCAGATTTCATTTGGATAGCAGTGACGACCGTTTTAGAGTGTATCGTCGCGTTGGGGAGCGGTACCAGGACGCTTGTGTTATGTAACGTCGACAATTCGGTGGAGGTAGCGTTATGGTGTGGGTGGAATAACAGCACGTGGAAGGACCCCTCTACAAATTGTCAATGGAAATCTCACCGGCGTACGCTGTCGAGAGGAAATTATTCAGCGCCATGTGATACCCTTCATACAGAGACAGCAAAATCACATCACTCTACAGCAAGACAATGCTAGGCCACATGTTGCACGTGTAGTCAGGGACTTCTTTGTTCAACAGAATGTTGATAACTTGCATTGGCCATCTGTTCCCTCCGATTTATCGCCGATCGAACACGTCTGGGATGAAATGGAACGACGTCTACGCCGTTTACCAAATCAGCCAGTGACATTGGCTGATTTAGGCCAGGCTTTAACCAACATCTGGAACAATATCCCTTAAGCATTTCTGAACAGTTTAGTGGCATCAATGAGGCGCCGTTGTCAACCATGCGGGAATGCAAATGGCGTTCACACGCGTCATTAACTTTGTTAATTCAAGTTCGAATACCAGTGTCTTTCGTGTTTGTTGAAATTTACGTTATTCAACGTTAACATTAATGAATTATGAAATATATATATATATATATATATATATATATATATATATATATATATATATATACTATATATATTTACCATTGAAAATTTATGAATGCCTTAATTTTTTAGGAATTTTATTTTGGTATACTGATTCCAACCAAATTAACCCTCCAAAATATCTATAGCGCGCATCCAAAGTATGGAGAGCACGCATACCTATGTATGCCTTCTCCTGAAGTACAAGGTCATTTCAAGCAGATTCTAAATTTAACTTCCATATTAACGTAGATAATACATCCTTCTTTGGTGGAGATAAAAATTAACAGGGTATAAAAGAATGCACTCTGCCGTGCCCGTAATTAAATAGCATACTTTTATAATAAATACAAAATACGGCACACTAACAACTCAACTTTATGACAAACGGGATGATTTCAGCTTGTCCATCGTCAATTTCCCTTATGTATTTAGCAATATTCCATTATCACCTGCATATGGTGCTTGTTCTGCGTATAATCAGTTTTTAAATCGAGGCAAGCTACTGGCAAACAAGTTGATGTTATAGGGGCTTTAACAGTCTCGTTTAAAGTCAGAATTTCGCAAATTCTATGGTCGTTATAACGGTCTAGTTTGCCAATACAACCTATCATTGGGTCAAATGATGTCTGACGTGTTTCATAATAGGCCGTTCTTGATACACTGGTTGTTTTTTGTTTTTTTTTTACTAAGGATTACTCCGTTTACCTGATCAAGATATAGGGCTCACGACAGGATGTGACCGGTCGAAAGGGGATGCTTACTCCTCCTAGGCACCTGATCCCACCTCTAATATGTCCAGGGGTCCGTGTTTGCCCAACTCTTTATTTTGTATTACTTATATAGGAGTTATGAGATTGATCACTGTTTGTTATATTCACCTTTTATGCATCTACATCTAAACAAGAGGCCTTGAAGTCTTATTGGTCACCTGAGTATTAATTGAAAGCATCACTAACTCCAACGGCTAGAAATCTACCTGTAGAATTAGTTATCATGTTCTACATATATAAGTTAAATTGTAATATTTAGCAGCAATATTAGAACAAGATGTTTACTTAAAACACAAATGTCCCAGAAAGTGCCCATAATGATAAAAGACTTTACATAATGTCAACCCGCCCTAGAGTCAGAACCCCGAGCTTGCGAAATTCACAATTTTGGCTCATCCTTTTCTGGTTTTCCCTTAATATACATTTGGTTTATATAGTACATGTATCATTAAGTCTTTCAAATGACATACATCTATTTACTACGACTACTTTGGACCCCACCCTGGTGCCAAAAATCACCTACCCCTGGGATCATGCAAGGTGAAGATAACGAACAGTGATCAATCTCATAACTCCTATAAGCAATACAAAATAGATAGTTGGGCAAACACGGACCCCTGGACACACCATAGGTGGGATCAGGTGCCTAAGAGGAGTAAGCATCCCCTGTCATGGAATTTACAATTTTGGAAAAGACAAACTACTCTTCTTAGATATTCATTTAATTTCAATTTAGTACCAATGGCAATAAAGATGTTATTTAAATGTTTTACACATGAAAGGTGAAGATAACGAACAGTGATCTATCTCATAAATCCTATAAGCAATATTAATATAACATAACGCTATTTACAAAATTTGGTCCCGCCCTTGAGTCAGAACTCTATTCCGGAAATCTTTCGAAGAGGTATTCCTGCTATAAATGACCATGTAATAAGTTTCTCTTACACATGTGCTGATGAAGAAAAGATGTTTGAAAATTGGTAGCTTTGGTAGTTTGTTCCCTAACTCTGAGGTTTCGAGAGCGCAGAAGTCCAGAAAATTACAACTTAATACCATATTAGAAAAGATCAAGAAATTAAAATGTCCAACACACACATTTACATACACTATGACTATTTCGGCCCCACCCTGGTATAAGAACAGGAAATTTACCATGTTGGAAAAGGCTACCTACCTGCTCCTTTTAAATATCCATTTAGTTTCAATAGTAACTGTGTACAAGCCGATGACCGTAAAATATACTACAAAACTTGTAGATCGTTTTATCGATAATAAATAAGCTTGCTTTGGATAAAACTAGTGACTAACATTAAGAATTCTCCACTGGATACTGATACTTATCGCAAAATGATGCAAATGAATAATCAATCGTTTGAAATTGTGATCATAAAATTCAAACGATGAGGTCAGCTACCATTGTTTGATGACCGTATACACAGTGAATAGAAAAGATGATATTTATATGGTATACACGTAAACACTATATTTGCCAAAGTTGGCTCATATGGACATTGCTTTATGAAGAGTAGGAGTATGAAATGAGCCTGGGTCGATTTGACTAGCTACCTACCATGAATACGTCAACAAACAAAATCATTTGAATCTGCGAGCTTTTGGGTAGCATCGGGTTTTAATGAATGTTTGAAGGAATGCTTGGACACAATTATATTGGGAAAATATGAAAGAAATTTTTGGATATTAAATTTTGGACACGGCATTGCAAGAATACAACAATATAAGGTCCCAACCATGAGCATTTCTGTCTACGTCGTAAATCGAAAGATGGTAGAAGGGGTGGATCTGTAGCTCTCTGATTTGTTCCAATATTTTCCCAGAGAGCTACAAATTTGCCGTTAAATCAATGTAAGAATTTTTCATAAATATTGACAATCATACTACATGTATTATGCACTTTTCACAAGAATACAGAAAAATCTTAATACTTTCATGATACAACTGCTTATATACACGAACTGTTATATTCTAACCCTTTTACACATTTTTAACTTTTATGTCCGTCGGATGGGACGTTAAAAATTGCCCCGTGTCAAGGACCACCACCCCCTTAGCACGCAAAAGATAGTTTGATTTTCGAAAGAATAGGGTGACTGGAAGCCATTAGGGAAACTCCATAACTTTTCAATATCGAACATATTTCATCTAGTTAACCGCAGTAAAATGGTTGATATATTGCTAACCTGGCGTTAAACTCCAAACAATCAATCTATATCCGGGATCATGAAATTTACAATTTTGGTAGAGTCATTCTTGATCTACATGACTTTGCATTAAGTTTTTCTTACACGTGTGTGGTTGTAGAGAAAATTTAAAAAAAAAAAAGGTTAACTTTTGGCCCTCTGCAAAGTCCCCGGGGTTGTAGAAGTCCTGAAATATGCGCAACTTATATCATCCTTGGCCCAATGATGGTCACTATCAAATTTGATAAGCATTAGATGGATAGTTATTAAGAAGTTACATGTATAAATGATCAATTGTTAACGCGCGCATTTAATCACTATGCCAATTTTGGCTCCCTTATGGTACCAACACCTCTACGCCTGGGATCATGGAATATACATTTGGTAAAGTGCTATACCTGCTCATTCTAAGTATCAATGCAGAGTCAATTTAGTAGCAATAACATTAACACATATTTTTTAAAAATGTTTACACATAAATACTATGAATTTTCTAACATTTGTCCCATCCTGGAGTTAGTTTTTCTTGCAGATGAAAGTCAATCTCATAACTCCAGAAAGGAATTACAAAATAGAGAGTTGAACAAGCACGGACCTCTGGATATACCTGAGGTGGGATCAGGTGTCTAGGAGAAGTGAACATTCCCTGCCGATCGGTCACACCCGCTTTGAGCCCGATAAGGTTTGTTTGTGGTTGTGGAGAAGAAGAGTTTGAAAATTTGTCAATTTGTGACAGTTTCAGCCCCGTGGTTGCAAGAATCCTGAAATTTATAATTTATGTCCCAAAGATACTTCATTCCAAATCTAAAAAGAATTGGAAGGGCAGTAATCAAGAGGAAGTTAAAAATGTTCAATTGGTAACTGACGACGGACGTATACGAATAGGAACTCAAGTGACCTGAAAATATACATATAGTTTTCCATGCCTTATTAACTATTAAATACAAAACAGCTATGGTTTCTGGTTATATTTTATTGTTAAGACAATCATGTCAGTTCATATTGTGGTATGAATACAATGAATATAAAAATAAAATAATTTACAGAGCAAACGGTGCAAGGATATAAAAACATATCTTGTGTGATTTCTAAAATAGGATTTCATTGTAATAATATCTTTAACTTTGGACGGATTAAAGCACTCCTTTGTGGCAAAGCTGTTTGAATATGATAACAAGAATCACATTTCAAAACATTGAAGTGGAGAATTCACATTTTCCATCGAATCTTTAAATCATCATCAATTCACTGCGTAGATGTGAAAATTATGTGCATTGACAAAGGAATCTTTGAATATATGAATCAATTTAGAAAATGCATATTAGCTCAGATATAGTGCAACATTAAGAAGCAGGAATATTTAAAGAATGCACTATAGATTTCGTATTTGGTAAGAGTATAAATGAACCTTTTAAATAATGCAGTGGACCAAGTAATATTGGAGATATATTAAATACACTGTCGGTTATCGTAAGATTTCTGATTAATACGACCAGCAGGAGACAATTTCACTGAACTTGAAAGGCTGGCAGTGATTATGGGAAGGAGATTACATTTAATCTTATAGAATAAAATATGCGCTTGAATATCCAAAGGATACGTTAAGTATGTGATTAGATTTTCTTTAATAAAGCATATCGCTACACTTTTCTCTTTGGACAGGAGGTAGTGAAATAAGCTCTTTATAATAAAAATACCTTTATGATAAGATTGTTTCATACATGTAGGTAAATACGAGAATAGCTTTTAGAAATGGCAATGGGTTTTCATACATCTTTCATTTGCGTAATATCAACTTCATTTTGGCATTTTAAAGCATATTAAATTTGCTTGCACATGTACAAAAGCATACAAAAAGTACTGGCATATCACGTTCTCTAATTCTTTGGTATGTCATAAATGGTCTTAGGAATAGCTAAACACCTTAACCATTCCGTCACTCTGAACGATTATCATTCGATTGCTTCCGCTCACTCGGATTGCCACTGGTTTTTCCAGTGCACTTTCTAATCCGAGTACATGTCTCTGAAACATGCCATCACTGGCGAGTAACTGGACTCGATTGTTACCGAAGTCTGCTACGAAGAGGTTCCCGAGTTTATCTGCGCATGCGCCTTGTGGTCTCTTTAGACCATTTTGACCATTTGGTTTGTACCTGAAGATAACTCTTCCCGTAAGGTCTATGCAGATGATTGCGTTTTGACCGACATCTGAAATGATGATTGATCGATCCGGTGTTGCTGATACATATCGCGGCTCATTGAAAAGTACCCTGTCGTCTGCCCCAGCTCCAAATGAACGCAAGACACTTCCGTCTAGATGAATGATATCAACGACCTGGTCACGCACGGACGAGACAATCAGGAAGGCGTCTTTTTCGGAATAAGAGATTCCGTCGTACTGACGTTCCGTCTTGGCGCGTTTGATGAGCTGCATCGTTTTTCGAGTGGCGAGGAATATTACCAGTTTGCCTATCATTGTAATGGCGACGTCATCTCGGTTTCCACAAGTAGTTATATCCCTTGGTTCGTCTTCAAGCTGTACGTAATCAACCAAATCTCCAAACTGGAAAACAATGAATAATGAAATAGAACACAAAATAGATTAATGCAAGCCTGTCTTTTAATTTCGTACACGTCACAATTAACAGATCGTACATTGAAAAGTAATATCATGTCATGGGTATTATTCATAAAATTTTCATTCATATTGATGTAATGGCACGAATTTCGCTAAGTTTCAAAACAATGTGAAAAGTTTCTCGGTTTTATTCTAAATATCAATCATAACAACCCCACAGTCGTAATTTGTTTGTAAGTTGAAGCTTGTAAATGAAATGTCAAAGAACAAGAATGACTTTAAATCACAAGATACTTTCTAATCAGTTTAAAGTGCACGATTGCGCTAGATATCTTAAATTATGACACGTTTTCGAACATAACTGAGTCAAATTCACTATTGACCTACTGATTATTACCTTACTGAACTTCTGTATACGTTTGTTTTTGCAATCCGTGACGATAATGTCATCTGACGATGTACAAGTCACTCCCCACGAATTTAGTCCCTCGTCAGAATCCCCCACATCCACCATCAGATCCCCAAGTCTGTCAAAGCCTTCAATGAAATGCTCAACTGTTTCATCCAAAATGAAATCTAATCGAACGGAAGGAGCTTTCTGTTCCGTGCTACCGATAGCTCCTTGGCAAGAATCTAACTTCTTTCGAACTTGGTTGTATGCTAGGAGTATCTCAACATCACTTCCGTATCGTAAAAGGGTCTGCATCCTGTCATTTGCAGCTTTAATCGATTTCAACCCTGTTTTTCTTGGCTCTATGCGGTCTTGTAAAAGACCTTTAGCTTTTTCTGATTGCGACTGGAGATTCTTTAAAAGATTGGATTGGTACTCGCGAACTTTATCGCAGATAGAATTGCAGACGGCATTTATTCTCTCTTGTGCTTCATGAATGCTACTCTCTAAATTCCTGTCCGGTTGTCCCATTCCACCAATATTTTCAACGGTCATCTGTAACTTACTAAGCCTCGAGATGACGTCGTTGACATCTGTTCTGGAAGTTAAAGCATCCGCAACGGTGATTACATTTTCACACCTCCTATGAGATACGGCCATGCACTGAACACATAGGGGGTCTCGGCAATCCACGCAAAACAAAGTGATCAGTTCACTGTGTTTGGAACAGGGAACTTTGTTTTTTTGCTTCATTAATGTTTCCAGGGGTATTTTTCTCATTTCGGCAATAGCTAGACAAGAGTGGCCAGCCGTTGTCTTTCCATGCAGATGAACTTTGAGGCATGTATCGCAAAGTGCATCGTTGCAATCCATACACCAGTGTGACGCAGGTGTCTTTTCATCTCTCCTGTCACAAATATCACATTCTTTGCTATCACACATTGCACTTTGTAGCTCTACTAGCTTTGCTAGAAAGAGATCGTCTTGAAATCCATGTGCATACTGTCCTGGTAACACTCCTGAAGAAATTTCACATTTCTCTTCGCACAATGGGCAGGCAAAATTTCTCTGTCCATTTTGATTCAATGACTTGGCTATATGGTCTTCTAAACAAGAGCAACAAAAGCTGTGGAAACATGGTAGCACTTTGGGCAAGTTGTACACCTTTTTGCAGATGAAGCAATTGGTAATTTCATCAGATACTCTCTCTTTTTGGATTTCTGGTGTGAAATCATCAGAATGGTCCACTCCATTAGTTAACGGCTTAGGAATTTCCCCTTCGCTTGGTTCCATTTTCACCAACTAATTCTGAAAGTTTACAACATTATACTGTTAAATAGCTTGAGAGTGTTCAAGCATTTGCAATTCAATTTCTGGATTTAGGTAGATTATAATACTAAGGATTGTCAAAGTAATTCATTCTTACGTATATAAACTTAAGGGTTATTCGAAGAAAATTTTAGACCGATTATAGAAGTAATAAAATTATAACTCATTTAATCAAATTCGTTCCTGCCGAAACCCCAATATTTAGAATATTTTCGTAGATCAGGAATGTCCTTCTTTGAAAGTACTTTCATACTAGGTCGTCATGTCCCTGTAAATCACATTCATTGAATAAAGAGTGCCACATTTTGAACACAATTCTTTGTTTCCGTGTACAAATATTTTGTGTGATAATCACATTGGTGAGTACGAGTGATCAGCATAAGTGGATTAGAACAAGGCCGTAGATTGAGATTGCTGATCAAAGCTTAGGAATTTCAACAATACCTATATTTAATCACCTGTCATATTAATGTTTAAAATATTTTTATCTCGTGGTTTTATTTCTTAAATAAAAGTATTTGAGTTTCATGACTTTCCATCTGCGACGAGTGAAAGTACTAGTAACTGGTATTAAATGTTTACTTGTTATAAAAGCACGATGGTTTAGTCGTGTAAAACAAGAGCATGTGGGTGTTTTTAATCATAGAAGAAAACATAATGTAAATGTACAAAATGATTGAATGGTAACAAAACATTGTGATATACGTATCAGAGATTTAAAAAACTAGTGGAAGGCGATATATCCGCAGTCATTGTATCTGCTACGTACATGAACAAGTAGAACACACGAAATACAATAACATATGATGAACCCCGAATTCTGTACACAAAATTACTACTTTTAAAAAATCTCCGATGACCTAGGATTTCTTATGTCCCACAATAAATTAAATGCACAATGACTTGCTTACGGAACACCCTTTTAAAAATTCTGAATGAAACACATGAACCATGTAAACATGTTTATTCTATCTTTGTGTCATCGTTTCGTGCACTGCTTTTCCGAATCTGTACTTACTGGTCTGCAAATATTTGTTTTAAAACAATGACTCAATAAGATAAATTTTACGATGGCTGATAATACATGACAGATCCTGTTATGCCAAACCGGATGAATACATAGTCCATTCTTTCCTATATTATTAAAGGTACTAGTATAACAATTTGATAATGAAATTAATTAATCGAACAGGTGTAATATACAACAAATAGTAGTTATCAATTTCTAAGTATTTAAGATATCTTCTTTTAATATGCAAGGCAGAATAAACTGTTCCAGAGATCGATACTTAATTAACAGTTCAGTAATTATCATCATGATAATGCAATGCAAAAACTGCTCCAAGCAATGACCCCCCCCCCCCCCCCTCCTTTTTGTTTGGTCTGTTGCATTTCATCTTTCTTAAATTGTTGTGTAAAGTAAAGGAAAATTTTTCTTTACAATTGTGTACTCTCAAGTCGGTATTTCGACCTAACAAGAAGTTTGGAAAACTTCCAGACACATGTGAAAGACTAACACAATCTGGTCTGAAACTTGACCTAAGAATGCAGGGTGCGTCTTTAAGAAGACTCAAATTTCAACCAATTCTTTTTGGTGATTTTTAAAAAAAATTAATAAAATAAAGGGCCGGCCTAAGATAGGCTGCTGACCACAATAAAGAAGTTATCTGCATTCATTGTTTGCTGTAGGATTCCATTTTACTTTAGTACAGATAACACGGAAAACGGCACGCATAACTTCGACCATATGACACGGTCTGGGACAACTATCTCAATGATTCAATTCAATGAGTTCGTTTGTCATTTGTGACCCTATCTAATCAATTGAAATCACTGTTTTATTTTGATAATCATCCCGACTGACACCTCAGGAGATTGGCCCGTTTCAAAATATGTATACATCGTATTATCCCATGGTATGATGTTTGAAGAATAGCATGAAATGTATAAAATATAATCTTTGAATAGCAATAAAACTCAACACCTATTGATAGTTTGTGAAGGAGCTGATAAGAGGATGTAACTATTTGAGCAGAAAGAAAAATGATAGAAATGCTTATCGATATACATACATGTGTTCTTTATTATTGTCTGTTTTACTCTAACGAAAACCCCAATAACAACCGTTTTAACCACGCCATTTTCCCGTTCTATAGAATATTGCTTTTTGAAATTGTGAAAGGGGAACAAGAGCAGATGACTGCAAGAATATACTTGACATTTATTTCTACCATTTAACCTCATTATTGAAGACATTTTGTTTGCAGAGAGTAGAAGAACACCCATTTGATGAATACTGGATTTAACTGAAATTAAACAGGGCGAATTGAGAATGCTTCTTTCAATATTCAACAGCAAAATCTCAATTGCGTCAAGCAATCAATAAAGGAAAGCCTTACGCCTCTGTCGACTTACCTTCACATTTTAAGGTTATACTTTTTTTTTTAAAGAATGTGAACAGATTCATGTATGTGCTTACAGATAAGCGGGGATCTCTGATAAGGGTTTAGGTATACACCTGTAAATCATGTTAACGATGAAATGAAAGGACATATACATGTACATGTGATACCAGAGAAGCAATGAGAAATCGATTTCAAGATAAATAATTGAGATAACCTCCGTCATCTTCATCTAGTAAATGCTCTTCGTTAATAACAAAATCAATGGGAAGTACCCGCATTCAGAAGAACAATGTACCAGAACCTGTAACATCATGCGGCCATTGACAAGGGCTCGTGTATAATCAAATCGTCCAAATTCAATCGGAGGGAATTGTCGCGACGCTAATAGATTTATTGAAAATCCACATGTTCCACAACAAAAGAATAATTATGCAGGTCAGGTAATGGGCCTCGGTTGGTGTGGTGGAGGGAAAATGGTTAAGCGCGGTTTCGAAAAGTCGTCTTGATTTGACGACTGCCATTTCTTTTATGTACTCCATATTAAAAGTACAAACGCCCAAGATGCAAAGTAGTGACATATACATGATCATGGTAGGTCCAACATGATTTACGAGGTTTTTGCAAGCATGGATACTTTGAAATAAAATTGATTAATGTATAGAACAGTACCTACTTACTGTTCGGTAACGTTTGTGTGTGTATGCACCTTCCGATGGGGTAAGTACACGCACCTTGCCATTAATAATGAAGCGTTCTACACATTTGTCCCAAATGATAATAATTGCTGCAATTTAACAACTCGTACCTGTTAAGTTTTCAAGATCCTTGTAAGATACCTCTGGCCTTGTTGTTTATCTCGTCATCTCGAACTCATATGTGTGGTTTAAAATTAATAATCACAGTCTCCATAAATGTCAGACATTGATCCTAATTAACTTGAAATAATCCTAATTGGAATAGATCCTTTTTTACGGTGCAACAAGACAATGGATTTCGGAGAACTTCCTTTGGTGGATTAAAACTTCATTAAAACAGTGTAATGTTGAACAGCTTGAAGCTGTTAGGTTTTAAAACTAATAAGTTATGTACATACACACCGACACACCTTTCTAAAAGACGTTCCGCTATCGATCGCTGTCAGGAAAAAATATCGATCAGGCCAGGTCTATATTTCCCGGCGCAGTAATACATGTCTGAACAAATATTTCTTTACCTGGTCTGCCCTTTATATATCATGGTATATACCAGTTATTCTATATGATATTGACTTTTTTTTTGCAAGCTTTTTTTTCAAG
The DNA here is from genome assembly GCF_947568905.1 of Ostrea edulis. NCBI lineage: Eukaryota > Metazoa > Mollusca > Bivalvia > Ostreida > Ostreidae > Ostrea > Ostrea edulis. Next base: position 94,426,426 of record NC_079165.1, on the reverse strand, counting down.
TTCTTTTGTTGTTTTACATAGCATATTTGTAAAGTCATATTTTAATTTGCACTTTTGGTTTAATGCACCGCAAAAATTAAATGATAACAAACAGTGATTCATTAGCTGTTCTGTTCATAGAAAAATAAAATGAGAGGACAAACACTTTGTTTATTTGATTGAAGAAAATTTGGTCCAGGTCATGATCGGCATGTTTTGTTCAAAGATTAAATGCCAAGTTCAATTACCTCGGTTGAGTGATATCAAATAAAAAGTCATAAAATGCTTCGCAAGAATAATATTGGATTTGAAGAGTTTACCTTCACGTTGAGTTAACAGTGTGAAAGGCAAAGAAGACCGCAAAATGTTTCGCTTCAAAACATCTGAAAATATATTTTCAACGGAATTGATTAATCAAAATATCATTTACAGAAATTCATTTAAAAGGAATGTATATTCCTGTATAATCATAGGAATCCCTATATGTCTCAATGTATCTGCTTGAGAAGGTAATAACTATCTGTTAACAAATGTACATGAAGAGTACATTACAATTATATAGCGTTTTATCTCTACAATATTCATTTATAAAGTACAGGCATGTAGAATCCAAAGGGGGGGGGGGGGCGCTCCTCTACAATGATCACTATCTATTTTCATTCATATGCAAATGAAAGAAAGCACAAGTGAGCAAGCCCACATACCCCAAGTTCAACTTTGCTTGACAATGCCTCGCATAATGAATGGTAATGCTATGCATTACTGAGAGAACAGGAGAGACGGGCTCGAAATTCTAAGTTCAAAAGGGGCATAACTCCCAGAAAAAGGACTGAATCAGAATTTGTTTGGAATATGCACATCTACACAGTGTGTCCTTATTTTAAATTAATTATAAAGTCTCACGAAATTCTGTCGAGCGCTCTCAGAGGAGTTGCGCTGACAAAAAAGGAACTGACAGACTGATGGACGGGTCAAAAACATTATACCCTCCGCAACTTCGTTGTGGGGGTATAATAAAGATGCATTGGGTTACTGCACCTACATGTACCTCCATTCCCTTAATTCGATAGTAGCTGTGAATACAAAAAATTAAAGCTTGAAAGTTATGGATTGAACCCATGTAGCGAAGGTTGAGCGTTCCCTCTTGCCCACGATTTAACCAATCGAAGCCTGGGGAATTTTTTGAAGGCGAGAAAAGTTGCTGAAAACAATAATACCCTACATTTAAGATTTTAAAAATCTGGTAATAAGCTTTAATTTAGCTTGTCAGGAAAATTCAGTGAAGTAAACTTTCGTCTTCTCCATCGCCCCTTCCTCCTTGAAAAGCAATTCTGCTGCCTTAATTGAATGGTATACATCAAAATTGGTACCGTATAAGTTTTACATACATGTGATTATTAACAGGGTATGAGCCATAGCCATAATAGTGGGGATTCTGGTGTTCCATTGTCTGGGGTTCAAACTTATTTTACCCCTGTAGCGAATAGCTTAGGTACCTGCAAACATAACTTTTTCTGAATGCAATTTTAGTTCTTTTCCACGCTTTGACAGGGATACGAGCGCTAAAATAACTTGTTCACACATTGTAAATAAAACGGTTAGAAACGCACAAAAACCCTTAAAGCTGTTTGACCTGATGTTCAAATATCATTTTTGTACATAATTACTTTTTAGCAGATTAATTACTTTATAAAGTTATTAACTTTCCCTGAATTACATGCTTGAAAACATCTGCATGTAAAAGAAAAGTGAGAATATCATTTAGAAAGTGTATATAGTGTGTTACATATATAAATCATCCCATAAATTATACAGTGTTAAACGTCTATAAATAGACCCACGCGCGTCAGGGGAATCCCAACATGATGTATTAACTCATACACAATTGTCTAGTTTTAAGGCTGAAAGAGCGTAAAACAACGAATTACTAAGAGGTATTTGATATTTTTATTAATATTAAACTTATGGCACGGTACTGTTGTAACAAAATACACAGCTTTACACAGATAAGACCACCGATGATCTGAAAGTTTGAACTGGTCACGTGATTGTCACTTGAAATGGCAGAGTGACGCGGTTATTTGTAAACATCGATTTAAAATCAAATAATTTGGGTTAAAACAGGTGAAATAATGTATGATATGTCATACAGCCTCATAACTACATACTTGCGATGATTTAATAGCGTTTTTACGAGTTGGAAAAAAATTGTAATTCGGACCATACAGCTTTAAAGTACCATGAATTTAGACCTGTGCTTCTTAGCGCCGACGTCTGTAGCAATGAGGATTATTTAACGTACCAATGTCTGTCGTGATCTCTATTACTTCTAAGTGTCGAGCGTTTGGCAAAGGAGCAGTCACTTACCTATTGTTGATGGAATGAGCGAAGCGTGAACTCGTGACTTCCCTATAAGCTCTACCACTGCGCTACTGCGACCAGTCAAGTAACGAAGGCGAGATCGCATGCTCTAAAATTTAATTTCAAAACAAGGTACATAATATTTCAATACTTTACACAGAACGCAGTTTACTAAATACATTGTTGATTAAAAAAGTATATGCGCCGTATTAGACAGTATTTTGTACGGTGTTTAAAACGAGACCACAATTTTGTCAGAATGATAAACTATGAAAAATAATATGATTTGACAATTTCGACAAATTATATACGAGTATTAAAGAAGTACTGGTTTACTCAATGTTAAGAGCAAACGATGATTTTTAATGCAAACCTATGAAATGTCGTTTATGGTGAATGTGTGCAAGCGCGCGAGAAAATTATCATTAGAAACACCATGGTAGAAGAGGATTTCGTTTACAATATGTAGTCGTATTGAATGGTGATTGCATGTTAAACAGGAAATTTAACTCCCTCTCCATTGCCAACGTGGTTCTCTGTACTCTGTCTTCGTCTGACTGACTTTTATCGCTGAATGTGTCCCGTCAACAGCCTGCAGGCTGTCCATGCTTTCACGTCCCCATGTAATTGTTGACTTGAGAAATTCCGCGCCCAACGTCACGCGATCATGAATATTTCGAAATTGGGCGTTCACTATCTCACTCGGAGAATACATTATTAAATAGGAAATTAGCTTGATTACTTTTTAATCCGATTGAGTTAAATCGCATAAAGTGTATAACGTATATAGCTTGATATAAAACACATTTATTTATTCCTACGATAATATTCAAAGATTACCACATATATAGCTTTAAAGTTTAAAATATCAGCTAGATCTACACATAAGAAACAACTTTTATCAAGATATCATGAAATTGTCAAAGAACTTAGATAATATCAGCTACATTGTACATCATATGTCACAGAGGTATATTCAAATTAATATCTTGATCCATAAAAGTTTGTTACAAATTATAGTCAATCTCTACAAATTCATCTCAAATACAATAATAATAGTCACTTCAAAAATTTTACATTGTAATACACACATTTCTCTTGTTGCCTGAGACATTCAGATTATTGAAACAATATCATTGTAGAAGAATGCATGCTTTCATGCTATTTTTCTGTGCGTTTCATTGGATGCCTTATTTGTTATCGTTTTTAATCATATTGATTATATCGTTGTAGCACTGTGTTGGAGCATTTAACGCCCAAATGAAGTCCAGATGTTCCCATTCAGGTATGTTCTTATGTGATCTAATATTTTTCAGGTTTGGAAGGAGAGTCTCCACATCCTTAGGATCAGCCAACCAATCATTTCCTCCAGTAAAAAGGGCCACGGGTGTCTCCATTTTAGTGACGTCATACAAAGGAGGTGTCGTCTGGGGTAAATTGAAAAGTTTGGGGGAAATGTACTTGTCAGTGTAACATTTCTTAATACAAAACAAATGAAAATTGATAAACTGTTCAAATTAAATTTGATTGATTGATTGTTTTCCGCCACACTCGACAATTTTTCAGCTATCTGGTGGCGCTCAGTGGTGTTTTTTTTTTTTTGGTGGAAGAGAGAACCCAGATACAATGTACCTGGGAAGAGACCACCGACCTTCCGAAAGTAAACTTGGAAACATTCTCACTTATCTCGCTTGCGCCGGTAAGTGAGAAAGTTTCCCAGTTCGGTGGACATTGTATCTGGGTTCTCTCTTCCACCAAAACAAAAAACACACACACACACACACAAAAAAAAACAACCTGGGCGCCACCAGATAACGGGAAAAAATCCCGTGGGAATCCGGGTTAGAATAGGTCATCAGTGCCCCCTTGCTTGTCGTAAGAGGCGACTCAATGGGGCGGTCCTTCGGACGAGACCGCAAAAACCGAGGTCCCTTGTCACAGAAGGTGTAGCACGATAAAGATCCCTCCCTGCTCAATGGCCATAAGCGTCGAGCATAGGCTTAAATTTTGCAGCCCTTCACCGGCAGTGGTGACATCTCCATATGAGTGAAATATTCAATAATATAACTGAAAAATTGTTGAGTGTGGCGGAAAACAATCAATCAAATTAAATAAAACCCGAATTGGAATAATTTGGAAAAGAAAAACAAATTAACCGAAAAATTTAATAGTGCCTATCTATCATACATTACACTAAAGTTTTTTTTTAGAACTTGTTTCCGATCGTATGCATACAAAATTAAGTACAATCGCATACTAATATAATTTTCAATGTATGATGTTTAAATAAATCAGCTTACTTGGTTGTAATGCTTCAAATTTGATTCAGGCGATCCATAGTCGAACATTTGAAACTGGCCATGCAGAACACTCTGTTATACAAAGTATGTGTCAACTAGTACTTTTGAAATTAAAGAACGATAACTCCAAGCAAACTTAAAATATCTGGATATCAAACCTGACTATAATGCAGGAGATTTTGCACTGACGACCCCGATGGGTGATCTTTGACATAGACAGGGACCCGTGACTAAAATAAACAGGAAAATACTAAAAATTGTAACATATAATATTAGCACTTACAAAAACAATCGCTCGTGAAGCGAAGAAAAAATACAAAATGTATATCGAATTTGCTTTTGCTCAATCCATGTGTTCATTTTCTCTTTAATCTGAAATTTTATTATGTTACCATCAAACATTACGAAACAAGATATACCTTTGCACTTACTAAGTTAAACTGTGGAGAATCGTATCCGCCGAGAAGAAAAAATATGTTCGCACAAATGATGTCATCAATGGCCTTTATTCGACAAGAATCCTGGGCAAAGAGGGTAAACAATTTCGTGTTGGGAAATATTTCGTACTTCCCAAATAATTCAAGAAAAAGCTGTAAAAAGAATAGTGTATTAACGTGAATACAAGATCAAATTTAAAAAAATCTTAACGACACGATCCATCTCTAGCTCAGGACAAACGAAGAGCTTTGACATAAGGTGGCCATAGATAGTAAAAGATGTACAAAAAACTAGTACCGAATCTTCAATCGTATCTACACTGCAAAAGACTTGTTTGGAGTTTTCGGCTTGCCACATGTAACAGAAAGTGCTTCATCTATTATGCCGTCGTGAAGCGTCGCAGTTCACACCCTCATGGATTTTCAAAATCGGATACATTTCTTAAATATCCTGCCATTTCCCGTGACGCCTATGGTAATCTCATACTCAGAAGTATAAAATACTTTCCATCTCTGAGACCCAGGTTAAATGCTCAATTACGGCGCTGTGTCAAACCTAAGAAATTCAAAAAGATGATACCTGTTCCTTCACCATACGCACTGCTTTTTTAAGTAAAATTCATGAGTCTTTCGATATACATTTCATCTTACAACGGAAGGAACCTCCGTTGTAAGATGAAATGTATATCGAAAGACTCATGAATTTTACTTAAAAAACGGTAGGCGTTGACACGATGAAGAACCCTGCTACGGCCATGCATAGGTCAAAATGACATCTGTGTCTTAGGCCATATCTAAAAGACCTGTGCCATTCATTGAAGAAATACATCTTATCTATAACAAAAGATGTTCCTATGTCAAGAGTGGATTGACCATGCGACCTAAAAACTCCTTATGCTGTATCAGTGTACCAAGTTTGGTGTCAATCAAGCAAATAATTCTGAAAATTTATTGGACAATATATTACTATGTCCAGCTCAACCATTGACCTTTGATCATGTGACCTCAAGATCAATAGGGGTCATCTTCTCCTGAAAATGTACCAGTGTACTAAGTTTGATGTCTGTCAAGCAAAGTGTTCTCAAGATTTTGAGCGGACAGTATATTCCAATGTCCAGTTTGACCCTTGACCTTTAAACATGTGACCTCAAAAAGGGTTCTCAAGATATTGAACGGACCGTATATTCCTATGTCCAGAGTAGATTCACAGGCACCTGAAGTATGGATATTACTAACCCCCCCCCCCCCCTTTATGATAATTTTTTTTGGCGGCAATAATTACTCTGAAATGTGTGAATTCCCTGTCTATCTCATCACTCTTTCGATTTATGTAATCATTTCACGCTTTTTGTAAGCTTTAGAGATTGGCCTTCTACCGGTGTGTATTTTATTATACCGGTAGAAGGCCAATCTTTAAAGTTTACAAAAAGCGTGAAACGATTTCATGAATCGAAAGAGGGATGAGATAGACCGGGAATTCACACATGTCAGAGAAATTATTTCCACCAAAAAAAGGGGGATAGTAATATCCATACTTCAGGTGCCTATGAGTAGATTGACCCTTGACCTGAAAAACAATAGGCGTCCTCTCCTACTCATAACCAACCCATATATGAAATATTATCATCAAGTGAATGGTTCTCAAGATATTGAGCGGACAACATGTGGTCCACCGACCGATCGACAGGTGCAAAGCAATATGCCCCTCTTCTTTGAAGGAGGGGGGGGGGGATAAAAATGGATGAGGGTATGAACTGCATTGTTTCACGCTGGATACATCAAGAAGCGCGTTAGCGCTACACGAGAAATATACCGGCTTGACGTGCTGCAATTCATATCCTCTTGTATTTTCAAAAATGATTTTTTTTAAAATTTGCATTCTACCTTTATTTCTGTCAGAATTCCCAGCCGTTAAAATAGATGTACTATATTTATTAAGATTCATACTCGTATTGTTCACAAATGCAACGCATTCATGAGAGAAAAGTTACCATTTCAATTTGTAAAGATATCAAAGGCAAAACCATTGGAATGTAAATATTTCTTAATGTCGGGCACTTGGCGAAGAATTAACCATTAGTCATGTTTACGCTCTAAGTTTAAGTCGGCGCCGGAATCAAGAGTCCGGTTGCGAAGTTAGTGGCCTGTATTTCGGTCTTTCAATATATGACATTTGATGATTAGCGAGAAAAAATATTTACCTGATAGTCTTTTGCGAGAGGCGCTAAATAGCGAATCGGGCTTTTTATGTTCGTCAAATTTCCAATAGGGGCAAGGGCAAAGAAAGTTTTGACCTTTTTTCCAAGCTCAATATCTTGGCTAAACCCTGCAAAGGCTTGTTCCGTTCCTTGAGAATGTCCAGCATAGTACAACTCAGTGCTTCCTGTTTGGTTTAAAATGTAATCAATCATTGCAGGTAGGTCGTACTTTCCCATTTCATCCCAGCTAAAACAGAAAAACAATGGTTCAGTTATGCGTACATGTTATTGTACCACAGTATACTCCAGATATAGTGAAATGCAAGGGACCGACCTGAATTGTTCATACTACCAAAAGTTCAATATGACCGAAGTTGTACTATATAAATAATGTTAATCTATTTTGTTTCAATATAACACATATTTCAATATAAGCGACGTCAATATAAGTGGAGTAGACTGTATGTAGTTGATTTCAAATAGATAAATACCGGGCATATCCAGAAGAAAATGTTTAAAGGTTGACAATGCAATGACATTATTACCTTATATCATAATGTGTCTATACATGCAAGGTGAAGATAACGAACAGTGATCAATCTCATAACTCCTATAAAATAGATAGTTGGGCAAACACGGACCCCTTGACACACCAACGATGGGATCAGGTGCCTAGGAGGAGTAAGCATCCCCTGTTGACCGGTCACACCCGCCGTGAGCCCTATATCCTGATCAGGTAAAAAGAGTTATCCGCAGTCAAAATCAGTGTGCCAAGAACGGCTTAACAATCGGTATGAAACACGTCAGACAGCATTTGAACCAATGCAAGGTGAAGATAACGAACAGCGATCAATCTCATAACTCCTACAAGCAATACAAAATAGATAGTTGGGCAAACACGGACCCCTGGACACACCAGAGGTGGGATCAGGTGCCTAGGAGGAGTAAGCATCCCCTGTTGACCGGTCACACCCGCCGTGAGCCCCATATCCTGATCAGGTAAACGGAGTTATCCGCAGTCAAATCAGTGTGCTAAGAACGGCTTAACAATCGGTATGAAACACGTCAGGCAGCATTTAACCCAATGCGAGGTTGTATTGACGAACTAGATCGTTATAACGACCATAGAATTTGCGAAATGCTGACTTCAATCGATACTGTTGAAATCCCTGTACCATCAACTTTGTTTGTCAGTAGCTTACCTCGATTTAAAAACTGACTATACGCAGAACAAGCTCTTGCATATCGAATCAGTTGAGATATATGAACACCATATGCAGGTGATAATGGAATATTGCTACATAAATATGGGAAGTTGACACGTAAATCAACCAACATTCCGGATTCTACGTCATTGGACCTATTTCATACAATTTTCTATTGTTGGCTCTTTTTGGCTGATGAAAAAAAAAATGCCAAGAATTTAAAGGGCTAAACCTGTCATTAATGAAAATTTTAGACAGTACAACAATGTAAAAAGAAAAATCTTCTCAAATAGGCAAACTATTAAATGAAACTTTCAAATTACTTATCTGTAGAAAAGTTCGTTTATTTTCACAACACAAGTTGGAATTTTATTGTTCTACAAAAATGTTTGATCATCCCCCCATAAAAAATAATAATTTGGAATTGATAAATGAATTTTTATTTCTAATACATGTAGTTATATATATATTCAATAAATTCTTTTTTCTTGGTATCGGGGTAGAATAAAGTCAAAAAATAATAGAGAGGGTGCGATTGAGATTCTAACGACATGTAACACAACTAGCTAGTTCAGCATCGATCAAAACACAACAAAGTTGTCCATTTATAGGAAGTAACACAATCCTGGGTTTTCAACGCTATTTATACTAAAGATAGGCATTCAAAGTGGTATTATTTGAATTTTTCAGATTGCAACCCACAAGACGGGGCATATTGCCTCAGTAACCACTGTTCTTGGCCCCACCTTGTGGACTCATTTACAGGTCCTCTTGCACATGCGCACCAAGTTGCCAGGCTTTGACGCTGGACTTAATGAAGACCAGCTGCTAGTTGTTTTACCTGTCCAGGCAGGACAATGAGACCACAGCCTATGACCAGCTCATCTCTTGATAAGACCATAAAGGCGATATGGACAGCAGCTGGGCTGATGAAGCCGATATCGGGATCTCAATTGCGAAAAGCAATAGCCACTATGGTAGATATTGTAAGATACGACAGATGTATAGAAAATAAATTGATATATGAATAAGTGAATATATAGAACGTCTGGGGTTTTTTCCAGGTCCGTGAGAAGTTCCCAGCTTCAAAGGATCAGCTGGCTCAGCAGATGAGCCACCGTGCTAGTACCCAAGACAAATATTATTTGCTGAGCCAGCAGAAAAAGACCCCATCAAAATGCTCAGTGTGATTAAAGTGGTGATGAGAAAGACAGATGAAGAGGTATATTTATGGTGACCTTTACTTTTCTTTACATATTTTGAAAGACCATGGTAATAGGAATATTTTCACCATGAGCTTTCGTTGGAAACTATATTCTAATTGACTTTATATGTCACGAATTTGTTTTTCTCATATGGATTAATGTTAATCTCTATAACAGATATTTCTTATATATCTTGTCAACTTTGAAAATTCTTTTGGTGAATCACTGTGTATGTTAATTATCTTACATTTGATACCAAGTTTTGTATTACATAATTAATTATTGGGGGATGGGGGTTTATGGATCGGATACCTTAATTTAGATACAAGAGGTTAAAAGAATCTTCATTCATGGAAAATACAAATTTTTTGAAAATCATATTTGTATTACCATTAGGTAGCTGCAGTGGAAACACCATCAGGGCCTATCATTGAGGAGGTGCCTGAAGAGGAGAAGATCCTGTCGTTGGTATGCATTGATAAACGATTTTATATCTTTAAAGTAATGTACGCATTGAGTTCAATATGGAGAACACAGATAACATCTTCAAACATTTCAGACTGCCACCACATAATGAATTCAGTGTTAACAAATTAGATCTCAACTATATCTTTACATTCCAGACTGCTACAGCGTCAAATGACGAGAACCTTTGTCAGCAGGACCATCCAACAACCGGTACGCTGACAGAAGCCATGGACGACGCCTCTTTAGGCAGGAGGAGGTCAAGACAATCCTCCGGGCATGCTAGTCCTTAATATCCAGCAAGAAATACTATATGATAAAGTTTGCTAGTACAATGTTGAATTCAAATGCTGCCTGACTTGTTTCATACCATGTTTGCCTATTTCTCCTGTCTTAAACCCTAACCCTATAAGGTTTATGAGCTTAATCACTGTATGTTACATTGTACATTTCCTTTCAGAAATTTGAAATTGCTGATAACAACTTCAAGTGACTTAAAATAAACCATCAATTCCAGATACACATGTATCTTTATAATCCTTTTTGCAGAACCTGACATCGCTATTAGAAACATTGACTGTATCCAACTACTTGAGGAGTTTGATGATGGAATAGCCGTCATCCGACGCAATAAACTGTTAGATTCCAAATGTTGGATGAAACGAATAGGTGATAGGGTGAGGACGGCCAGTCGGAAGGAGTACATTGTCTGGGGAAAATGTGCCGTTGCTTTATTTTTCTTCTTCATTTATACAAATATATAATTTTTCTATTTTTATATGCCCGTCGAAGATGGCACGTATCATGGTATAGCGTCGTCTGTATGTCCATCAGTCCGTCTGTCTTTCCTTACTTTGTGGGCATGATGCAGACCGAACTGTAAGCTCCAGGATTTTACTACTTGGTACATTAGATCACCATGATGAGAGAAAGAGGCCTATTTTTCAAGGTCAGAACTCTAGGTCGTAGTATCACTTATTAGGAAAACCTAGTAAAAAACCAAACATTTGTGGGCAGGATGTAAACTGAACCATAAGCTCCAGGACATTAGATCTTAGTATATTTGATAACAATAATGAGAGGAAGAAGCCTTTTCTTTTCCAAGGTCAATGTTGTAGCATTACTTAGTAGGAAAATATTGTAGCCCTGATACAGACAAAACTGTAAGCTCCAGAATCTTGCAACTTCATTCATTTTATCACCATGATGAGAGGTAGACGCCTATTGTTATTCAAGGTCAGAAGTTAAAGGTCAAGGTCACTTAGTAGGAAAACATTGTAGGCAATATGCTAACTGAATTGTAACCTGAATTCCCAAAAACGTGGGTCGCTTGGACTGAGACTGGCATGACTTCTGGAATACTTGTTTCCGCGATTGTTACCCATCCAGACATCAACACCAGCGTCTGCCAAAAGGAAGCCAAGACTCTCATTGACTAAATTATCTACCCAGCAGGAGGAACAGGACAAAAACCCGTGTTGTAACAGTATTACTGGTTTCCCTGAAAGACAATAATATACATGTACTCGTTTGCATAAATGCGACAACGAGCAGACTCAATTACATGTTTTGGAAAGTTAATGAAATGTTCTCTTAAATTTGACCAAAGTAATATTTCCTATTTTCGAGAAAAAGATGCTGCACTGACCGGATAGACAATAGGAAAGCTTCGTTACGGTGATTTAAAGAATTCAAATTGTTTGATAAAGTGGATATTGACAACACACAAAGTGGCCCCAACACGTTTGATGATCAGGGCATGTCGAAAATTATACTCTACTTGAGCAGATGATCAATTAGAAAATTATGAAAACATGAAGATAACGAACAACGATCAGTCCCTTAAAACCTGTAAGAAATACAAAATTCGGGAGAAGGACAAATGGACCCCTGAACACACCAGATGTCTAAGAAAAGTAAACATCCCTAAAGACCTGTCACACCCGCTATAAGCCCTACATCTTGACCACGTAAACGGGTTACTAGTATTCACATCAGGCAGCATTCCCTGGTGAGAGGTTATATATGCAAATAGACTGCTATAATGACCATAGACTTAGCAAAATTCTGACTCTAAAACAGACTGTTGAAACTCCTGTAACATAAACTCATTTGTCCTTACCCTGTCGTGACTTAAGAATTGATCATACGCAAACATTATCTTGTGTATTGAATCAGTTGATAGTTATTGCTATATAAATGGGGATATGGAGAAGCTAAAGTGATCTCGTTTGTCATGATGTTCAGTTGTTGGTTTGCCGTTAACGTCTATGTTCATAAGATAAATATCCCCAGTGAACGCGAAATAAAAGACACCAAAATGTATTCCATATCTGCTTCATATTTGAATGTTTTATTAAACATAGATATCAACGGCAAATTAACACGCAATTTTATGACAAACCTGTTGATTTCATCTTCTTCATTATCGACTTTCCCTTATATGTGTAGCAATTTTCCAATATCACCTGAAAATGGTGTTTTATCTCTCAACTGATTCGGTACGTGAAAACATGTTCTGCGTATGACCAATTTTCAAATTGAGGCAGGTTACTGACAAATAAGTCAATGTTACAAGGGTTTCAAAACAGTTTCGTTTCTAGACAACATGTCGCAAATTCTACGGCCGTTATAATGATCTAATTTGCAAACGCAAGTTATCACTGGATCGATTGTGTCTGACGTGTTTCATATCAATTGTTAGGTCATTCTTCACATTCTGATTTTGACTACAGAGCACAGGGGCTAAGCCCAATTTGGGCCTGAACTCTGTGATACCATAAATACAGAAAGGGCTCTAACTCTGACACAAATAAAAAAAACTAACCACTCGCTTCAAATACCTAAAAATTCTTAAACTAGAAATGTTCTGCGTAATTTGTCGTTTTACTTCCACACTAGTCTGAATTTCGCTGTTGTCATAGGCGAGAAACGACTCCGTGACCTGGACCGCTAAATGTCCTAGTTACAATAAACAAGTGAAATCGAGAGAACGATGACGTATATCTTTGTTATTGTAAGAACCTGTGGCTTGAAATTTGGCATGTAAGTAGTTAAAACATTAATCTATGCAAGTAAAACGACAAATTACGCAGAGCTTACCTAGTTTAAGAATTTTTAGGCATTTGAAGCGAGTGGTTAGTTTTTTTTAAATCTGTGTCAGAGTTAGACCCGAAAAGAGAGAAGTAAATATTCAAAGCGTGGACAGACGTTTTTGAGAAGACTATTTAAAGTTTGTATTTAATGCTACTTGATGTACACATACGATACTGTGAAGGGTACGATTGTTCATTAATTACCTTTTTGAGTCGGTGACTTCTTGCTGTATGGAATACGCTGAATACTTAATATGTAACCATCTTTAGTTGTGACATAGTGCTGTTCGCATGGAAAACCTTTACTGGTAATTAGTTCTGTCTAGAATTCAATAAAATTGGATTAAATACTGAATTTTAACTTTTAAATATACTTACCCACAGCACACAAGAGAATACAAATACACAACACTTTCTGTTAGACGAAACGATCGATAAATTTGTAATGATTTAGCGAACATAATTTGTGTAATATTAATTGGTATATTCAAAGGATACTTACAACGTTTCTAAGTTCATCGGGATCAATTTTGCCGTCATTGTGCGATGGTGGGATTTTAAAATTTTCCACCAGTGCTGGAGAACCCGACACAAAATTACACAGAATAAATAAAAAAACACTTCTGTAGATCATACTGAAGACCACAAACATCGTCGCATATTTTGCACAATGGCTATATGATAACACGCAGATAATAGTTTTATCTCATCGAAGCCACTCAGAGACGTAATCAGGATGCGGGTTCATATTGTTTATGATGTTATCTATGTATCGCCTTTTATTCACGTGTGTAATACATGATACATCGAGGCCGATAAGTAAACCAATATTATGAACCCTCATTATTTTATACGAATGACTGAGCCTTCTTTTACATAATGATACTGACTACGGATTACTCCGCTTTTCTGATCAAGAAAGGCGAATGTGACCAGTAAACAGGGGATGCTTACTTCTTCTAGTTACTAGTATCTGCTCTTCATGTAGTATTCTGTTTAGGATTAAACATTTCAAACCATTCCAATTCTTTTCAAATTTTGTATGAAGCATCTTTAGTACAAGGGAGAATAGTTTGTAAATTTGAAGGCTCATGCACCTCCGACGTCCTAGGGCGGTGGAAAAACTGCCCCAAATTTACCATTTACAACCACACATTTGTAAGAAAAACTAAATGCACAGTCATGTAGAGTAGGAAGGCTTCTACGAAAATTGTAAATTGCAGGATCCCCGGGGTTGAGGTTCTGACTTCAGAGAAGAGACAACCTTGATATAGTGTTTAGGTGTAATTAAAAAATATCTTCAATGCTAAGCCGTTCTTTACATACTGATTGTGACTATGGATTGCGTGATCGAGATTTAGGCCTCATGGCAGTTGTGACCGATCAACGGGATGCTTTCTACACTTGCAATAGTGACGTCTCCTTAAGAGTGAAAGATTGTCAAGAGGGACGTAAAACAATATACAACCAATCCTCCTAGGCATATCTGAACCCATACCTGGGTCCGTTTTAGCCCTATTCTTCATTTTGTATTCTTTGTACGAGTTCTGACCTGATCCCACCTCTGGTGTGTCCAGGAGTCCGTCTTTGCCCAACTCTCTATTTTGTATTGCTTATAGGAGTTATGAGAATGATCACTGTTCGTTATCTTCGCCTTTCATTGATCATTGTTTTTCAATAATACTTTGAAATTTAGAAGGGGAAGGTAGCCCTTTCGTAATAATTGTAAATTGCTGGAGGGTAGGGGTTTTAGCGCCAGGGTGTATTATTAGATTGATTGATGTTTTCCTCCACACTCAACAATTTTTCAGTTATCTGGTGAAAAATATCTGGTGGCGCCCAGTTTTTATTGGTGGAAGAGAGAACCCAGATACATTGTACCTGGGAAGAGACCACCGACCTTCCGAAAGTAAACTGGGAAACTTTCTCACTCGGCGCCAGCAGGATTGGAACCCGCGCCGACAGAGGTGAGAGGCCGAGGTGTGATTTTGAGCGCGATGCTCTAACCACTCGGCCACTGAGCCCTTCGGGTGTATTATTAGAGCCTTACATTAAAGGTCAAAGGTAATCAAAAATGGCACGCTACACTGTCTTATGGTATATACTAACATCCCAAATTTTAAAGGCCTGGTCAAAATATTTTATCATTTGACCTTTACATAAAAGGTCAAGGACACCACAAATGAAACATTTTCATCATGGTATACCCACTTACCAAATGCCTATATCAAAAGACAAAAATGTTATGGTTTGGCCAACAAAAATTCCATTCTCTGAAATAAATATTTTTTTGAAAGTTTCAATATAACATTTTAAAACCTCTCTGAATGTTTCGATGTTAATGCAATTTCGGTTATCGTTCTTGAATTTAACTTCTATGATCGCTAGGAGCGTTGGGTTGTCAACCACACTAAGTGCGCGGAATATGGCAGATCCAAAACTTAATGCCGTGTAGGACAATATTCCGACAGAGTGTGATCTACCCTCAAGCCTTATCTAAAGGAAACGAATATATTTACCTTCGGAGAGCGCCAGAAATACATTGATGCATATGGCATGTGTGGAGCAGCCGACAACGAAGACCAAGCAACATATCTTATGGCATGTCACCAAGTCGGCGCATTCTGGTAATTTTAATTGCTGTGATTTACATATTTAAGAAGTCAAAATTCGCAATATTCCCATTACTAGCATAAAAATCATAACGAATGTTGTATTATACAATGTAGCATTGTGTGAGACGACTCTATACAGATGACACCCCCTCCCTTGTTTCAAAAAGTCTCATACTTTCAACAGTTACACTATATGTTTTAGGCCTAATCGACGGCACCTTTCAATTTGGGGGGGGGGGGGGGAAGAGAGCTCCGTGACCGAGTGGTTAGAGCATCGCGCTCTGTCGGCGGGAGTTCGAATCCCGCTCTCTCCGATAAGTGAGAAAGTTTCCCAGTTTACTTTCGGAAGGTCGGTGGTCTCTTCCCAGGTACATTGTACCTGTGTTCTCTCTTCCACCAATAAAAACTGGGCGCCACCAGATAACTGAAAAAATGTTGAGTGTGGCGGTAAAACATCAATCAATCAATCAATTGTAATGGTCTGCAATAATAGCAGACATCTACATATCCTCCACACAAACGCTTCCTGTCTCAGATAGAAATGTAGATTATGCTTAACTGAAGATCAGTAGCAGTAGGTATCATCTCAAAAGAGTGCAGTTTTATGTACTACATGTAGATTTCAGTCGAATTTGCATATAAAAATTTAAGACATAATGACTTTGTGAGATGCAATGTTTAGTATATATATATATATATATATATATATATATATATAAGTACTTCGTTACTAGCTTGGAAATACGGATGTATATTTAATTGCTGTGATAAAATTTAGAAATTCATTTCAAAAGTAAGGATTATCTCCCTCATGCAAAGCTCTTATCCTTAGAGGAATTTGACTCCACTTTTTGGCACTCTTTTTTCTCCTAAAATAGCTATAGCAAGTTTATCCTTATTTCGGATTTCAAACATTTCGGTTGAGCATCACTGAAGAGACATTATTTGTTGAAATGCGCATATGGTGCATCAAAATTGGTACCGTATAAGTTTTACATATAATATAATCCTACACTTATTCAAATCACTGATAGCGTAGTGGTTAAGTAACCGAATTAGCATGCTGATTCAAATCTCAGAATTTATGGGGGGGGGGGGGTTCCCTTCAATTTATTTTATATACAAATCATTTTTTTCCCTTCAAGGTATTATATATAAGCACACACAATTTTTTAAATATTATTTCATATGCACAAAATCATTTGTTTTTGTGGTCACCATCCAGCCGTTGACATATCATAATTCATATTTTAAAAATATATGCATACTATTAAGACATATCAAAGAAAATATTTAGGGTCTGTAATTTTTAAAGAATTCCATTTTATTGTCAAACAATTCATAATGTTAATCATAAATCTTCATATCAATCAATAAGACTAAGTTGAGTCTTCTTGACATTTTTATTAGATATCTATTATATTGATATTTAAAGTCTGCCTCAATTTGATATGATCATTGGGCAGTACTGGTCAATGCATGGGTTCTTGGATGTATATTTCAAATAATAATATAAAAATATAACAAAGATCAAGTCATTTAGCCAATGTATATTTCTTTAAAGTTTTCATACCAACATCATAGAGTTGTCATTACCATCACCACATGCATTGGGAACCTCTGTGGTAAATACATGTACACATATGTACCAATGAATCTACAGTGTAAATGTTTTATAAACCTCAAACTTGGTAGAGCAGTATAATATAAATAATCCTGATATACAAGCACTACATGACGCCTTCTGATAATGAGGTCTATACCACCAACACCCTTATAGGAAAATATTGGTCACTCAGAAACCAGGCTCAAAACCTGATACAGTTGTTGCCCTGACTAGTATCTGAACCTACTTGTCACTGATTTAGAATATTTGGAACACCTTCTCAATGCCATATACAAGTTTCATTAAGCATTTCTTGTTTTCAAAAGTTTTATATGCTGGTTTAGTATTTTTATTCTTTCTAACTACATGTATAATTTAAATATCAATGTGTAATATGATCACTAGGCTCTGAGGTGTGTACTTTAATTGAAAGTTTTATGATATAGAATGTTCAAACATTCTCAAAAACTAAAGAAATATATATTATATATTGAAGAGAGAAAAATAAGTAATTTCGTGTGTCCTGAAAATCGGTGTCTATCTTATGGTATTATAGGTCTCTGCAAAAACCCAAGGACATACTTAAAGGGTGATAGGAGGAAAATCAATCAAACCAAGTGAAAGTACAAGACAGTATTACAAAAGGAAAGCAAAGGAGTGCCTAAAAAATTGAATCCAAACAAAATATCAAAACTTTATGAAGAAATAAACGACAAATTGTCAAATAAACATGAAAGCATTCTTATATGGTGTTTATTCAAATTATTTCAACTGAAATTCCTAATGAACCTAAATTCCAAAGGGAAACAACTTATGAAAAAAATTAAACACCAATGGGTTGAACTCTTTATGACAAAGCTTTTGGTTCAATGTCACTATTTTTATTATATATACAAATTGGCAATGAGCCCAATTGTATGGCAGTGCCACACCCAATTAAACCCGTCTCACCGGAACAAAGAGGTATTCAATATTAAAAATGTGTTACCCCGAACTCTATTCGAACACCCAGTGAACTGTGTGAAGGGCGGCGTCAGAATGAATAGCGTGCACGTATTGTGAGTGAGTTATAAATAAGACGACAAACCGGTTTTAATATTCCAAGTAATCAAACATAATTTATAAATTTCTTAATTACCTGGACTATTGTTATAAACACAAAATACTAATATTAAATTGTATCTGAAACTTAAATACATTATTTTGCATATTTTTTAATCTCAAAGAAAATGATTCGCAAGGACAGAACTCTATAAATATTAAATAACTCTCAATCAATTACGGCGCGCAGTTCGCGATAAAATTCCGCAATACGATTTATGCGTCACATGTGTAATGAAGTTGTGTTGACATGCAAAAATACATGTATAATGTGATGCATCATAGATTAGCTCAAATGGTCTATTTTATGCAATTTTGGGCTCTTCACCCACCCCTTTCTGGATGGAGAAGGTAAAGACATGAGTCACAACCCCTCCATTCCGACCCTTATTTTTTTTTCTGGATTTGCCTCTGCTTTGTAAATATGTTCATAACAAATATATTTCTTTGCTCATTTGTTCCTTTATCATGTTTATGCCTTGTTTAGGGTTACACTTTTAAAAAGTATGATTTTGAAATAAAATGTTTAAGCTTCAAAGAACTCTTCCGTGTATGTCACAATTAATGTATATATTTCCCGATTATATCTCCATAGATGTTAGGATCTTTATCCTTTTCAATAATTATATATCTCAATGTGTTTCCATAGTATGCGAATCGTTCACCAGGTATTCTTGTACATTTAAATCCCGTGCAGTTAGTTTGGGTGTAACAATTGCCGGGTGCGGACGTGTTTATCCGCATTGATACTTTGTGACCAGAGTCCACTTCTTCTGAGATCCTTTCTTCATTTTACTCCTTTTTGAAGTACAGTAAAGGATGATGGACATTTGTGTATAACTCGAATGTATTAAAACAGTATAAACCTTAAAACTCGTCTTGCTAGTTTAATGCCTGGCGACCATCCTGCGACATTTGGTGTCAGAAGTGGGATATCGAGGCCCATTGTAGAGAGCCAGAGACCCATTGTAGGGATCCAGAGGCTCATTGTAGGGATACAGAAGCCCATTGTAGGGATTACAGAAGCCCAGGATTATTAATCCAGGAGCCCAGTGTGGGAAGTCAGAAGTCAAGATCAATGTAAGGATTCGGAAACCAAGTGTAGGGATCCAGAAGCTCTTGGTATTGATCCAGTTATCCATTATCCTTGTGCTCATTTATTACATCTGAACTTCACCAACTTCATACAGAGAGCAATTTGACAAATATTAAGGTAGCGACGGATAGCAACCACGTGATCAGTAAAAATTGCTGATAGTTGGTTGGGTAATATGATTACATATTTTGCATAAAGACCTAAGGCACCTTTGGAGCAAAATATTGTGTCAATGACGTGTGAGCAATTTGTTCGTTCATTTTCCGGAATTCCTTACTCCGTCATAGAATAGTCGAAAAACAAAAAGGGGTTCCGAAAATGTTTTGTTGCAGTGATTGATTCGCCTAGAGAAGATCAGTACATACCACATAAGTATACGTCAATATCTGTAATAATGGTAGATCAAATGTTTCATCTGTGTGAAACGTTTTGCTAATCGAAATGTTAAACCAACCACCAATCCATGTACATAGATGCACTACGTAAACAAAGTTGTTGGTTGATACATCGTAATGTCCGAGTGCAGCATGCTGCGAGATTAAATACTGTTTATACAGTCATGGAGAGGCTAAACAAAGTTTCTTGCAAGAAGAGCAAGTTGATGGATGCATTCAACTTGGACAACGAAATCATAGTTTCGTTTGGTGAGTGAAAAAAATGCCATAAATTTGTATTCAAAAGTTCAACTCACATTTCCTCTGCTATTTCACAACGCGATTTATAATAACAGCTGTAAGTTTAAACACACGACATGCAGTAGATGTATCATTTTGTATGTATATATGTATTCCATGTGTGCTTAAAATATAACTCCCACCTGTGCATGTGATTGTAAACGAACGGATGTCATGTAAATGTATACCACATTTGTAAACATGGGCTCTCACAACTCTTTTATTAAGAAAATATCGTTATGAAAATAACCGTTACGAAAATAACATACCTTGAACTACACGTATAAAAGTAATGAAAAACAAATATCTGTGTAGACCAACTAGCTAGGGGTATGAGGGAACCGGATAGAAAGTGGAGGGGGAGGGGGCATGTGTTGAATTATAATTCCCTAGGCTATAGTATACATATACTATTATTTTGAAATTTCAGTGACCTAAGAAATATATCAAACCTGAGGTTTCGTGTTTCACACAAACATGTAGGTTGGCAAAACCTTTTTAAAAATAATGTAAATTAATCACAAGTCTGCATATGCCCTCTCATAGGCAAATGTATGCACTGTATGTGTAAGTAAGATATGTATACTACACGTATGCCGTTCTCTTGACCCACATTTTGTAAATAAAACAGATATGATAAGTCTATGACAGTTTATGAAAACATATATACATGTCATCTCATATTGCAATTTATAATTTTGAAACGTCAGTATTTAAATTTTCACTGAATATGTGTTGAGACACAATTTTAAAATCACATTGTCTGACGCAGTCTAATCACTCAATGGTATAATATAGACCTAACTGTGCAAATATCAATTATGATGATTTTTTCCCCTAGGCATCAGACTGAGGACCAAGGGAGGTTAGATAGGACCAGTGCAGGTTGAAGTGGATTTCGAGTCAACAAGTATAACAGCAAGAGAGGTACTGTATTTTCTTTTGATAAACATTTGTAAATACAATTCTGAGTATATCAGATATTCATCTTTTTTGCTATATTTAAATATATTTATCTATATTTTGAACAGGTACTCCATTTACAGTGATGATGACATATCCCCTGGACCCCCACAACTCCACAAATTTAAAAATGTTTGATCAAGTTCCGAAGATTAAAGAACTACTGCAAAATTTGGGACTTGGATGAAAAACATTAATTCACTTATATGAGATCAGAGCAGTGGATGTTGTACAACATACTTTAAACTAAATTGAGAATTTAAGGGAAAACAAGAATATTGCATAGATGTAAAGGAAATTTCAATGTTGATTATTCTTTCTTAGATATATTAGTAAAAAATGTGCACATGATAGAATACCAATTTTATAACTTCAATCAATGTGTTTGAATTTTCCTTGTAATTCAAAATTTAGTTGAAACATACATCATTGATACATTAGTGTATATCAAATTTTTAGAAAAGTTTCTTAATGGAACTAATTCACCCCCTCCCTTATACATACAGTGAACACAGACCTTCACCTGGGGAAAACTAGTTAGTTAATGCAATATACATGTACATGCATTCTCAATTATCCAATAGTGAGTTTTTGGTCCATTGTGAAACTACAATTAGAAATCTTAAACTTATGAAAGACACACCTATCTGTGAGGGCAAGATGACTCAGATGGACTTACATGTAGTGATCCATGGGCAGTCCATGGGTCTCTTTCCATTGGTATTAATTATTTATTGAAATATGAAATGGTTATTTAAACATATTTGGTGTATTATACTGTATAGTGATATAAATTTCTATCAAAAAATATGTATAGGTAATAGATTTGTTCCAGTTATTACAAGAAATTGTATGAAAAATAACTAAATATTTAGGCAATCACTGTGAGTGCGAAAAGGTCAACTGCAATAGCACACACTATATATCATTCTTAAGTGGCTCATAGAAACTTCTAGTATTGTGAGTTTGAATGCTCAATGTGGTAATTTGGGAATGCTTAATCATTTAAGGTCAAAAGTTTATCTTTGCTGACTGTATCTCTTAAAATTCATTTCTAGAAGGGAGGGGGTAGGGTTACAAAATCTGACATAGTTTGGTATATTTTTTTTCTATTCAATATTTTAGATACTACTTGACTTATTGTAAAAAGGAAATAAAATCAGAAATTTTATGAGCAGAATGTTGTTGTTGTCAGAAATTATAATGTATGCCTGATAGTATTTGAGAAACGCCATATTTAAGGTAAATTTGGCCAATTGCCAAGTCGAATCGCATTTTGAATTTCTAATCAATGTTTATTTTTTATCTGTTTGTGTTTAATTTACATAACTATATATGACAAACAATATTTCTGGTGTCAATAAATTTTTTATTGGCTTCTGTGTTAATTTGCTCAATTTTGCCTTTTGGGGCTGCAAAATAGGGGATTTCAATCTCGCTTTCCTCGAAAATTAACTTGATTACTTTTGTTGATTTTTTGATATGTTTTAGGATAAAGTCAAAATGTTACAATAAATAAAATTGAAAAAAATTCAATGAGCAGTGTTTTGGGGCTAGCTATCAATAGCTACCTTAAACTACGTACTGGGTCCAGTGAAATGGAATCTCGTGTGAATTGACTGGAGGACACCACCTTTGAGACAACGGAACTAAACAATGTGCAATATGGACAATTTCGACATAATTAAAACTGAGTTTTGTTCCAATCTAAAGTTACATGTCGTATAAAGTTTGTAAATCAAATTTTGAAACTTAATAGAAAAGAAATTCTGCTTCAACCAGATACTTCATACACTGCTGAATTTTTATTTTTTTCGAATATTGTTTTTGTTTGTTTCTTTTGACGTTTCTTTTACGTATTTTGTTGATTAGTTCACTATTGTACTTGTAATTGTAGGTCAAGTCCATTGGTCATTTGGGATCTAGAAGTCAAAATTATTGATCCGATTACGCAGAGTGTGGAGACTGGTCACAATAAGGTTACAGTGAGTGTAAGTCAATTCTGAGTACCGATGCAAACAATTGTGTCACCCAAATTCGGGGCAGGTTATGTCAGTAATGTACTATATAAATGTGCAATATCTGTTGATTTCATTGTACAACTTAGTAAAGTGAGAATGTCTCAAGAGAGTTTGAATGACTTGATAGCTGCTGGTAAAGAACTAGGTTATGTAGGAGAAGATTTACAAAAGTATGTTAGTGAACAGCAGAAACTACAGCGGGAAGAGTGAGCAGCGGCAAGGCAGATCGAGAAAGAAGAACGCGACTTCAAGTTAGAAATGGAACGTATGGTTCAGGAACTCAAACTGAAGGAAATGTCGGACAATCTCAAACTAAGAAGGGCAGAAATTCGAAATCAGGAAAGGGTGAGTGATGGTTCATTCAAGCCTGATATGCCCCAAATCCCTCCATTTGACGAGACAAAGGATGAAATAGATAACTTCTTACGGCGATTCGAAAGGTATGCATTGACTGTGAAATGGGACAAATCTATGTGGGCAACTCCTTTGAGTGCTTTGTTGAAGGGCAGAGCTTTAGATGTATTCTCTTTAATGCCTGTTCGTCAAGCAAGTGATTATGATGTTCTCAAAGCGACATTGTTGCGGAGATATGATATGACAGAGGATGGGTTCAAACGAAAGTTTCGTGCATGTCGCTCTGAGATTGGTGAAAGTTTCTCTCAGTTCTCAGTATGACTAGCTTTATATTTAACATGCTGGATAGAAATGTCAAAAATTTCTGAAACTTTTGAGGATCTTTTTGATTTGATGCTTAGAGATCAGATTTTGCATGTTTGTAATTATGACTTGTTGGTGTTTCTAAAGCAGAATGTTCCTCGGACAGCAGAAGAACTCTGTAGGCTCGCTGATCAATTTAGGGAAGCACAAAATACATCTGCTACAAATTTGTGATCAAAGGTAATCAAGAAACCTAGTGAGGAAGGCAAGTCTAAGACACCTGAGAAATCTAAGGAAGTTCATAAACAGCCCCAAGTACAAAAAGAAAAGTCTAAGAATGTCCCCTTCACAGAGAGGAAATGTTACTTATGTAACAATCAAGGTCATATTGCGTCACAATGTCATAGATCTCGTGATAAAGGTAAGATGTCCAGCACAGTAGTTTCGGATACCGATGATTCGTCGAGATACACTCCAGAACACTGTAGCGCACTAATTGTCAGTCAAAATGCGTCGTCTTTGTACTCCCAGGTAAGGGACAAGAGCACAATTTTATCATCTGTATGCCACACGACATATTGTTGACGATGGAGAAGCTGAATTCATTCTGTTTATCACAAAGTTGAGTTGTTTGCCGTTTATATATATTTTCAATAAAATACTCAAGTATGGATTGATTGATTGATTGCATCTTGCTTAACGTCTCGTTCGAAAATTTATCACTCGTATAGAGACGTCACCAAGACCGGTGAAGGGCTTCAAATTTAGGCCTGTGCTCTGCGCTTATGGCCATTGAGCAGTGAGGGTTCTACAGTCTGATTAAAATCAAACCTCTCACTTTGCTCGATATACGGATAGTCGCTGCGTGGGAGGTCTGAAGAAACTCCATACGGGGTCACATGTGAATGACCTTTGAGTCCACCAATCAGCACAGCGGCTAGAAAATCGTCGGATCATTTTGTTTTGCTTTCGGGACATGCGTATAATATTAACTGTACCAAGGTGTTCCGAATAAAAGCGAAATGGCTGCTGCCATTCCGCCAAAAACACCACAGAAGATTTATAGTACAACAAATGCGTGCTGCCTTTGCGGATTTTCTTCTGTGGTGAAGGAAGTTGATTACGAGGGTAATGTTCAGATAAAGAAGTTAGTTAAATTAACATTGAGGTTAAATGAAGAAAAACAAAGGGCCATTTGTGAAGTGATACAGACAGATCTCCCTGTAAACTGCGAAGGCGTGTGTATTAAGTGCTTTGCTAAGGTTGAGAAAGTGTTGAAATATAGAAAAGAAATTAAAGAGATCCTGGCAAATTTTGAAATTAACAGAAAAAGAAACCTCGCTAAAACACCTGGGTCATCTACTCGAAAAAAACGTGGTCGGACATAGCCAAAGACACATGCAAGTTGGTCTTGATTATATTTACATTCCATTACTCAGCTGACATTAGTTATAGGATAATCGTATAAATAAGACCGTTAATTGATAAAATCAAAATACTCCCGTTGTTCAAAACTGATGTCGAACTGTTTTGTGAAAATGGCTAATTTTAGAAAATAAATAGCAAATTATTGCTAGCATTGTGCTCAAGTATTAATTCATTATGCTGTTGTCAAATTTAGGGAAGATGCATATCAACAAAAATATAGGGAAGATGTTCTATCATAATTAGGTAACTCTTCACAGACCTGATGCCTCTGAATCTCATGCTACTGACTCGCAGTGCAGAAGTATACTGTCTTCTGCAGAGGATATAGTGCCAACAGAACTTGTAAGTTACATGTACAGTAGCCCCATTTTCAGTACTTATATTGAATAAGGTAATTTTCTTTTAAAGGAATGCTTAAAAAATGACAACTACAGATGACTTAGCAATGATGTCAATTTAATATTATATATAACATTACTTGTCCATTGATGAGCTGGGTGCCTCTTAGTACAGACTTGCTCTGCCACATAAAGAGTTTATATTGTCACAACCAGAGGCTAGAGTATCGAAGAAACATGCAAGTTACATGAAGGCCTAAATGCATTACTTTCATTTGATCAGTGTCATTATTTTTATCATACTTAGTCTTGAAATTTATATCATTAAGTCATGGAATAAGAAATCAATAACATGTCTTTTGTAATTTATTATTACAAACAGTCTTATGTTTTAAACAAAAAATAGTTTCTATTATAATTAGGTATCCATCCACAAAGACGAGGCCTATAGTTCTCACTACAGACATATATTACCACTACCAGAGGGTATGGTGCAATATATTTTAGTAGTTATTATGAATGGTTTGTTATTTGCAAGAGCAAATTTTACAAAATAATGTGATATGGATTAAAAATTGACTGATTTATGTATTTACATACTTAAAATCAAACAGAAATTTGTGCCATTAATCAATATCATTGGTAATATTATGTTCTAAGGATAAGTGGTGTATTTTGGTTATTGTCAGTTCCTAAACATGAAGTAACAAAGAAAGTTAGAAGATTCCTTGGCTTCAGCAATGACTTTCAGAAAGACATAGATAATTCTGTGTACACAGAGGAAGTAAAAGTGTCAAAACTGTTGGAAATTAATTCCACTGTAGTCTGATGCAAGGCAAAGATAACGAACAGTGATCAATCTCATAATTCCTATAAGCAATACAAAATAGATAGTTGGGCAAACACTGACCCCTGGACACACCAGGGCTGGGATCAGGTGCCTAGGGGGAGTAAGCATCCCCTGTTGATCGGTCACACCCGCCGTGAGCCCTGTATCCTGATCAGGTAAACGGAGTTATCCGCAGTTAAAATCAGTGTGCCAAGAACGGCTTAACAATCGGTATGAAACACGTCAGACAACATTTGACCCAATGATAGGTTGTGTTGACGAAATAAATAGATCGTTATAACGACCATAGAATTTGCGAAATGCTGACTTCAATCGAGACTGTTGAAACCCCTGTACCATCAACTTGTTTGTCAGTAGCTTACCTCGATTTAAAAACTGACTATACGCAAAACAAGCTCTTGCATATCGAATCAGTTGAGATATATAAGCACCATATGCAGGTGATAATGGAATATTGCTACATAAATATGGGAAGTTGACGATAGAGAAGCTCATGTGAAATATCAAAGCTCTATCACTTACTGTTCAAAAGTTATTGCAAAGGTTAATATTTTCAAAAAGTAAGTCAAACTCCAAGATCACTGGGTCAACAATGTTGGTACCCACGGGAAGGTCTTGTCACAAGGAATATTCATGTGAAATATCAAAGCTCTATCAATTACTGTTCAAACGTTATTACATGTAGCAAGGTTAAAGTTTCAGACATGATTACAGAATGACAGACAGGACAAAAACAATATGCCCCCGATCTTCGATCGCGGGGGCATAAAAAGAATTACCGGGAGTGAAGGGGCCTCTGAAACCAGCTGATAAGCAGTGTAAATAACTTTTAATCGACAAATATCTCTCATGGAGTACGGCAATGGGTAGATTGAGTTGCAAGCCTTGATATATATTTTTCAGTTATACAGTGGCGCCCTGTTTTTTTATTGTTGGAAGAGAGACCTCTAGATACAATGTACCTGGGAAAAGACCACCGACCTCTTGAAAGTAAACCAGGAAACTTTCTCACTTAACGGCGCGAGCGGGATTCGAATCCGCGCCGACCAGAGGTGAGAGGCGGGTGTCATTTTGAGCGCGATGCTCTAACCACTCGGCCACGGAGGTCCTTTTAAATAAATAGCTAATCAAAAATAAAATAGGAATCTTAACAGACTCTCGCTCGAGCAAAGTTTCGAGAGCGAGAGCCTGGGGAAAGTGAGACTATTACCAAACAAGTGTTATGTTGAGCTCTGATAAATCATTTTTTTGGGGGGACAACTTATTTATACCATGCCACACATCATAAGATAGTTCGATATCAGGAAAGCTTCTTTCTGCATACATGTAATAAAAGAGCATACATGATAAACTTGGACAAAACTCTTTCAATATTTTCAAGCATGTATTTATATTAAACCAATGGTATACTTACATGTATGTTCTTATTCGTTTCACTCAAACGAACATAAAACATTTATAAAATAAACACAAACACGTTAGATAGGATATGAAGCGCTCTTATGTGCAGTTTAATTATTTCAAATAATTCAGTACACAATTACAAAGTTTATGCACTCTCTTTATGCACTTCTTTTCGAATTCTACAAATAAAGTATAACAAAATATAAAATTTACAGTACACAGCATTGAGCGGGTGGGTGGGACTAAACGGACTGCAGGAGAAAGAGCCTTCGAATGGCTTTACCTGTATGGTATACCTTACACAGCCCCTAACAGCCCGTGCTATGAATGTTAATGTCACCTGACAAGGTGACAATGCTAACAACCAATAGATGTTGGGAAATGATAAACACGTGTATATAAACACGTACACGTGTTTAGGTATCTTCAATAAATACATTTGTGTTCTCATTCGTTTCACTCAAACGATCATAAAACATTTATAAAATAAACACGAAGACGTTAGATAGGATATGAAGCGTTCTTATGTGCAGTTTAATTAGTTCGATGATAAAGAAGAACAGTATGGATACTAAATACCCAAATTTTTTGTGACCGATAGTTTTTTTTAATACATTTTCTTTGACATAGCCGTCTTTAGCTTTGTCCGACCGCCACCGCTTTTTAAACAGTCGATCGCAAACACCTGAAGCTGCGGCTTAAGTAGCGCCACCCGATCTCAGACTGTGAACGCCAAATTTAGCCTTGTCTAAACCAATCTTTTGAAGTGCATCCAAGATGATCTCTCTAGCCCTTGTATAAGAAATCGGACGATTGTCTGATCTGAGTATATAAGTATGGATTTCTTACAAAAGGACAAGGACCTAAACAAGTGCTGAGTAGATTGCATATCAGCATTTGACAATTCTAAGTACTTTTCTAACATATTTACAGGACAGGTATCAGAAAATGTTCTAGAAGTATATACCTTGTGACCAGTTTTATACACATCTGTCTTGCTTTTAACTATGTTGATTTCGACACAACTAGTTTGTAAATGAACACATGAAAAGCGAATATGAACTATTTCCAAGAATCTGAAAAAACCTGCAAAACCTAATAAACACAAACACAATGTTCTCAAATTGTACAAATTTAAATCTCTTCCCAACGTAGATACAGGAGTCCTCAAGTGTTCAGGTGTAAGCGGTTCCTTTTTGGTAACTGGTTTTGATGTTTCCCTTATAAAAGAACCAACATAACCTGCTAGAGAATGTGCCCAACTAATAGCTTGAGTAGCTGAATGTATCTTTGCGGACGATCTATATTCCTTTGCTAAGTGAATAATGTTAAGTACTACGTTGGTCTCCGAAGCAGGAAGAGAATGAATTGCAGGACTGAAGCCGTTGCACAATTTGCAAAAGGTGTTAAACGCATACCCGTATTGTATTGTTGTATTCTTCGCCTTAGATGCCAGACAGTATTTAGGTAGTTCAGAAACAAGTTTCGATAGACGATAATCTTGTAACTTTCGGCCGATTTCCTTCCATCTGTCCACCTTGAATATATCTGAAAAATGTGTTTTTTAAAACAAAACATTAACGTATAATCTAGAAATATATTTATTAGGTCACCTGAATTCATTCAGGTGACCTATTGCTATCTGTTTTTGTCCGTCGTCGTTCGTCGTGCGTTAACATTTGAACATTTTCAGCTTCTTCTCTGAAACCCCTGAACCAATTTCAACCACTTTTGGCATATAGCATCTGTGGGTGAAGGGGAACAAAAATTGTGAAATTCGTGGTCCCTGCCCCCCTGGGGCCTGAGGGGTGGGGCAAAAACCATCAAAATGAGTGTAATTTTAAAAAATCTTCTTTACTCCTGGACATCAAGAAGCCAAACTGTGGGCATAATTATAATGAGCATTGAGCCCTCTACCAAAATTGTGAAATTCATGGCCCCTGGGGCAGGGGTTCTTGTGTTAGGGGGGGGGGGGGGCTCTATTGGTCATATAGTGAAAATGTAGAAATTCTTTGAAAATCTTCTCTGTCTCTGGGTATTAAGTAGACAAACTAATAGCATGGTAATGATGAGCAAGGATACCTCTTTATACCCCCCGCAACAAGTTGTGGGGGGGGGGGTATACTGGAATCGAGTTGTCCGTCTGTCCGTCCGTCCGTCTGTAGCCGCAATGGTTTCCGGGCTCTAAAGCATTATCCTTTCCATCTACCGTCACCATATCATACATATGAACTACCCATGGGATGAAGATGTTCCCTATCGATTTTGGGGTCAAAAGGTCAAAGGTCAAGCACACTGGACATCGAAGTAGCAATATGGTTTCCGGGCTCTAAAGTGTTATCCTTTCCACCTACAGTCACCATATCATACATATGGACTACCCATAGGATGAAGATGTTCCCTATCGATTTTAGGGTCAAAAGGTCAAAGGTCAAGCGCACTGGACATTGAAGTAGCAATATGGTTTCCGGGCTCTAAAGCATTATCCTTTCCACCTACAGTCACCATATCAAACATATAGACTACCCATGGGATGAAGATGTTCCCTATCGATTTTGGGGTCAAAAGGTCAAAGGTCAAGCGCACTGGACATTGAAGTAGCAATATGGTTTCCGGGCTCTAAAGCGTTATCCTTTCCACATACAGTCACCATATCATATATATGGACTACTAATGGGATGAAGATGATCCCTATCGATTTTGGGGTCAAAAGGTCAAAGGTCATGCGCTCTGGACATCAAAGTAGCAACACTCAGAAAAGAGGTTGTTTATACCTATTACCAACACCCTTTGGGAGATTGGGGTAAGCGGGGGGTATTCTTAGTGAGCATAGCTCACAGTACCTCTTGTTAAAATTTGTGAAATTCATGGCCCCTGGATCAGGGGTTCTGGTGCTAGGGTGGGGCTCTATAAGTCATATAGTGAAAATGCATTATTTCTTTGAAAATCTTCTTCTCTGTCCTTGGGTATTAAGTAGACAAACCAATAGCATGGTTATGATGAGCAAGGATGCCTCTTTCAAAATTGTGAAATTCATGGCCCCTGGGTCAGGGGTTCTGGTATTAGGGTGGGGCCCTATTGATCATATAGTGAAATGCATTTTATTTCTTTGAAAATCTTCTCCTCTGCTGCTGGGTATTAAGTAGACAAACTAATAGTATGATAATGATGATCAAGGATGCTTCTTTCAAAACTGAAATTTATGGCCCCTGGGTCAGGGGTTCTGGTGCAAAGGCGGGGCTGACCACATAGCTATTCAATGTTTCTTCCATCCAAAAGTAAAATTCTTATATTTAAATACAAACCTAATTCAAACATTGGAAGGTTGTTACATGATACTCAGGTGACCTATAAGGTCCCTGGGCCTCTTGTATAAGGTGTACCAGGACCTTCATCGTCTGCAATACTTATGGATGTACCAGGACCACTTGTCTTCTGCAATACACCCCTCACTTATGCCACTGCTATTAACTCTCTAGGGTGTACCAGGACCTAATCATCTGCGATACACCAACCACCCTTACGATATGGTCGCATTCAAGCGCACAACAAGTATTCCAGTATCAAAATATATGGAACCAAATATACAGTTTTTGTTCTCACCATGAATGAGTATATCTCGAGTATCTTTAAACAAAAGCACGTCTTTCACATAAACCTTATAATAAAGAGCTTGATCGAACAACATTGGCCAAAAAGCGACGGAAGGCCAGTTGAGTATGATCAGTGTACCATATGCTTTGTATTCTTGTAAATGTTTTACTGTAGAAACTATCAAATGAATGGGAGGAACCAACCAATTATTTTCACCTACCAAATCTTGTGTAAAACAATCCACTGCTTCCGATTCAGGGTTCCAAAAATTTTGAATTGTATCTAACAACTTTACAATTGTTAAAGTTAGCAAATCTATCAACGGAGAAAGGGCCAAAAATGGAACTTACAAATTCGAAAAATGCTGTACTAATCTCCCAATCGTCATGATCAATAAATTTGCCAATATAGTCTGCTTTATCGTTTTCCTTTCGCGGAACCCCAAAGAAATTTTGTTTTTGACACATTCTGAAAATATTGTATGCCAAAACTTGTCATGTTTCATGCTACCGGAATGTACTATCTATGTGCAATTTTGATTGTCTGTAAACCACTTCAGTCATATTTTGTAATTCTTTCTGAAAGGAAACTGCCAACTCTATGACCTTTAATTCTCTCCAAGTCGAACTCTTATTTTTCTCATGTTCTTTCCACATCAAATGAAACACATTTGAATTGACCTCAACTGTGTAAGCAATTGATGCCAAATCACTGGCATCTGAATAAATGATAACATGCTTTTAACAGATTGTAGAAATCTTATATTTTCAGTATGAATACATTTTATCCCAAAAATGAAGTCAATCAAGAACTTGGTCTTGATAATCAAATAATAATCTGGAATCCCACGATTCCCTTTTGGCAATTTCGATAGAAGAAAATCTAGTCATTATATTGCATAAATTACCCATCACGGGCGTCATGGAAATAATTTCCCACACTACTTTTGCCAGTTCCCTTGCAGTTACGTTGGGAAATCGACTAATTGTTCTTTGTAAACAACTAAAGGTGTCGTCTATTCGTCTATCTAGAACTGAAATGGAAAATAGCCTTGAATTCCATGTAATACCTAACCATTCAATGACTTGAGTTGGTTTAAATTCTGATTTTTCAAAATTGACCCAAGAGTCCAGTATATGACAACGTTTCTTGGATGAAAGTTGAGTCTAAAATACATTGACTCTCCGAAGAAGCAAACGCCAAAACGTCATCTAAATATAATACGATCCTGATGCCACTTTTCCTCAAGAACTTTACAACTGGTCTTAAGAATTTAGTACAAATAAACAGAGCAGATGAAAGGCCAAAAGGAAGAACGGTATAGCAATAATATTTGTTATTCCACTGAAATCCCAAATAAAGTCTGATAATTTTTAGCTATGTCTATGCAAGGTGAAAATAACGAACAGTGATCAATCTCATAATTCCTACAAGCAATACAAAATAGATAGTTGGGCAAACACGGACCCCTGGACACACCTGGAGGTGGGATCAGGTGCCTAGGAGGAGTAAGCATCCCCTGTTGACCGGTCACACGCGCCGTGAGCCCCATATCCTGATCAGGTAAACGGAGTTATCCGCAGTCAAAATCAGTGTGCCAAGAACGGCTTAACAATCGGTATGAAACACGTCAGACAGCATTTTACCCAATGCGAGGTTGTATTGACGAACTAGATCGTTATAACGACCATAGAATTTGCGAAATGCTGACTTCAATCGAGACTGTTGAAATCCCTGTACCATCAACTTGTTTGTCAGTAGCTTACCTCGATTTAAAAACTGACTATACCCAGAACAAGCTCTTGCATATCGAATCAGTTGAGATATATAAACACCATATGCAGGTGATAATGGAATATTGCTACATAAATATGGGAAGTTGACGATGGAGAAGCTGAAATCATCCCGTTTGTGATACAGTTGAGTTGTCAGTTTGCCTATGTGATGATATCCAGATTTTAGATCGAATTTGATGCAAAAACAATCTTTTTCGAAGTAATCTAATGCTGTCTTCCAACTGAAATCTGAATATTACTGCACATTCCGTATATGTATACTTATCATTGACTTTGTGGTATGTTTTTTGGACAGTTTGTTTTACAGTGTCCGGTAGCAAAACAGCTGAAGCAATCATCACTGGGTTGTGGTTGACGCCTTGTAGGGCTGTTTCTGGTGTGGAAATGACTGAAATGTTGCAGTAGAATAAGGCCCAGAAGAAGCAAGTTGGGCTGCCGAACCTACTGCTGCCGCTGGTGGGGTTTTGTAGTTTCCATACGGATGAAAGCGCTTGTTCTGTCCGTGTTTTTGTTTGAGAGCGCGGTTTTCAGCACTTCGGATTTTCTTTTCGTCATCCGAATTATCCGCTATTTCTCTTGATTGATACTCGTTAACCGTTCTCCAGCCTGCTGGGGAGGAATCCGCTATTCTAATGTGTTTTTGGCGGGTTTTCGCTTTCCTTCTTAAATCGCCTATAATAGTCACCGACTCACTGTCTTTATTATCGAATGCTCTCAATTCTAATTTGTCCAATCCGTCGAGTATTTCTGCGTTGAAATCGTATTGTGCGCGATTCCCTTCGGATTTGATTTTAAGTGCCGAATTTTCTTCCAAGTTTCTTTGCGATAGATTCGGTCTGCTCTAATTTTAGCTGACCTGACAGATTTTGAAATTGAGTTTGTAACACCCCCGTAACGAACTTGACAACGTCTGAAATTTCTAATGAAGGGTTACGAAGAGTTTCTTTAGGCACTGTGTTGCTGTCGTTTTCCAATAGGGGCATTTCATCTCCAGAATCGCCCATGTCAGATAGACTAGTAAAAGCGTCCGGACTGCACGAGAAAGAGCCTTCGAATGGCTTTACCTGTGTGAAATACCTTACACGGGCCCTAACAGCCCATGCTATGAATATTAATGTCACCTGACTAGGTGACAATGCTAACAACCAATAGATGTTAGGAAATGATAAACATGTACACGTGTTTAGGTATCTTCAATAAATACATATTTTTGAATGAATCAAGAATAATAGAGACAGAAAACAAATTGATTTAAAATGACATCTACATGTACATGTAACATCACTGATAAGCCAGTAGCCACAACCCAGTAGCTAAGTACTTCGTTACTAGCTTGAAAATACGGATGTATGTTTAGTTGCTGTTATAAAACTTAGAAATTCATTTCATTATCTCCCTCACGCATAGATCTTATCCTTAGACGAATTTGACTCCACTTTTTGGCACACTGTTCTTCCCTATAATAGCTCTAAAACTTCATTGTTATTTCGGATTTCAAACATTTCGGTTGAGCATCGCTGAAGAGATATTATTTGTCGAAATGCGCATCTGGTGCATCAAAATTGGTACCGTATAAGTTTTACATAAGATCAAGCAATATTTCACTTACTCATCAAGGATGAAATTTGTGAATGAGCATCTGTCACAACTTCCACTACTTCAAAGTCCTTTCCCAGCAGAAACTCCAAACCTTTCACAAAGCAATCCTTTTCCAAGCTGGTGCTCTTCTTATCGGTCATCCTTTTGTCCATGGTGACAACACAAAGTATTTTTTCGTGGTATCCTCCATAAAAGTATGAAAGGTGAAGATAACGAACAGTGATCAATCTCATCACTCATATAAAGGTGAAGATAACGAACAGTGATCAATCTCATAACCTACAAGCAATGTAAAATAGATAGTTGGGCAAACACGGACCCCTGGGCACACCAGAAGTGGGATAAGGTGCCTAGGAGGAGTAAGAATCCCCTGTCCACCGACCACACCTGCCATGAGCCCTATATCCTGATCAGGTAAACGGAGTTATCCGTAGACAAAATCAGTTTGCCAGAAACGGTCTAACATTCGTGTATGAAACACGTCAGACAGCATTTGACACATTGATAGGTTGTATTGGCAAACTAGATAGTTATAACGACCATAGAATTTGCGAAATGCTGACTTTAATCGAAACTCACTCAACTGTATGACAAACGGGATGATTTCAGCTCCTCCATCGTCAACTTCCCAGATTTATGTAGCAATATTCCATTATCACATACATATGGTGTTTATATCTCTTAACTGATTCGATACGCAAGAGCTTGTTCTGTGTGTGGTCAGTTTTTACATAGAGGCACGCATACCATCATTCCCTAGGAACCTTATTATATCAGGAGGAATGTAATGGGTTTTAACGTGCTACACCTACTGTGACCCATCCGTCAGTTCCTTTCTGGTCAGCGCAACTGTTGTGAGACCGCTCTACAATATTTCTTGAAACTTTGTAGTTCATAAGGACACACTGTGTAGATGTACATATTCCCAGGAGATTCTGATTCAAATTTTTTTTTTAGAGTTATGTCCCTTTTGAACTCAAGAGTCCACCTGTTCTGTTCTTGTCAGCGCAACTCCTCTGAGATCGCTCAACAGAATTTTGTGAAACTTTATAGTTATAAGGACACACTGTGTAGACGTGCATATACCCAGGAAATTCTGATTCAATAATTTTTCTGGGAGTTATGCCCCATTTGAACTTAAAATTTCGAGTCCATTTGTTCTATTCTTGCAGTAATGCACAACATAACCATTCATTATTGTTTCAAGCAATGCTGGAGCGTGGGGTAAGTGAGCTTGCTCACTTTTGCTTTCTTTCATTTGATATGATTCTGAGTAAGGAATATACCATGATTTTCTGATTTTATAGGTATCCACCAACTAGCGATGGACAATGACAGTGCCACAGTAAAGTAGACGGTATACAAGAACATCACCAAGCGCTGTGATAGTAATCACACTAAAAAGGGCTGTACAGCATCTCTTGTAGAATTGAGCAAAACTCACAAATTACTACGCAACACCAAGGCCCGTACCCACATCGAAAGGTGTTTCACCTACAGCATTTCACAAAACAGGTGAACCAGAGCAATATAGTTCCTCATTTGTATGGTGGGTACTAAAGATTTGAAATGCAGAATTTATCATATTATATTATTTGGCACATTAAAATCTTTGGATTTGTTCAAGATAATCACCTCCTAAAAGTTGACAGTGCCACTTACAGTGTAGGCGTATAAAGCATGTAGACAGTATTTGCATTGCATGGTAAAGTACTATTATAAAAATTAAATATGAAGTTGTTTATTATCATGTAAATGATTGTATGTTTTTCTTAGGAATTTGTTAACCATTAAGGTAGCTATTGATAGCTAGCCCCCAAAAAAACCGCTCATTGAATTTTTTTCAATTTTATTTATTATAACATTTTGACTTTATCCTAAAACATATAAAAAAAATCAACAAAAGTAATCAGGTTAATTTTCGAGGAAAGCGAGATTGAAATCCCCTCTTTTGCAGCCCCAAAAGGCAAAAAATGCCAAAATTGAGCAAATTAACACAAAAGCCAATAAAAATTTTATTGACACCAGAAATATTGTTTGTCATATATAGTTATGTAAATTAAACACAAACAGATAAAAAATCAACATGGATTAGAAATTTAAAATGCATCTAAGGAAAACATTGGCATGATTCGACTTGGCAATTGGCCAAATTTACCCTAAATATGGCGGTTCTCAAATACTATCAGGCATACATTTTCTGACAACAACAAAATTCTGCTCATAAAATTTCTGATTTTATTTCATTTTTACAATAAGTCAAGTAGTATCTAAAATATTAAATAGAAAAAAATATACCAAATGAGGTTTAATCTGAAACTATGTCAGATTTTGTAACCCTACCCCCTCCCTTCTAGAAATGAATTTTAAGAGATACAGTCAGCAGATATAAACTATTGACCTTAAATGATTAAGCATTCCCAAATTACCATATTGAGCATTCAAACTCACAATACTAGAAGTTTCTATGAGCCATTTAATAATGATATATAGTGTGTGCTATTGCAGTTGACCTTTTCGCACTCACAATGATTGCCTAAATATTTAGTTATTTTTCATACAATTTCTTGTAATAACTGGACCAAATCTATTACCTATACATATTTTTTGATAGAAATTTATATCACTATACAGTATAATACACCAAATATGTTTAAATAACCATTTCATATTTCAATAAATAATTAATATCAATAGAAAGAGACCTATGGACTGCCCATGGATCACTACATGTAAGTCCATCTGAGTCATCTTGCCCTCACAGATAGGTGTGTCTTTCATAAGTTTAAGATTTCTAATTGTAGTTTCACAATGAACCAAAAACTCACTATTGGATAACTGAGAATGCATGTACATGTATATTGCATTAACTAACTGAAGTTTTCCCCAGGTGAAGGTCTATGTTCACTGTATGTATAAGGGGGGGGGGGGGGGGGGTGAATTAGTTCCATTATGAAACTTTTCTAAAAATTTGATATACATTAATGTATCTATGATGTATGTTTCAACTAAATTTTGAATTACAAGGAAAATTCAAACACATTGATTGAAGTTATAAAATTGATATTCTATCATGTGCACATTTTTTACTAATATATCTAAGAAAGAATAATCAACATTGAAATTTCCTTTACATCTATGCAATATTATTGTCTTTCAAAAGGCATGTACTTGTAATATACGAATACATGTACTTGTTTTCCCTTAAATTCACAATTTAGTTTAAAGTATGTTGTATAACATCCACTGCTCTGAGCTCATATAAGTGAATTAATGTTTTTCATCCAGTCCCAAATTTTGCAGTAGTTATTTAATCTTCGGAACTTGATCAAACATTTTTAAATTTGTGGAGTTGTGGGGGTCCAGGGGATATGTCATCATCACTGTAAATGGAGTACCTGTTCAAAATATAGATAAATATATTTAAATATAGCAAAAAAGATGAATATCTGATATACTCAGAATTGTCTTTACAAATGTTTATAAAAAAAAAATATAGTACCTCTCTTGCTGTTATACTTGTTGACTCGAAATCCACTTCAACCTGCACTGGTCCTACCTAACCTCCATTGGTCCTCAGGCTGATGCCTAGAAAAAAGATCATCATAATTGATATTTGCACAGTTAGGTCTATATTATACCATTGAGTAATTAGATTGCGTCAGACAATGTGAATTTTAAAACTGTGTCTCAACACATATTCAGTTAAAATTTAAATACTGATGTTTCAAAATTATAAATTGCAATGAGATGACATGTATATATGTTTTCATAAACTGCCATAGACTTATCATATCTGTTTTATTTACAAAACGTGGGTCAAGAGAAGGGCATACGTGTAGTATACATATCTTACTTATACATACAGTGCATACATTTGCCTATGAGAGGGCATATGCAGACTTGTGATTAATTTACATTATTTGAAAAGGTTTTGCCAACCTACATGTTTGTGTGAAACACGAAACTTCAGGTTTGATATATTTCTTAGGTCACTGAAATTTCAAAGTAATAGTATATGTATACTATAGTCTAGGGAATTATAATTCAACACATGCCCCCCCCCCCCTCCACTTTTTATCCGGTTCCCTCATACCCCTAGATAGTAGGTCTATACAGATATTTGTTTTTCATTACTTTTATACATGTAGTTCAAGGTATGTTATTTTCGTAACGGTTATTTTCATAACGATATTATTATTTTCTTAATAAAAGAGTTGTGAGAGCCCATGTTTACAAATGTGGTTTTTTTTTTTTTACATGACATCCGTTCATTTACAATCACATGCACAGGTGGGAGTTATATTTTATGCACATATGGAATACATATATACATACAAAATAATACATCTACTGTATGTCGTGTGTTTAAACTTACAGATGTTATTATAAATCGCGTTGTGAAATAGCAGAGGAAATGTGAGTTGAACTTTTGAATACAAATTTATGGCATTTTTTTCACTCACCAAACGAAACTATGATTTCGTTGTCCAAGTTGAATGCATCCACCAACTTCCTCTTCTTGCAAGAAACTTTGTTTAGCCTCTCAATAACTGTATAAACAGTATTTAATCTCTCAGCATGCTGCACTCGGACATTACGATGCATCAATCAACAACTTTGTTTACGTAGCGCATCTATGTACATGGATTGGTGGTTGGTTTAACATTTCGATTAGCAAAAAGTTTCACACAGATGAAACATTTGATCTACCATTATTACAGACATTGACGTATACTTATGTGGTATGTGCATATTTTCTGTAGGCGAGTCAGTCACAGCAACAAAACACTTTCGGAACCCTTTTGTTTTTCGACTATTCTATGACGGAGTAAGGAATTCCGGAAAATGAATTCACGTGAAAATACACAATTTTTACTGATCACGTGGTTGCTATCCGTCGCTACCTTAAGTACAACATAGTTCTGCAAATTTATTTGATTTATAGAATATGATAATGCTATTGAGGAATTTGTGTGACCTGGTGTAGGGGTAATGAGGAGGGATAATATAAACACCTGCCAAGGAATGATCAGGACTTAAGAATAGGCAATTGATTGGTCAATATAGTGTAAGGACATCTCAATGAAAGCTTCAATAACATGGCATCATCAAAAGCACCAAAGAGATTGTAAGTTTATGTGAATGTTGCTGCTTGAATATACCGAATTATTTTGTTCATACATTTTTTTTATAAAGTCTATGACATCACTAAATATCGATAGTTACTAATTGTCAGGGTGGACTATTCATTGTCCTCATAAACATTGAATAGGTGTATAATACCTATTAACTATTGACATATAAAACGTACAAGAATCATTCAGTGCAATTTAAAACACACTTATGATATAGATCTAGGTTTTATAGGGGTTCAGAAAGCCTTGCTTCAAAACTCTCCGCCAGTTTGCCAAAAATGATGGTTTTGAGTACATATCTGAGGTAGAATGTGTTACAAACTTCTATGATTTGAATTCTTTGTGTTTAATTTTGTTTGACATTTTTGCGTATTTGTTCAATTTATGATACATGTATTATATTGGAAATGAACTTATTTTTACCTGAGTTACTGTTAATGATAAACTTTAAACCGGCACATTGTAGGCTTTTTAAACCTCAAAACAGTTTATGAAAATGTGCACACCGCCCCAAGTTGTTATATCGTTTAAAGTCAGCATTTCGCAAATTCTATAGTTGTTATAACGATCTAGTTTATCAATACAACTTATCATTGGGTCAAATACTGTCTGACGTGTTTCATACCGATTGTAAGGCCATTCTTGGCACACTGATTTTGACTAAGGATAACTCCGTTTACCTGATGAAGATATAGGGCTCACAGCGAGTGTGAACGGTCGACAGGGGATGCTTACTCCCCATAGGCACCTGATACCACCTCTGGTAAATCCAGGGGTCCGTGTTTGTCCAAAACTTTGTTTTCTATTGCTTAAATGAGTTATGAGGTTGGTCACTGTTCCTTATCTTCACCTTTCATTAACGTCTTTGAATTTTACGAAATATTGAAAAATATATTATTGATTGTGATACATAGAAGCCATATTTGAATTTATTCATCTGGGAACATAGTTATTTCGTTATAAATTTAGATAGTACATAACTTTAATTACAAATGTACCAATTTTGAGGGAGTCCTAACCATTTTGTAACAAAGTGATGGTCATATTTGGGTTTGGCTATGGGTCCTTACTGTGTATGAGAAAAAAGTACAAAGAAACCATAAAGACACTATATATGTTGGTACAATCCTTGTTAGAGTAGTTTGGTGTACATGGGTTAACTGCCACAGAATAATAATCAATAACAAAACTTACATGGGTTTAACCATAAAAGCATCAAGGATAGAGCCACCTTAAGCAACAAATGCACTGTACTTTGTTTCTAAAGTTTTCCCTGATGATCTTTATTTTATTTCATTCTTGTACAGAACAAATTGAGTAGAATTTTTTTTCCTATTGAAAGCATCGGCCGAGTAGCAGTCGTGAAAACTCTCGCTTCTCTACCAAGAATACCGGGTACGATTGTACATGCCACGGCGTCATATTAAACCCAAGACGTTTAACATCGGAAGTGACTGTTTCTTCTCCGAACTCCCGACTTTAGCAGTAAACACCCGTCTCTCGTGACCTTGATTATGAAGGTCATATGTCACTAAAGATTGATTGTAATTGTTTTACGTCCCTCTCGAGCATATTTCACTCATATGAAGACGTCATCACTGCCGCTGAAGGGCTGCAAAATTTAGGCATATGCTCGGCGCTTATGGCCATTGAGCAGGGAGGGATCTTTATCGTGCC
The DNA here is from genome assembly GCF_947568905.1 of Ostrea edulis. Classification (NCBI taxonomy): domain Eukaryota; kingdom Metazoa; phylum Mollusca; class Bivalvia; order Ostreida; family Ostreidae; genus Ostrea; species Ostrea edulis. The sequence continues at coordinate 94,384,624 of NC_079165.1, read as the reverse complement.
ACAGGGCCTCGATTTTTGCGGTCTCATCCGAAGGACCATCCCATTTAGTCGCCTCTTACGCGACAAACAATGGGTACTGAGGACCTATTCTAACCCGCATCCCCACGGGGTGTCACTGAAACAACGTTTTGGGCCCGAACTCTGTGATACTATAAATATAGATATATATTTATATGAATATTGATGGTATCACAGAGTTTGGGCCCAACACGAGCTTAACCATCTGTGTAAAGAACCCTAACTGCTAAGACCGTAAGATCCATGCACATAATAGAAGTTATGGCACTTTAGTTCGTGACGTCTCTTCATGAGCGAAAAATTCTTGAATTCGATGCGAAATACATACAGCTAAGTACTTCGTTACTAGCTTGAAAATACGGATGTATATTTAATTGCTGTTATAAAATTTAGAAATTCATTTCCAAATCAAGGATTATCTCCCTCAGGCATAGCTCTTACATGTATCCTTAGACGAATTTGACTCCACCTTTTCGGCACGCTGTTTTCCCATATAATAGCTCTAAAACGTCATTGTTATTTCGGATTTCAAACATATCGGTTGAGTATCACTGAAGAGACATTATTTGTCGAAATGCACATCTGGTGCATCAAAATTGGTACCGTATAAGTTTTACAATACAATTTAAAAAAAAATTATAACCACTATAAAAATTTATACCTACAAACGAATGCCAATAAACTCTGTAGTATAAGCTATATCCCATGTATCGTTTAGATCCTAGGGGTAAACGTAAGGTTGAGTGTTATAATTGTTTGTTTGTGCTTTATATAGATATATATATATCCACTAAGATTTTCAACTCTGTGTGACTCTTGTACATTTGCAAATCCTCTACTGAAGGACATAGCTGATATGAATTCCACAATTTATCAAATCTTACCTTTGGACTTCGATACTATAAATGTACAACTTGTTACTCACATTATTCTGCATTGTCAAGTTGTATTAAATGCATTCAAGTAAATGATAAAGTGAACATTTATTTAAGGTTGCTAGTCAAAGAAATTGTTACAAAGGTGATTCATGCACATCTTTACACTGATCAATTGTAGGGGGAAAAAATATAACTAATGGAAGACATTTGAATTTTCACAAGTCTGTCTAGTTGGTTATTGCAGAGAGGGCACAAAGGCTCAATCATTTATGGCAAGTATAATTCCCATAATTCATCTCAAAGGATGAGAATCACTTCCATGTTCATTGATGTTCAAACATTGAAATCACAAGTGGTGCCTGTGAGGTAAAGCTGATGGAGAACTTGATGCCAATAACCATGGCTCTCTTTGAGCTGCAGCGCACCTTCCGGGTTGCACTCTGAAAATTTTACCGAAAAAAAAAATATTTAAAAAGACTGACATCCACTATGTCTATATATTCTGTAGTATCTGGGAAGTCGTCCCTAGTACGACCTGTTTGGCAGACAGCTTCCGGAGCCCGGATGACAGTTCCCGCCAAGAGGCATCTTTGGACTACCGTTCTAGAGATATACGGATATATCTAGACTTGAGATAAGACAGGCAGATAAAGATAGACAGAGTACTTCAGCGTAATGTACAGGTAAGTCTGTGGGTTACTCACGGGTTTACTGGGTCACTAACACCCCATAAATACTATAATTCTTTCATAAAAATACCAGTGCTAGATAATTCTTATTTGGACATTCAACATTTTCTTATAGGATAATAAAATTTATTTACTTGTACCGCTGTCTGATAGAATTTGTAAAGAAAAACTTTATAATGATATCTGCATTTATCTAGTAAAAAAATCCCTGTATGTTTGCACAGGCATCCTTTGCTGTTGCAGAGAAAGGACATTTTTAAAATTTCTATATTGTCTGGAGATGCATTCATTTTTGGTGAACCTTTATATTTTTGGATCACCTGAATTTACCTGTGTACAAGTATTCATAACAAAATGAATGAATATCATTTAATATTGACCGAGAGGTTAGGGATGGCTGCGATACAACTAAGTCGTTAAAATGGGTAGTGACAGATCCATCGCCAAACGCTCGGCATCAGATGTGAATGGCACGGGTCCTCGGAGATGACCTTAAAAACGGATGACCCGTGTCACAGTAGGTGTGGCACGCTAAAGAACCCTCATTGTTCAATGGCCGTAAGCGCCGAGTATAGGCCTAAATTTGAAGCCCTTCACCGGTCTTGGTGACGTCTCCATATGAGTGACAAATTCTCGAGCGAGACGTTAACGTATCAGCAAACTTTCACATAAACACTATATACTAAGTTTGGACCTACCCCGGAGATAATGAAATTTACAATTTTGGTAGAAGCCTTGCTGCTTTACATCTTAATGCATTTAGTTTTTCTTAAATATGTGCGGTTCTTCTAGAGAAAATTTTTGAAAATTGGATAGTTTTTGCCCGCCTTTAAGGCCCCAGGGGTGCAAGAATCCTGAATCCTTAAGCCCTCCCCCCCTTGTTCCAAAGATGCACCATACCAAATTATTTTCGGTAGGTCGGTTGTCTCTTCCCAGGTACATTATATCTGGGTTCCCTCTTCCACCAATACAAACTGGGTGCCACCAGATAACTGAAAAAGTGTTGAGTGTGGCGGAAAACATCAACCAATCAATCATACCAAATTTGAAAATAATTGGTATGTGGTTATCCAAAAGTTAAAAATGTTTATTTTTCACACATTTAATAACTGACCATTTTGGCCGCACCCTGGTACAAAAACCGCTACCCCTGGGATCATCAAATTTACAAATTTGGTACCTGTTGTTTTTTTCTAAATATCCATTTAGTAGCAATAGCACTAAAGATGTTAAACAAGTTTGAACCCGCCCTTGGGTCAGAACCCCTACCCCAGGAATCATGAAATTTACAATTATGGTAGAAGCCTTCCTGCTCTCAATCACCATGTATTTAGTTTTTCTTACGCGTGTGCAGTTCTTGATTGATTGACTGTAAATCAATTTAAGAAAGCGATAATTTAAGTCTACAATAAAACTTGCTAATATGAGACTCGCATATTAGGAATGCTCTGATTTAAAAACGAATTTTCGAAGTCCCATGGAAATACTTTAATTTATTTTACTAGTATTTTCAATATGGATTGATTGATTATATATTGTTTAACGTCCCTCATTTTTCACTCATATGGAGACGTCGTTCAATGTACATGTAGTTATTCCGTGCCAGAAAAGTACCATTCTTATCTGATAAATATATTTTTTAAATGTTTTAAGTCCCAGGTCGTTATAACGATCTAGTTCGTCAATACAACCTCGCATTTGGTCAAATGCTGTCTGACGTGTTTCATACCGATTGTTAAGCCGTTCTTGTCACACTGATTTTGACTGCGGATAACTCCGTTTACCTGATAGGGATATAGGGCTCACGGCGGGTGTGACCGGTCGACAGGGGATGCTTACTCCTCCTAGGCACCTTATCCCACCTCTGGTGTGTCCAGGGGTCCGTGTTTGCCCAACTATCTATTTTGTATTGCTTGTAGGAGTTATGGGATTGATCACTGTTCGTTATCTTCACCTTGCATACAAACCGATACATTTGATAATAGAATTAAAGGAACCTGTTTCCGTTTGATCCAAATATCATGCATTAAATGATAATCTTAAAAGGAACTGGTCATAGAAGGTGCTGACAGAGTGATTACTATGGGACACTCACCATTTGGCGGGGCTTTAATAGGTATAGTTAAACCGTTTTATATAATGCCATCGCAAACGGTTCCAAGGACCTCTGACATGATACATGACATTGAGACCAAAACAAGAACCACGGCATCACTTGTTTGTTGATGCGTGCAAACGTTCAATAAGCAAGAGAAGAATCCATTCTAAATGAAATTAGTTCAGTGTGGATGAATTCCCGTGGGCTACTTTTCTTTGTTGATATGTAACCAATTGTACAGGTGAGAGAGTGCGTCTGGAGCAAAGATGTCTGCATTTTTTAAAAAACCTTGTTAATCTGTTGCCAGCTAAAGATCTAGATCATTTGAGTTCAGAGATGCGTATTTTTATGCCCCAGAGATCGAAGATCCCAGCACATTGCTTTTGTTCTGTCTGTCATTCTGTAATGCTGTCATTTTGTCTGAAACTTTAACCTTGCTAATAACTTATGAACAGTAAGTGATAGAGCTTTGATATTTCACATGAGTATTCCTTGTGACAAGACCTTTCCATGGGTACAAAACCTTTTGACTTTCTTTTAATCTTTTTTTTTTTTTTTACATTGGTCATAACTTCTAAATGGTAAATATTAGAGCTTTCATATTGTACATGAGCATTTCTTGTGACAAGATCTTTCTTCTGGTACCAAGATATTTGTCCTTGTGACCTTGGCCATCTTCGGAATTGGCCATTATCGGGGGCATTTGTGTTTCACAAACACATCTTGTTATGTAATTCAATTTTTGTGGACTTCTTTTCGAAGCCCGTATGTAACAAAATATACTGGTGAGAGTCCTGATGAACATAAACTGTCTATACTTTTTTACCACCTGATGACAAGTGAATATCATTCCAATACAGAGCAGCGTATATTAATTAAAATTATGTGCAAGTCTGTCACGCAAACAATTATCAGCAAAAGAAACATTTCCTGGTATCCAGATCTTCTGTAATTCCAATCCCTAACTTAATAATAGTTACACTAGATAGAACCTGCGACCACTCGGATAACATCAAGATTAATTTTTGAAAGTGTGCCTTAATTAAATTGGCTTTACAAAATGAGATAAATCGTGGAGTGACTTTTTTGGAGTCAGATATATATCATCTACACTGAAGGGTTTCAAAGACGCTATTATCCTCACAAGATCTTGGATAGAGGGGGAAAGTAACATATCAGACATCCTTTTATGTACGTAACAAGTGTTTCAGAAATCCTTGGCAAGTAAAGATGGTAGAGATGAGGATTTCAATTATGATTCCAAAGATTTTAATCCAGTGATATTTTTAAGCGAGCTGTGGTCATTCTATTCTTGCTAGTAATAATTTCTTTAGCAAAAAATCATTAAGCCTTCAACGCGAAGTTTTCCTATGATTTTCTAGATCTCCATCAATGGCCTAAACTTTTGCACTCACTGCCCTTACACCTGAAGTATGATTTCGTCGAATTTAAGGGATGGAGAAGGGGATGTTTGCCCTATTTGATGTAAATGTCTGTTAAAGTTATATAATTAATACTCAGATTTTCAGAAGTAATCAGTAAACAAAAATCAAAAGACACTTGGAAATAAGCACGATAAAAGCATGTGATAATATCAGTGCGACATTTAACTCTGGACACCACAAAAGTCCGGAGTTTCGCCAACCCTTTTATGAAGGACACAAATAAACCCTTTACAAAAAAAAGATGGGATTTTATGTTCACAAGACATGCACCAACATTTACACTTGTACCTATTGTAGTTTTTAAAATATTTCAACTGAAATAAAAAAAATCCCATGGGATTTTCACTCCCACCAAAAATCCCATGGGGGAAAAATATAATTTCTCCCATAGGATTTTAACTCCCATTTAAATTTAATATGGGATAGAATGTCCCATAGGAGAAAATGTACCATAATGAAGATGAAATGGGAGTAAATATCCTATTTGAGCATGAATGGGAATAAATATCCCAAGTAAAACACAGGATGGGGATTTTTATCTCATGAATATAATGATAAAACGGAAAAATGTATCACAGATTGAGCATCATTGAAGAGACATTAATTTGTCGAAACGCGCATCTGGGGCGGAGGAACGGAAGCCACCCCTCATCCTGCAGGATTTATGGTCCAAAATTGACAAAAGGCGCGTTTTGACCAAATAGAAATGACACTTTCAAATGGAAAATATTGGTCAGTCATTGTGTACTTCCAATTAAGAAACTACTCTTATTGTACTCTACTTAGTCCCTGATATTCTACAATGTACCGTTTGAATATTTCTTTCCCGTACTTTTTAGTTCGGAAATTAAACAAAAAAATGTAGTGGAGACACTGGTCAGTCATTGTGTATTCCCAATTAACAAACTACCCTTTTAAAGACCCAATTTTAAGTTAACACCCCCAAATGGTAAACCGCCTGTCATTCAAACATTTAACAATAGATCTCAGGTGGAGCGATATCTGGAGAGACTGTGGTCTGGAGGGATCCCAGAGAGATTTTGATAGCAATAACAGTGAATTAGTACAGGCATTCTCTAGATCTTGAGGAAGCCCAGTATACCTGGTAACAATGCCATTTTAAAGGGAAAAGCAACCCAAAAGATTTTTACATGATAAATGATAGGATTAATCATATGACAAAGATTTATCATACAATTCTGTCGATACATGTATATGGCCTAGATAAGCTTCAATACTAATTTGAAAACGTCAAAAATTGAAATACCCGCGATGTATAGAGGCTGCCACGATGTGTAACTCTTTTGTATTCAAGACCACAAAAATCAATATTTTTGACGTTACACCGTCTGTTCCGGTTTTGATGAGATAAATTAAGGATTATCTTAGACGAATTTGACTCAACTTTTTTGGCACACCGTTTTTTCCCTATAATAGGTCTAAAACTTCATTGTTCTTTCGGATTTCAAACATTTCGGTTGAGCATCACTGAAGAGACATTATTTGTCGAAATGCACATCTGGTGCATCAAAATTAGTACCGTATAAGTTTTTAACTTCTAAGATCATCCACAGGTGCTTGGGTTCAGGACACACACACACACACACACACCTTTCCGAATAAGCTACATGAGTGGATTTAATTATGTTTATCTTGAAAATATTTCTTATGCATGTCAACAACGTCTTGCATACCCATAAAGTCCAAAATAAGTCCTTTAAAAAAACCCTCACTGGTTATTATACAATACTTATAATAACCAGTGAGGGTATTTTTTTTAAAAGGGCTTATTTTGAATTACATGTATTTTGGACTTTATGGGTATGCAAGACTTTGACATGCATTAGAAATATTTTCAACAAAAAATTAATTAAATCAACTCATGAAAGGGGGGGGGGCGGACCTGAACCCAAGCACATGTGAGAACATCAAAGATGTGCATGTGGTAGATATTACGAATAAATAGGTTGATGCCTTCCTGGCAAGCAGTTCATTACACTAATGCGAAGGGGAAATGTGAAGAAAGGTTGGTTTTTATTCGAAATTCCCGACTCAACAAAGTCATTTGAAAAGAAAAGACTATGTAAAATGTGGATCCATCATTTGCGTAATGACAATTTGAGGTTCATGACATTTGTATGAAGAAAGTTTACAGTCTACCTTGTCTGCGACTCGACTTAACGTCCTCTTTTCTCAATACATTATCGATTAATATTGATTTAATTGTTAAGTAAGGATTTTTGTTGTTAAAGCCTGTCAATTACGATATTAGTAAGTAATACTTTATTCATAAAAGCAAATATGTGGTTAGGGTTGCCTTTCCCCTTAATATACAATGTAATTGTATTCTTTTCTCCTCTATATATACATGTATTATAAATTACACAATCAGAAATCAAACAATACTTGATTTCTAAAACTTGTAACTTAATTACTGAAATAATTTATATATTATATTATATAATGTTCGTCCTCTCATAAAAAAAAATCAAGCCTAGATACACAGGAATACCGGAATTACAGACCTGTTTCAAACCTCCCGTTTCTCTCCAAAATTCTTGAAAAGATTGTTGCGAAACGTTTGGATCATCACAGGGAGTTGAATCATTTACACAACAATGTACAGTCAGCATACCGTGCCTGCCATTCAACGGAGACAGTTCTACTTCGTGTCCACCACGACATTGTAGCAGTATTAGATGGTGGTTCCAGCGTTGCATTAATCATGTTAGATCTTTCGGTGGCCTTTGGTGTCATCGATCATCCTATTTTGATAAGACGTCTTGAGTTTGCTTTTGGTATTTCTGGCTCGGTCCTTAATTGGATTAAGTCATATCTCTCAGAGAGAACCCCAAAAGTGGCCATAGGATCTACCTTCTCCGATGATTTCCGTCTCAATTGCGGCTTACCACAAGGATCTGTCCTAGGACCTCGGCTCTATGCCCTTTTCTACAAACCTATTGGTGGAATATGTCGTAAAACAATGTTCTACAATACTGTTAAGCAAATGACACAAGCCTATCTAATCTTCAAACCTAAAACATGACTGGCAAAATACCGCTAGCCGCCTTGCGTTTTGTATGGACGAAATAAAGATGTGGATGTGCGCTAACATGCTAAAATTAAATCAGGACAAAACATAGTTCATTGTTTTTTCACCGAAAACCATAGTCACTGACTCACCATCGTACCTATTCTCTTTAGAGAAGTCGAAAGGCATAGCCTTCATCGACTTCTCTTCGCAAGAATTCATATTTTGATTCTGGAAAACGTGTAAATGCCGGAGTCGGTGACGGTTTATGCTTCGACCGACGTTTCGACTCAGATGTGCCTGGATTTACGCAATAGACAACTTGTTTTCAAACATTTAGCAGTAATGCACAAAACTGTCACAAAGAAATCAACACTTACTTGCTTTTAATCCATTTTCAAAATGTCCCCTGTCCCGGGTTTACGTTAACTGGTCTTGGGAGCTGTCACAATAGGGGACCAGTTAAGAGAAAGCAGGCTGACGTAAACAGAGTTGTGATTTAAACCCGGGACAGGGGCATGTTGAAAGTGGATTAAAAGCAAGTAATTTTTGATTTCCTTGTGACGGTTTTGTGTATTGCTATTAAATGTTTGAAAACAAGTTGTCTATTGCGTGAATCCAGACACATCTGAGTCGAAACGTCGGTCGAAGCTTAAACCGACTCCGGCATTTACACGTTTTCCAGAATCAAAACATGAATGCTTGCGAAAAGAAGTCGATGAAGGCTATGCCTCTCGACTTCTCTAAAGAGAATACATCGTACCATCTGAACTTTGCCGACACTATTATCGGTGAGACACCGTTTGTGAAGAACCTAGGTGTATGGTTTGATAAGACACTTTACATGCAAAAATGCATATCTCATCTGTCTCGTGCTTGCTATCATCAACTACGTAACATCGGACGAATACGGTCGCTCATCACAGAAGATGCGTGGAAGACCCTAGTATGTGCCCTCGTGACATCTCGGCTCGACTACGCCAATGCTCCTCTTTTCGGTATTAACACAACCGACTTTGCAAAACTGCAGCGGATACAGAATATGGCAGCACGAATCACCACTCGTACCAAGAGAAGTGATCACATAAATCCAGAGCTGATTTCTTTACATTGGCTTCCTATTGACAGGCGCAGCCAATACAAAATCATCCTCTACGCATATAAGGTGATTCAGAAAACGGTACCAAAATACTTGGAGGAGGTGATCACTGTTTACCAAACAAATCGTTCCCTAAGATCTGAAAATTCACTGACATTAGTTAGAACTAGATGTCGAACCTCCACATATGGAAACATGCGCTTGGATGTGGCAGCAGCTACACTCTGGAACTCTCTGCCTGATACCCTCCGCCGGTGTCAGAATTTGAACACTTTTAAAAAACATTTAAAAACACATCTTTTTAGACTTGCATATTATTATTATTATAGGTGGTTAAATCTTTATAGGTTTTTTACCATCATTTTAACACGACTTTTTCAAGTGTTTAATTGTATATTTATTTCAACTATTGTATTTTATATCATTTGATTGTACGGCGTGGAATTTTTTTCATGCATATCATGTTTTAGATTTTAGTAATTTTACTTGACATTATTGATGTTTTTATAGCATTGTTTTTTGATATTATCTATCTTAATGCTATTATAATAATTTATTTCCTTTTACTAATTTTAAAACATGCTGTATCATTTTTATTGTGTGCAGCGCTTTAGAGTGGTTATTTATTGTCATATAGGGCGCTATGTAAATAATCAAGATTATTTGATACATATCAAATAGTCCACAATTAATTAAGATTGGCTAATACAGTTCGTACCGTTTACGAAATAAACCTGGTTCGAACTATCTTGCCTCTTACAATTCCGCCTAACAGGGAACGAGTTAACTTTTCATTCTGCTCAAACCTTAGATTCAACACATTGTGAAAATTGATTTTCTTAATGACAATCCATTGCCATCGAGCTAATTTATTAACATCGTACAATCGTATACGCAGCCAAACAATCCTTTACCAGTGCAACAACAGGATGAAGCCAAAAAAAAAGGGACAGATACTGAGATAGAAGCAATACCGAACGATTGGTTTTTGTTTTGTTTTGTCCATGGTGAAGATAACGAACTATGACCTATCTAATTCCTATAAGCAATACAATAAAACATCTCTTCCAACCATGGAATCGTCACCATTGTCGGCGATGGGTTGACAAACGTCGGCCTGAGTTAGGCGTTTTCTCGGCCGCTTAGAGGGGAGCCTCAGCCTCAGCGATTTCTATCGTGCCACCGCCCCGCCTGCTGTGACTCAGACCCACGGTTTAATATGAAGGCCTGTTACAAATGCGATGGGTGCTGTGGACCTTTCTATTCTGGGCCCCACGGGACTTGAGTCCGAGACTAGGAGGGCAAGGCAGTAAAGCACGGCAACGTTATGGTCACTCCCCCCCCCCCCCCCCCTTAAATGCAGGAGGTACTCATTCAGCCGGTGATGGAGGGTTAATCCCGGGCGAACGATACTCGCCTTTCTCAAGGTCAACCTGAATAGAAATCGTCACCTCTGTCGGCGATGGGTTTCCAAATTTTGGCCTGTGCTCGACCGCTTTGCGGGGAGCGATTTTTATCGTGCCACCACACACGAACCTTCCTAACCGGGATCTCCACGGGTCTGGAGCTCGAAACATGGACGGTATACCCGTCAGGCAGTGAAGCACGGCAACGCTGGTCCTCCCCCTCCCCTGAAGGCAGGAGTACCTATTCAGCCGGCGATAGGCGTCTAATCCCTGACGAAGGCTACCATCCCTTCTCAAGGTCAACATGGTGAGTCGCTGCATTTATTTGATATTCCTTAATATTCACTTAGTTCAAATTTTACCGGCTGTCGTAAAGCACTCGCACAACATAGCCCGTAGGGCGATACCATACTCAGACTGAAGTTTCTGTATGTATCTTCTGGCAGTCGCCATATGTAAATTCATATCCTGGTCATGTCCTACACCACCTAATATACCTAGCATTGCCGGTGCTCTATTATTATGTATCTCAATGGCAAACCTATGGCACAATTTTGATTGTATCTATTTGGCCAAAATGCCATTCATGATTCAAGGTACTTGGTTAACGTAGGTTTCATGACCTTTCAATAGGCATGGCTAGCGAGTCGGTCAAGCAAAGGGCACCAGATAGTCAGATCATGCTACAGATTCCAAGTCTTGCTTACTCTTAATTCGTCCCATTCTGTAATGAGTTCATTATGTCGCATTACTTTGTATTTATTCATTTACATGTCATACACAAGTGAACCTGGATAACATTCAGGTATACCTGATTGTGCCAAAATGTCGGCACTGCATAGATCAGGGGCTCGGGCCTCAATCTACCACGAGGTTCAATATGCAATCATGAATGTGGCCAACCACTACGTTATCTCGTTAGGTTTACTTGCTAGGCATTATTGGGCCCAAGTTTCAGGGTAGGCATTGCTATTCACGGCCACAGGGGTTCACGGGTTTTACTACAGCACGATCACAATTTTAGGTACCAAGGACCTCACCGGTCAATTTATGCAGAGTTATTATCTTCATAGTACTCATCTATTATTAACATCCCTATGCAATTACGTGGTATTCTTGCTATTTCAGGAATTTGCCTCTTTTTATACTCCGAGATCGAAGATCGGGGGGCATATTGTTTTTGTCCTGTCTGTCATTTTGTAATTCTGTCTGAAACTTTAACCTTGCTAATAACTTTTGAACAGTAAGTGATAGAGCTTTGATATTTCACATGAGTATTCCTTGTGACAAGACCTTTCCGTGGGTACTAACATTTTTGACACCTTGACCTTGGAGTTTGACCTACTTTTTGAAAACTTTAACCTTGCTAATAACTTTTGAACAGTAAGAGATAAAGCTTTGATATTTCACATGGGCATTCCTTGTGACAAGACCTTTCCATTTGTACTAAACCTTTTGACATTTAACCTACTTTTAAAAAGATTGACATTGGTGGTACCAAGATATTTGTCTTTGTGACTTTGGCCATTATGGGGGGCATTTTGTGTTTCACAAACACATCTTGTTTTATACAAGTTTGGGGTGTTTACATGTCCATCTCATTATAACCTTTTCTGTGATACTGAAAATAGCGATGGAAACCCAGCATGGCAATTTATTTAACCCTGATCAGGCATCAGTCTGTATTATTAACTCAAAATCTCACATTGCAACAGTATTATATTCTTTACATAATCATAGTTCACTGTTCTATATCGATGTTATTACTCTTCAACAGTAATGCTTTTACAATTGTGAATTGTCCAGATACTGGTATATGCACAATATTCTAACATGCCTGAATTTGCAGCAATTCATGTCATATTGTTTCACTTGAGAAGACAGTTGTCTGGCTTGTGGACTTGTTTATTTATGTTGGACTGTAACATGTAAATATGTTTATAATTTACATGTTCTTGTTTACAGTTTTAGTAGTTTAGAAAATTTTCTTTCCTTATCCACTTGATTGTAACCTTTCATGTGTTATTGACAGGTTGTATTGTGCAATTCCAAAGTATGCCATTATCAATTTTATCTTTAACATTTGGTTTCATTATGTTGGTCCATTAAACATATACTGTCATATGTCAACCTACCATATGTTATGTCTCTGTTGACATATTAAACTTTGTTCCATACCTTTATCTATGCAAGGTGAAGATAACGAACAGTGATCAATCTCATAACTCCTACAAGCAATACAAAATAGATAGTTGGACAAACACGGACCCCTGGACACACCAGAGGTGGGATCAGGTGCCTAGGAGGAGTAAGCATCCCCTTTCATTTAATTTATTATAGCATTCATGCTTTTTCACAAGAGTTCAGCACCTGATTTAGCTATGAAGAGCTAAGTGCACAAGTTAAAATGGTGACCCTCACTATAAGATACAAACCAAGAATATTGAGGTTTAATAAGGAAGGAACTATCTCGGCGAAATGATAACCAAGAATATCGAGTTCTGGATCACATTGATTAAACAAAACTGGCCACAAGACTAGGAGGCCACAATACAAGCATTCCTTTAAATATTGGTTTTGGCTTTAAAACCATCGAAAAGGAACAGACTTCAAGAAAATTTCGATTTTGAACACTTCTTTTCTTGTATCAAAAACACGAATAGGAAGTTGTACGTAAATCAGCAACTCAAGACCTATGTCTGATTAAAGTATTTGTCTGGAAAGTTTTCATATGAATTGTCATATTAGCATAACTGCACCATTTCTGAAAGTTATGCATTGAATAATTTGACCCCGTCTTTCAGTACTTTGATTTATAACTCTTTTGAGCCCGATTTCTAGTGTAACGTAAAGAAAATTCCAATTGATAGAATAATTTTATTGACTTCATGTAACTTAATTAAAATGAGGGGGGGGGGGGGTATAAGAACAAACATGAAAGATCTACATTTTATAGAATATTAAATGCCATGTATCGATCTGGTCAAGTTTCCATCAATAGCCCCCCCCCCCCCCCCCCCCCCCAATCCTGTGGGGATCCGGGTTAGAATAGGTCCTCATTACCCCCTTGCGTGTCGTAAGAGGCGACCAAATGGCGCGGTCTTTCGGAAGAGACCGCAAAAACCGAGGTCCCGTATCACAGCAGGTGTGGCACGATAAAGATCCCTCCGTGCTCAATTACCATAAGCGCCGAGTATAGGCCTAAATTTGGCAGCCCTTCACCGGCAGTGGTGACGTCTCCATATGATTGAAATATTCTCGAGAGGGACGTAAAACAATATTCAATCAATAGGCCCCCAGGTAAATTATATTCAAAGGATTAAAAGAAGAAAATGAAATGATATAAAATTGCACACAAGTATAGGTAATATTATCCTGCGTCAAACACATTTCAAACCATGGATATAATACATGTATTCGTTTAATCATTGTTGTAAAATACGCTACGACACTTATCTATTCACTTATTTGAATAAATTTCTAACAAATCATGGACTCATATATGTGTACACATATAGGCCCAGTTTGTATTTTTAATTTCTGACGACCTTCACATAAATACAGAAACGTTCCACCTGCAAAATTAGGATTCTACCCCTCTACCAACACCAAATCATGTTATTATCATAGTTTCCTAATAAATTATAACGTTTATCATTTGAATGTGCATGTATCATGCAGTTAGTCAGTTGCATCAAAGGTATTGACCCGACAGAAAAATAGCCGAGTACGTCGAATCGCAAAGTCTCGGATTTAAATCAACTGTTACTAAAGATAATTTCTGAACATGTCTATGAGAATTTTAATTTCTTGCATTCTGCCTAATGTTAAATATACATGTAAACTAACGGTGATGCAGGCACATGTAGCAACACACCCCCCCCCCTTACGCTTCTAACAACTGTTTTCGTTAATATTACATGCAAAGTTCGATATATTGACTACCCCCCCCCCCCCTCCTCGTTTGGTTTTTTAAATGATAGTTGAAATATGAGAGTAAAGCGATGAATTTATTGCCTTTACATTTATTTCGGCAGACTGGTCACAAGGGCTAAGCCTGTTTTGGGCCCGAACTCTGTGCTAGCATAAAACTATATTTATGGTATCGGTGACCGCCCAGTATTTCGACGGCCCGATAGTCCGGTATTCCGACGGTCCGGTATGTCAACAAGTAATATGGCATGGCTAACTTAATGAGTTTGTATAATTTAATCATTAAATAATATAATAAAATGAATGTTGCAGGTTTTTACAGTCAATACGATGATTGAGGCATCTTCGAAGTACAGTATTCACCTCGTCCTTTGGGCTCGGTGAATATTGTACTACTCGGGCGGGTTAATCACTGTATTGACCTCAAAAAACAGCAATATTTGTATAATGTTACATTTTTTA
This sequence comes from Ostrea edulis, assembly GCF_947568905.1. NCBI lineage: Eukaryota > Metazoa > Mollusca > Bivalvia > Ostreida > Ostreidae > Ostrea > Ostrea edulis. Next base: position 94,369,565 of record NC_079165.1, on the reverse strand, counting down.
TCAATTTGTTAGTCACTGGTATCTGTTAATTATATTGCAAAAAATTGCGTAATAAGGGGAAATTTGGTTATAATTCTCATTTTTACTAAGAAATCAGAGAAATGGAAAGTTGTTTTAAAACAGCATTCCTCTTATGTTTCAAACATCACCTTTACCACAGGCATGTGTTTAAGTAACAGGCATTCTGATATGTTGGGTGTGGTAATAGTGGTGAGAATGATGTCCTACAGCGGAAAACCGAAAAAGGGGGTCAGTAAGTCTTACAAACATACAAATATTTACAGTATTAGCTGACATTATCTTAACATTAATACTATAAACATTATAAATTTACCAGGAATGGAATGAACATGTTGTTCCTCGACTGCATTTCCTTAAAATAATTTTGATAAAAACTAGTGTAAACATTTTCTTCGTTACGGACGCCATTTGATGGCATGGCACTGTAATTTACAATCTCAATCGGTTTCTTAGTGATATTTTGAGTTTTATTCCAAATTGTTTTTAGAGGGGATATTTACCATCATAATATACTTCAATTGTAATGGGGGGTTTTTAATTGGGCATATTTCACGCCTTATCATAACAACTTCTACAATTAAGGCACTTCTTATAAGGTCTTGAATCACCTGGATAACGACATCGGAGCTGTTTTTTCTTTGTTTGCTTTTTAGGCCTTTTTTTCTTTTCTTTCCTTTTTTGCCAAACAAACATGCTTATTGCAAGTATTATGAATGTATTAATGAATGTTATTTTTGCTAAATCATACCACTAATGTGAACAATTTTTTTTTTACTGCCATTGTAACATTCATTTTGTTTTGATTGATTATACAGATTAAAACTTACAACACGTGTAGCAGTATTTCATCATCGACCAAAATATCATTTGCCTCATTATCTTGATAATAATTTCATAGACTACTAAATTCATATTCATACCTAGTCAGTTATTAGATCTCAAAATGATGCAAGAATTTTATAATGTCAGGGAGTAAGACATGGAGAGACTTAAAGATAACATTGAAAGGCAATAATTATTAAAAAAACAAAAAACCAGTTATGTGTTTTGGCCAGATTTCAAAGCAATCCGGTTTAAAGTTTGATGATGTTTGTCCGTCCGTGTAAAAAATTGGTTGAATTTCTCTGCAATGGTAAGGGCCATTTACTACACATTTTGCCCGTACTTCATCAGTTCGCAGTTTTAATTTCCATAAATACCGGATTTCTCTAGAGGATTTAGTTCACACTTGAATGATTTTGGTCAGAAATTGATTGTCTGATTTATAATCAGGCCGTGCCGATTTTGGCGGTTTCTGGTAATTTCCATAAAATAATCCCTGACATGAATAAATTTTAACTCTATTAATTAAATTTTTTGGTGATGATCAACACGACGGACTATTGGACCGTCGGAATACTGGGCTTGGAGTCCTCACTGTTGTATTATGTTTAACAAGACTTGTCTATGTACGAATTATCTAGTATGTTTGAGCATGCGCATTAATAATATGTACGAAATACAAATGGCGTTTGTTTATGCCTAAACGTGGCTATTAAATCAGCCAGCATCCTATACCCATGCAACCATAACATGGTGTCAGAATAAACGATATAACTTTACAACAAATACAGAATAGATCTGGCAGGCATACCTCCACCACAGATGCAGTGGGACGCATCAAATCCACTTGAAAAGGTCCAGTCCAAAGACTATTTCTACCTACATAGCTACATATGTACGTAGGTATTTAAACCTACTCAGGAAGCTATTTTTACCTACTTTTTCCTTTACTTGCATTTCGTGGCCACACGCAGGGACGGCGAAATATAGTGTGTACCAAATTTCTTGATTCACTTACACTGACGATGAATACCACAAAAATATTGGACAAAAATGATTACTTTCTAGCCTTTCAAATTTGCATCAATACCTGCCTCCAGTTCCATTTTGTAGTAGCTTATGAATAAAACCACGTAATAAAAAGTCTAGAATGTCTTACAAATCTGTATTAATTTGAAAGTTTACCTTCATGCATTTTGACATTAAAGGTTTTTGGGGCGAATTTTCATGAATTTCCTCTGCATTCTCCACCCTCGTAAAGTATTCAAATTTACACTCCGAATTTTGCCATGCACATGCACAACATGATACATAAAACAACTGACCTGTTTAAAAGATGCGCCTTAATTATTATCTATCGGTATTCATATTTTCAACAAAAAAACTCAGGTGAAAGTAGCTTTAAATACCTAGGTAGCTATTAATAGCTACGTAGGTAGAACCAGTCTTTGGACTGGACCTATTGAAGCTTGGAAAAAATTCCGACAGCATGTCCAACTTATTTTTGAAGGACCCCTCGCCGAGAAACAGAAGATAAGGTATCTACTACTGTGGGTAGGAGAAAAGGGTCGAGACGTGTACAATACTTGGACTCTCTCAGATGAAGGTGAGTCTTTAGAAGCCCATTACAAGAAACTCCAGGAATATGTCCAACCTAAACAGAATCCAGTATTATCGAGGTACAAATTCAACAATGAAATACAGGGGGCACGACCTTGCATTGAACAGTAGATCACTCGCCTGCGTCTACTCGCTAAAGACTGCCTGTATGGTAACGCAGAAGACATGATTTGTGACAGACTTGTGTTCGGTACCAACTCAGCTAAGGTACGTGAAAGGCTCATAAACGAAGGGGCGCAACTCACACTATAAAAGGCAATACAGATCGCACAAATGTTTGAATATTCCCAACAACAGTGGGACCACTCGCTTCAGAAACCAGCGCAATACTAAGAATGTTGCTGCAATCAACCGTGACAGACCACACTCACGGGGACGTGGAAGAGCAAGCACGTCAACACATATCTACAGCACAGACACACAGGAAAGGCACTCCGCACAAAGGACGTGAATCGCGTGATGACCGTCGACGAGATGATTCAAACGCGCATCAGAGCAAATGTCAGAACTGCGGTTTCGACCACCATATAGATGCTAGGTGTCCTGCGAGAGGAAAACAGTGCGGCAAATGCCGGAAGTGGAACCATTTTTCAAAAGTGTGCACAATTATTTGTGAGATTCATGAGTATCGTAGTTCCGATGAATAAGAGCTCTTTGAGAATGTTGATGTCAATGATGTATCTTATCATGATCATGGTTTCTTTATTGATTGCAGTTCAAAATCATGTATAAATGCAAGGTGAAGATAACGAACAGTGATCAATCTCATAATCCTATAAGGAATACAAAATAGATAGTTGGGCAAACACGGACCCCTGGACACACCAGAGGTGGGATCAGGTGCCCAGGAGGAGTAAGCATCCCCTGTCAACCGGTCACACCCGCCGTGAGCCCTATATCCTGATCAGGTAAACGGAGTTATCTGCAGTCAAAATCAGTGTGCCAAGAACGGCTTAACAATCGGTATGAAACACGTCAGACAGCATTTGACCCAATGATAGGTTGTATTGACAAACTAGATCGATATAACGACCATTGAATTTGCGAAATGCTGACTTCAATCGAGACTGTTGAAACCCCCGTACCATAAAGAATAGTGAAGCATTTGCTGAATTGAATGTAATGCATGCAATGTCAAGTAGCACTGTAAATTGTAAACTTGATACAGGTTCTCAGGTGAATGTTCTACTTATCAATGTATTCAAGCATATGCATGTACAGTATCCACTTCGTCCAGCACAAAACCTTGTAGGATATGGGGTTCACCACTCAAGTCTATAGGTGTATGTAGTCTTGATATTGACTGTAAAGGTCAGCGGGTACAGGCAGATTTTCATGTTGTTGACCCACAGGGGGAAAAGGCTCCACCAATCTTGGGGTTACCTTCCTGTCTGAACCTAGGTCTTGTTAAGCTAGTCGACTCAGTAAACTTGAAACCACCCCATAAGTCACTCGACAGAAAAACCGTACTCACCGAGTACAATGACGTATTTACGGGAATTGGTTTATTCCCAGGGGAAGTTAGATTGAGGTTGACCCAAGTGTACAGCCAGTCATTCACCCTCCTAGAAGAGTACCACAGGTCATAGCTGAAAAGCTGAAGGTCGAGCTAGATAAGATGGAAAAGTCCCAAGATCATTACAAAGGTCAAAGAACCCACCCAATGGGTCAATTCCCTGGTCATCGTTGAGAAACCTAATGGTTCACTCAGAATTTGTTTAGACCCCAGAGATCTAAATAAGGTCATACGTCGCCCACACTATCCCATAAAAACCCTTAATGATGTGCTCCCTCAACTCTCTGAAGCGAAATATTTCACAAAAGATGCTCGAAGTGGTTACTGGACCCTTAAGCTTTCAGAGGAGTCTAACATGCTGACTGCTTTCAATACCCCTTATGGAAGGTACAAATTTTGGAGACTCCCTTTTAGTCTTAAGTCATCCCAGGGTGAGTTTCAGCGTAAAATTGACGAATGTTTCGACGATTTACCAGGTCTTGTTACCATAGTTGACGATGTTATTGTCTATGGAAAGACCAAAGCAGAACATGACGCTAATTTGCGTGTCACTATAATGATGCAGGGAAAGAGGCATCAAGCTATAAACCCAGAAAAACTGATAGTAGTGTAACGTTTCCGGGTTCGTTTTGGGATTCGGCTATTCTACCTGAATAGATCAGCAAAACATAATTCTCAATCACAGATTTAAATTACAAGTATTTACATAATAATCACTTCGTTTCTCTGTAGCGCACGCGCCTGTCGGGGACTAAAGCGCTCTAGCTTCACTTCAGTTTACAAGCCAGCTAAACAGTATATATTTATATACTCAAAGTCTCGGAAGCCTATTTCAGGCACGTAAGACTTTATTCAGTTTATACTTACAAAACCTTATTCTTTCCTGGCTATCTTTCACCCCGGCCGTCAGACACAGAATGCTCATCATCCCAATCGTCTCGGCTTATATAGTATCCAGGTATCACGTGACCTCCGAGAACCTAAGGGAATGGCAAATATGAAACCGGAAGTTATCACAACGTCACTACAGGGAACGAAGGGATATTTTGATCTCGATTACGACTTTGCTTCAGTAGGTTAAACTGAGGTTGACTATTTTGGTCACATAATCTCAGCACAGGGTCTAAAACCTAACTCCAAAAAGGCCAAAGCCACCCATGACATGCAACCTCTAAAGAACCTTAGTGAATTAGAAACTGTGCTAGGCATGATCACATATCTGGCGAAATTTGCACCGAATTTGCAGAACTGTAATCTGTCTACCATAAATGCGGATGCTTTTGTCGTCCAAGTCTGAGTTTCTTTGGGATGCTGCCCAAGACAAGGCTTTTGAAAAGGTCAAAAACATCCTCATAAGGTCACCAGGACCTATTCTCGCATACCTTGACCCAAATAAGGACATAGTATTGCAGGTAGATGCTTCAAAGCATGACATAGGAGCTACATTTTTACAAGATGACAAGCCTGTATGTTATGCATCAAAAGCACTAACTTCTAGTGAAATCAATTATATACGCCCAAATAGAAAAAGAAATGTATGCCATTGTATTTGGATGTCGCTATTTCCATCAATACATTTATGGTAGACAGATTACAGTTCAAACTGGCCATAAACCATTGGTTTCGATTATGCAGAAATCCATTCATTCTGCACCAGCAAGGTTACAACACATGATATTGCAACTCCACATATATATATCCCCTCCATCTCGCTCATGTCCCTGGTTAGAAAATTCCCATAGCAGACACTTTATCTAGGAAATACTTGTAATACCTGATACCTTGCCCTCTATTTCAGATGATCTTGAAGCCAAAGTCCATATGGTATCTAGTACCATGCCTATTAGCAATACCTATCTTGAAAAAATCAGATTGGAAACCATCCCAGATCCTCAGTTAGTAACTTTATCCAGCATTATCCTAAACGGTTGGCCTGAAAACTTGGCTCATACTCGGTTACAGATTTTTGGAATTTTAGAGATGAATTGTCCATCTATAACCAACTAGTCGTGAAAGGAAATAGATTAGTCATACCAAGGTCCTTGCAACCTGAAATGCTACAGAAACTGTATACGGGTCACCTAGGAGTAGAGAAAACTCTACGACGGGCTCGTGACTCTATGTTCTGGCCTGGTATCTTACAACAAGTACGCGATGTGACACTTATTCGCACTCCATGCCTTGCCCATCGTAACTCTAAGCCCAAAGAACCACAAAAAATGACTGGTATCCCTGCCTACCCATGGTAAATCATTACCACTGATCTATTTACATGGGACGACCAAGAATTCCTCATTGTAGTAGATTCTTTGAAGTCTTTAAACTTGAAAACACCACAAGTCAAAGTGTTATCACTACGCTACAGGAATCATTTTCTAGACATGGCATTCCTGAGAAAGTAGTGCCCGATAATGCTCCGCAATATTCTAGTCATGAAGTTAGGAACTTTGCCCTTCAGTGGAATGTTAACCACACAACCTCAAGTCCCAGATACCCTCAGTCCAATGGACTTGCAGAAAGAACTGTTCAGACTGCCAAAAGAATCTTGACAAAATATGAAGAAAGATGGACACAATTTGTTCATGTTCCTTCTTGCATATCGTACTACACTCCTCAACATAGCTCTCTCACCATCTCACCTACTTTACCTATACATCCTTCCTTGTTAAAACCTCAGGTTCATAACCAATCTGATGTAAAATGCTCCATGATGAGTGAAAAGGTCAAGTCAAAACGATATTATGATAGAAGGTCTAGGTCAACTACTCCTTCAGATAAGGGAGAGAATGTCAGAGTACAATTGCATTCTAAAACAATCGTCTTGAAACCCCACAATGAAAGGTCATACTTAGTCAAAACACCCAATGGCTCTGTTTACAGGCGAAATAGCAGGCAAATTTTCAGATCAACAAAAAATGTACCATGTTATCCTGAAACCCAAACCTGTAAACCCCACAACCTACTACTACTCAGACACATGACCCTGACCCACAATCTCGAAATTATGGCACAGGCTTAGCTGAACCCAATTATACTAGTCATAACTTGTCCATCGTCGGATACCCACGGGTAATGTCGTTTTTTACTCATCACCCGTGGGTAAACTCGTTGAAATATCGTTGTAAGATATGCTAATTTGTTGATAATAAACAACCAATCAGAAAGTTGAATCTCTTCACTTTTGAAAATACGTTTATTAGTTTGCTGTTTATGCTAAATATCTTGACGCCCGTTAAAACGTGCAAATGTTATCTTAAAACGATGGAAAACAAGTTGTACAGGTCACTAACATCAAATACCAGTAAAAAACAATATATGGGAGTCCCTTTTTCAAAATGCAAACTGCATCGGTACGTGGATTTATTTGCAATCTGTGTGTTAACTACGGAAAAGTTTTTGTCATTGCCGAGCATATATACGTAACATAAACTTTGGTTCGTTGATTTGCCATCGCGCCTCTGTGCAGCAGCCAATCAAATGACCCGTGCATATTAATTACATACGATGATTTTTCGGCGAGTTTGCCCACGGACGATGAGTAAAAGACGAGATCACTCGCGGGTATCCGACGATGAACTTGTCATGTGATCAACCCACCTAGACTGCTCCCAAACCTGTACAACCTAGTCAACCATATGTTACCAGGTCTGGAAGAGTTGTTAAACCGACAGAAAAATTAAACCTTTGAATGCTCAATTGTTGATTTATGAATTTATTTCAGGCTGTGACAAATAGTCATAAATTGTGAAAATTAACTGACAAAGTAATAATCTGAAACTGACTTGAAATAGTGTTCAGATTGAAGTGAAAATTCTGTGTTCTACTCATTAATAACATTTATATAACTTGTGTGTGTATTCAGTATTTCACAACCTCTAAATTTCATGTGCAATGCAAGGTGAAGATAACGAACAGTGATCAATCTCATAACTCCTATAAGGAATACAGAATAGATAGTTGGGCAAACACGCCCCCCTGGACACACCAGAGGTGGGATCAGGTGCCCAGGAGGAGTAAGCATCCCCTGTTGACCGGTCACACCCGCCGTGAGCCCTACAGTACACGACACGAGTTTTATACACCCCACAGTGGAAAATCCACGGAGATACACCGTGTTCCACGGTGTGTGTTATTTGCGAATACACACACCTGCTAAGAACTTTGTTCTGGCCACGGGCGCCTTGCGGGAGATGTGAAAATGTGCCGCAGGCCAAATAATCAAGATAAGGGTGGAATTTTAAGAAAAGAAAAAATGTCAATATTTCCCCCCCCCCTGATACTTATATTGTTTTTCAGCATATTGAGCCGATTCCAAACACTATATATTGTTTTTAAGAAAACCTGGTTTTGAGTTTTTTTCTTTTAGTCTTCTTTCTTCATTAAAATATTCTTAAATTCTATGTTTAAATAATGCGTACTTGCAGATAATTCCTGTTTTGAATGCGAATTAGTATATTCAGTAAATGAAAAACATACATGTACAACATGTGATAGGGATATTTAATAATTACCGATGTGCTCTCTCTCTCTCTCTCTGTGACAAATGCGCTGTTTAACATAATTACCTCCATCATATTGTGTTGATATGCATCTTGACAAATATAACTTGATCCAATATAGAAATTAGAGCATTGTCGATGATTAACAAATTGGAATTAATTTATTACGTAATTAATAGAAGCAAAAATACAAACCATCGAATGATTTATTTTTAAAATCCCGAGTTAATTACATTTGACCGAGACTTATGTTCGATGTCCTTTGATAGAGGTTTTCATGTAAAAAAAATGTTCATCGGGAGTGTCTGGATAATGCAATGATTTTTGTATAATAAGTATATACCATGCAAATTCCTAGGGTCTTTCTCACAGTATAACTAAATTACGGTTAGCTAGTTTGGGTTTTGACTTCTCATGAAAAGTGTGAAATATATTGGATCGGCGAGATATCAGATCTAGTCTAAGATCACGGGTATCTTACGCCGACCCAATATATTTCACACTTTCCGCAAGAAGCTAAGCACTTCTGTTGATTTCAAATACACGGATTAGCTGACCTCTATTGTTCTACTGAGGCGAAAACCCCTTCGAATTTGCATGGAATGTACAAGTTATACACAGGTCATTGTTATAGTCATACATCATAGTACCGCTAATCCGACAAATTTTTTTTTTTTATTTTGAATAAGTTATTGGATGACGAAGTATGACCAAACTGCAGATTGAACTTTATAGAGCCCCGTGCGCGTGCTAACATTACTTATATTTTTCAATGTATCAAAAGGGGTATGTTGCCGGTTAAGTTGTATAAATTTCTTGACAAGCAATAAAATAACAACAAAAATGGTGCTTAAATTTTCCGATTACGAAAACCTTTCAAGTTTTCAAAGTACACCCTCTCCGATTCTACGTGCTTGTAATCAATATTTAAGGATGTAAATCCTCGGTGTCAAATGCAACTAGTTCATGAAAAAAAAACTAATATAAATATAAACAGAAATGACTTAACGATTATTTGCTTTTATTCATATACGCTATCGATTATTAAAATCTTTAATTTAATCTTTAGATGCATTAGATAATGAAAGCGAGAGAGAGAGAGAGAGCATTGGTAATCATTGATTATAATATTCATGAATGTATGCAGATACGGGAAGTTTAATACGTTCAGTATAAATCTTGAAAGTACAATGTCTTTCTGATTAATTATCCATCCCCTTTCATTCTGATATTTTTTTTTATTTCCCATATTGTTTTCTTTACATGTTAAATTTTTCGGCTGGTCCGGCTTAGGACTAATGAATGAGCCCCCCCCCCCCCCCCCCCCCCCCCTAAAACGATGTTACGTGCTTAGCTGTCTATCTCCCTCTCAGTCAAAAATCAAATAAATACATGCTATATATACTGCAACATCATTGGATTTACTGGATAACTCTTCGATTGCACCTTCATAATACATGTTAATGCAAGCGGACTATCTAGGCTTCTTTTTCTCATCTTCGTTAGCCGAGATTATTCGTGCACGAAGGCACAGCTGACTCAAAACCCATTGCTAGCGGAGATTAGATGAATTTTACCCCCGTATTATGTTATAACTGACCAAAACCTAGTACGTTTGTTTTACAACTTTCATTCAGAAGACGCGCAAGTTATTGAGTTACTGAATAAACGAGAAAACGTCTGCATTTTTATTTCAATCGTTGTCAACTCTTTACTTTGTGATATTTCAAGACTACATGTACTCAATTCAATTTATTGGATCTCATCACCATTATGCAATGGTATACAAAAATATAAAGACAAAAAGCTGTTATATATACATTTAGTAAATAATACATGCGTGTAATAAAGTATTTATCAAGTTAGAAAAAAACCCTTAAAAAACCGTGTTATTATTAATGTGAAGTATGGGCATTCTAATGAAATCTTCTTAATGAAAGTACGGAGTTTTCTAAAGGTTTGTTTAAAAGTAAAGATAGTTTTAATATTTATTTGTTTAAGTGATAAAAATTTGATTCTTTGCTCACATTGCTTCACAGTTGAGTACATAATGAAATTCATATCCAATGTAAACATGTACATGTATATAGCTGACCTTAATCACATATTCCTAATTACAATGAAAACTTTACGTAAAAATAAACTATTGCTTATGGTACACATTTCTTTGAACTGCTGTTTATCAAATTGAAATTACTGGGATGTGATTGTCGTTGTTCATGACCCTTCTTTTATTTGGTGAAATTGTGCTGCACGTGCCGTGAAACAATGTACCGACGAGTGGTGGGAATAACACAGGTGTTTATATACAGGATGTCGAGAATTTGGGCGTTTCATAAAAAGGTGTGAACGTCTGCAGGGAAGTCTACATACGGATATGAACCGAAAACACCAACGTATCATTAAACAACAATTACAAGAATTGAATGATTTATAGCTAATTTCTAAATAAGTAATGGGGTGAGGGCATGTATGCTGGCCAAGCGAAAAGGTTTTTTGGGTGAATCATTTCGGAAATTATTTCTTTGTTTTATCACACGGAAGTGCACGGTGGCATCGACGGAGGTACAGGTGACATCCACGGAGATCCTCCGTGGACTTCAATGTCTAGCTCGTGCGGAAAAATAGGACTTCAAAGGTGCCGACAATTTTAAAGGTCCACCGTGTTTGGGGCAAATTTGTTCCACCGCGTTGCGTGGAACACGCATAAAACTCGTGTCGTGTACTGTATATCCTGATCAAATAAACAGAGTTATCCGCAGTCAAAAATCAATGTGCCAAGAACGGCTTAACAATCGGTATGAAACACGTCAGACAGCATTTGACCCAATGCGAGGTTGTATTGACGAACTAGATCGTTATAACGACCATTGAATTTGCGAAATGCTGACTTCAGTCGAGACTGTTGAAACCCCTGTACCATCAACTTGTTTGTCAGTAGCTTGCCTCGATTTAAAAACTGACTATACGCAGAACAAGCTCTTGCATATCGAATCAGTTGAGATATATATACACCATTTGCAGGTGATAATGGAATATTGCTACATAAATATGAGAAGTTGACGATGGAGAAGCTGTTGAGCTGACCTTTACAAGACTTGTCTATGTACTTATTATCTAGTATGTTTGAGAATGCGCAATAATATGTACGAAAGACAAATGGCGTTTGTTTATGCCTAAACGTGGTTATTCATTCAGCCAGCATTCTATACCCATACAACCATAACAGTCACCACTGCCGGTGAAGGGCTGCAAAATTTAGGCTTACGTTCTACGATCGTTTAGTTAAATGGCCGTCTGACCTTTGACCTTGAAAAACAATAGACATCTTCCTCTCATCATGGGATTAAATGTACCTAGTTGTAATATCCTGGAGCTTACGGTTCGGTTTGTAACCTGTCCACAAGGGTTTCCTACTAGGTGATACTACGACTCTGAACTTGAAAAATAATAGGCATCTTTCTCTCATCATGGTGATCAAATGTACAAAGTTGTAAAATCCTGGAGCTTAGGGTTCGGTTTGTATCCTGCCCACAAGGTCCGGACAGACGGACAACGACATACCATAATACGTCTTGTCTTCGACGGGTGTATAAAACTGCCTTGTTTGAGGTGGTAAGGTACTGCATATTACAAAATTCATCACTTTCACTTTCTTCAGGGGGGCTCTATATCTTCTGATTTATCACACACTGATTTCCTCTGGTGGATCCTAAATTTTTGACACTTTTACTTCCATCTATTCACTAATGTACTTGCATTTCTTTACACTTTTTTTCGATTCTATGCTCGTGCGTCGAATGATTTCCTGGTCAGAGACGCCACTCATGTACCATTGCGTTGCACTGTTCGTTATCTTCACCTTACATGTACGCTAAGCACCATGGTTTGCAAAATTTACTTTCAATTAACCCTTCTCAGCAATTAAACCGCCGCGGTGGTCTAGAGGTAGAATGTTTGCCCGCATGCGGAAGGTCGGGGTTAAAACCCGGCCGCGACAGACTTAAGTCAGGAGAGCAAAAAACGTTTTTATTCCACAACCAGAACACTAGGAACGACATGCATAAGTGGAGACAAATTGTATTGGAGTGATATGAGCAAAATTTGATGATATTGAGTGTGACAAGAGGGCAGACTGACATACGACATTTTGTTTCTGAGTTTTGGTAATAATGTCAACTTGCGACCTTTTGATTTTGTCAAATCCAAACGTTTCATCAATTTATTTCAATGAACAGACCTTTATAAAAGCAGATTATCAATGCTTAGTGATTATTATTGTGTCTTTTGTCGGATGATCCACTAACCGGATAGCCACACAATTTTCGACGCTATGTTACTTGAAATCATTCGGAGCGCAACACATTGCTTTATGAAATAAAAATTTCAGAATTATTGAAGGCATACTATTCGTCTATTTTGGTCCTTTTGGGCTTCTCTTGTAAGGACAACTTCTGCTGACTTCTTTGTCTTGTTTTCTCTCTTTGACATCTAGTACGTCTAAAAGTAACAATACATAAACCTTCTTCTGATTCCAATCCATGTTGCTCTAAAACTGTTCAAAAATTCTTTTCCTTTCTTCCTCGCTGATATTCGAACATTTCTTACATTTTTCCTTGCATTTCCTTTTCTTCATAACTCTTTCAACAGAATAGACGTACTTGTCACCGATTTTAGATAGCCCTTTATATGCTTTACCTTTCATTCTCAATTCTCTCTGCTTATTACATTTCCAACTGGAAGGATCGACCTTTTTATTCCTTTTTCGAACGAATGATTCATCTGTTTCATTGTCATCTTCAGTGTCATTCTGATCTCCGACCATATCATCGTGTTTCTTCTTCATGCTCGTTATTACTGTCTGTTGAGTTGTTAACACTGCATGTTGCAGTACTCTCACTTTTTATATCTCTTTCCATAGTTTTCTCACCCATAGTTTTCTCACCCTTTACATTTTCTTGTACTAATTGTACATATGCGCTATCTACTTCAATTTCTCTTTCAACAGGAATTTCTTCAGGGTAAATTAGTATAGGTTCAGTCACAACTCTGTTTTGGTTGACATCAGTACCCGACTTTTTCCTGTTTGAATTTTCTATCCCCCTGTTCTTCTTTCTTCTCTTTTTACTTTCAGATTCACTTTCTGAGCTGCTTTGGAGAAGTTCCTTCCTTTTAGGTATCCACAAAGGGTCATTGACACTATCATCTACATGTATATCTGAACTATCATCTATAGAAACTGTCTCTGAGTCATTAGAAGCAGTGACAAATTCTGAAACATCCGGCCTTAATTGTATTGCAATATTTGTGAATTGTTCTGGTTTTCTGTTTCTTTTTTCTCTACATAATATTTCTCCTTCATTAACACTATTATCAAAATCTCAATATATGATCTCTCCTTTCTGGAAACTGTCTGCGAGTCTTTAGAATGAGTGGCAACTTCAAAAACACCCGATCCTTGTATTGGAATATCTGTAGATGTTTCTTGGTTTCTGTTTGTTTCTTCTTTTCTCTTTGCATTGTTTTTGTTTACAGTCAGTTTTAAAAGCATTAATTCTCTTGACTGGGGAACGTTAGCATCCATTTTTACAGTTTGGGTGGAATTTATATTCCAATGTACAAAGTTCTTCACCCGTCTTTCAACAATGATAGACCCAGGTGTTGTGTCTGGAAACCACGAATAGTAAACTCTTTCTATGAACTGATAGTGTTTATCTTTTATTGAAAAGTCACCCCTCTCTCTACTCTGCACAATTGATACAAATGATTGAGCTTGACACACTTGTTTGAGTATCATCAGTGTGAGGGCACCATTTATTTGCCATAATTTCTTGCACTGTCAGAATCATATGCACCTGACATGAACCATCCACAGTAATCGCAAATGTAGTAGTTAACTTCAAAATTTGATTCTTAAACGTTTTTTGGAAGACTGGTTACACAACATAAATGAAAGAGTTTATCGCACAAACACCTCATCCACTGTTCACCGTTTACATCAGTCAGTTTAACTTTCTCATTTATAACAAGTTGTAAGTCAAGATGAAGGGAAGTTTTATTGCAGTTTGACTACATTCAAAACACTTCCATTCTGGCCATAGATCTTCACTTTCTGATTCTGACATCTGAAATAGAAATCAAATCACGAATCGGGCTTACTCCGCGAATTGTATTCATTTTGAAAATCCTATCAAGTACATTCAGTCAAAGCATATTTATCCTTTATCAGTGAAATACCTTAAAACAGGCAATAATACAGTATTTTTGCAAAATGACTTTCATTAAAATCATACGTTCTTTCAAAAAGTCATATGTCTAGTATTTTGCTTTCTGTCTTTCCTTTGGCATAAATACAAATTGTCGTACCTCCAGAAAAGCATAGAAAAAGACCCTTCCAGTATATTGTTAGTATAAGAATCTAATATCAGAACGCTTCGAAATGTCTTATTTGTATATAGTCATACGATGATGCAGTCTCAAAGCTACAAAGTGTGAGAACAGTTTTCAAATTGTAATGAAATGACCTAGCATCTAAATTTTTTTTACCAATCCATGCATCGATTCCCTTGTTTATTCATGAAATATACCATGTTTTGTATGAACACATTTTTCGATAAATATATAAAAAGATATAACTAAAATATGAGTTTTACCTTGATATTAGACAGCCAGTGACATCGTTGTCGGTGTTCAAAGACATACGACCTTTTGTAAGAACAAAATGGCATTCCATGGACATACGCTTTTTTATCACATGTCAATATATCGCTTTTTAATTGGCCTAGAGATACAACGTTTTGACAGAACATGGATTCGGGATTGTAGTTTTCAAATTTGCAATAAAATTTTCGCGCCAAAAATCGACTTACGACATTTTAATATTACAGTGTCGATATATATATATATATATATAAAGCACAAACAAACAATTATAACACCCAACCTTACGTTTACCCCTAGGATCTAAACGATACATGTGATAGTCAATTAATTAATATATAAAGCACTAAATTATCACAACTAGGTACTGAAAATTTTCGCCCAAGCCCGGGGTCGAACCAGCGACGTGCGTAAGTCCAATCGGCCACAGCAACTTCCCTTGGGAAGTCGTTGTGGCCGAGTGGACTTTCGCACTGGTTTGACAATCTTGCTAGGCGGTGGGTGCCGTACGTCGCTGGTTCGACCCCGGGCTGGGGCGTAAATTTTCAGTACCTAGTTGTGATTATTTAGTGCTTTTATATATATCCAAAATTGAAATAGAGTCTCAGTAATCGGATACTAATATTTAAAAAATATGAAAAGAAAACACAGAAATCCTCCGTAAAGCTTTAGCGCTTTCATTACATCTTTAGAAGCTTTACAAAAATGTATACATAGCAGTATCATAGTAACAGTGATTATGACGTCAAAGTAAGCGGAACGTTAAATGTCTATATTGTGATGTCATGGATAATGTACAACAATGATCTGGAAAAAGTACAGGAAAATCATAGGCAATTATAAAAGACTATTAAGTTTTGGCTTTAGAATACCAATGAAATGTTTTTCTTTTTCCCGTCTCTGAATAGCACTGGCACATCTGAGTTTATAAAATGGGAAAATGTTTAAAAATCGTTTTTACCACACGTTTCCAGGTGTGCACTTAACTGGATTTGTCTGTATTCAGGTGTACTGATGTGCTGCTTATGTACACGTACACGGAGAGTGTTGCCAGTTTCACCAATGTAATATTCCTTGCATCCAGGACATGTGATGGCGTATTTGACATCCTTTGTATCGCATGACATGTTAGCATTAACTTTAAATTCTCGTCCGTTAAAATTATAACTGGTCCCTTCTGTAATGTAGTCACATGTACCGCATCGAGGGTCCGTACACTTTGACACTGTATAAGTACGGTAATCTAATTGAGAGGAACAAAGTATTCTCTTAAGATTTTTGGGCTGGCGTTTACTGCTAATAAAACGACAGTTTTTGTATATACCTTTTGTTTGTTCATCTTCTCTAAGTAGCCTGTTTAATTCATAAACAATTGAATTGATGTTTGGATTTCTCGGATTATAATAAGTATGTACAAATGGTATTATTTCTCCGTCATTAGCACATCGTGTGTTTAAAAGTAGCTGTATCCTATCGCACTCCTTAGCCTTCATTATTCCATCGTCTACAAGTTGTTCTGGGTATTTTTGGCTTAATAAATACAATTTTAATTCCTTCAAGCGGATATCCCTCGTATCGGTATTGCTGACAATGGTACAAATCTTCTTGCGAGATTATATGGTATAGCTGTTTTAGTATGGTGGGGATGGCACGATCCGAAATGCAGGTATTGGTGTGTATCTGTGGGCTTATAATAAATATCCGTATTTAAACTGGTATTTTCTTTTAATATAAGAACGTCAAGAAATGGCATTTGCGTATCATCTGTTTCCATCGCGAATTTGATATCCGAGTTCATTTGGTTTAGTAGATCGTAAAACTCCGATAACTTATCGACATCATCATCCCACAAGATAAAACAATCATCTAAATATCTCTTCCATTTAGACTGTATATTATTCACAAATTCTGCCCCCCACAACGTACATAGTTGATCATGTAGCTTATGTTCTAGGGTTAATGTTGCATAGCTAGGTGCGACTTTTGTCCCCATTGCAGTTCCCTTAGTTTTGAGGTAATGATGGTCGGAAAAAGCAAACGAGTTGTTGTCTAGAACTAGTTTTAGTGCTTCTAAAATAAAATCCTGTTGGAATCTGTCATTAAGTACATCGGGATATTTTTCCATCCAAAATTTTACTGCTTCCAATCCTAATTCTGTAGGAATATTAGTATATAAACTAATAACATCCAGAGTGACAAGTTTAGTGTTGGAGATGACCTGAGTAGGTAAATGATTTATAAAATCCAGATCGTCTCTTACAAAGCTGGGTACTTCTTGGCAATATGATTTTAAAAGTATATCCAATAAATGACTCAGTCTCTGCGTTGAACAGTTTGGTCCTCTTACTATGGGTCTGAAGGATAAGTCAGCTGGATCCAGACAAGTAATACATACACTATTTTGATTTGCTATGGCATCCTTAATAATTTTAGACTTGTGAACTTTAGGTAAACCATAGAATTGACTCTCTCGGAATTCAAAGTTTGTCAGGTAGTCCTGTTCTTTATCTGTTAAACCTTCCGATAGTGTTCCATATACTAGATTTTTAATTTTTGTAATGGTTTTCTTCTCATGACAATTGTGTAGTCTATCATAAAAATTGTTGTCTTGTAACATTTGTAAAATTTAATTTTTGTAGAAATCCTTATTCATTAAGACAACTCCACCTCCTTTATCGGCCTCTTTAATAATGATAGTAGAGTCATCACGGAGGTTTTTAAGAGCATTTTCCTCTTCCGTAGAGAGAACAGATTTAATATTCCAGGGTTTGTTTGGAAAATGAATATTTTCTAATGTGTCGCAATCGGCATCCAAAGTTCTATTTCTTCCTCGTTTTGGATTAAACTTGGATTTACTTCTTACAAGTTGTGTTGGCTCTGCCTCTGTAGAATCGGATTCAGATTCACTGGTCTCACTTTCATGAAAATATTCATATAGTCTGAGTCGCCGAGTATAGGCTTTAACATCCGTTTTAAGCTCTTGATTATTGACATGAGGTGTAGGGGTGTATTTTAGACCCTTAGACAGTAGTTTTATTTCGGAATCCGTTAGTTGTCTATCGGAAAGATTAAATACGTTTGGTTCTGTCTTAATTATATTCCTGGGTGTACATGTATCCCTTGAATTGCTGTTGTTGATAACCGTGGTATTTGGTTCTTGTATCTCTGGCCTTGGTTCATTTTGCCTCCTCCTAAAAATAGTTGCGTACCCCTCTTCCGATATACGTGGTTCTTTCGTTTCTGTAAAAGTTTGGTGGACGTCTATTGCTACTATATCCTCGGTTATTTTCATTTTGTCCGCTATTGTCCTGATTCCGCCTGTTTATAGCTTTGTGATGCTTAGGAATCTGTCGATTTCGCGGAATAGCACTACGAGAGGTTTGATTTTTGGATTTAGAATTCTCGTATTGATTCTTATTTGTATTTTTTCGTTTCCCGAAAATGAATTTATTCCTTTAAAAAATGATGGCCCAGATGTATTTTCCATAGGGAGATCCACATACATACATTTAGTATTGCCATTAAGTGGATGAATTGAATATAGTTACATATGTAATGTACATTTCACATGAGAATGTTGTTAATATATATACATAGTTCCACATTTTAATGTAGGTTCGATGGGTTGTAGAGTCTGCCAACGCAAGACTAAAACGATGACGTTATCTTGGCAGAACCATACCAAACACACAAATTCCTTTTAATGGTGAATATGTGACGTGCGCATCGTAGTTGCTGTAGCCAACAAATAGTCCCCACCTATAAGCTCAGGCATTGCTGATGAAGATCAAGCCCTGGCAATGAAAATGCTTCACCTCTCCCGTCAAGCGAACGAGATGCGCGTCCGCGTAGAGACGGGATCAAAGGTCCTACTCATGGACGAAGCTGGACGCCATCGACGTTGCACTAGATTTCTCTAGATTCACCGAAGATGAAATCCGTAGCTTGACTCTTAGCACATACCAAGTCAAGATGGCAAAAGCTTACACTCATGAACATTTGCAGGTCCTATTTTAATATACTTCATATTGATGAATATGTTATGCCACAACGAAATTTATTCTGCATCCGGATGCGAGTGGTAAAATCGCGCGGTAACAACACAATAAGAAAAAAATAATACAAATATTGCTTTCCATGTAAAAGATATACAAACCATTTTAGAAATTAAGTAGAGATTGTGTGGAAATAAAGTCCAAAGCTAAAAGAACAGAGAAAGAGAGAGAGCAAGAGAGAGAGCAAGAGAGAGCAAGAGAGAGAGAGAGAGAGAGAGAGAGAGAGAGAGAGAAATACAGTGACAATACAGTGACTATAAGCTGACAAAATCAAATAACCTTCCTGTAGGAAGACGGTGGCTATGAAATCCTACTGAGTGAGGACATCCCCTTTGTTATTGGCGCCAAAATACAGAATCGCCATGTGTCTGCCAAGAAATACTTCTAGTGGGTTGAACATAAGGAAGGAGTAATAACATCATGCTATTGCAAATGCAAGGCTGGTTCCCAGGTTGTTGGATGTTGTGCACATATAACAAGTGTTCTGTGGTATACCGTATGTGTTCTGTGGTATACCGTATGTATTTGTACAGTCGTTCATGCTTTTACAATCTAATTAAAATTAGATCTTATGATCCGCTCATCTACTATCACTACATAGTAGATAAGCGGATCGTAGGATCTAATTTTAATTAGATGGATGCTTTTACAATCATGATGTTAAAATGTGTATTGCCCGAATTGTAGGTATGTTGCTGTGCGGTAATGAAGATTTGAAATGGTTTTTTTTTTTATATTCTTTGCTTCTGATAAATTGACCATTATCTACTAATTGCGTATTAATGATAAAATATTTTCAATATTTCATATTTTATAGTTCTACAATGATTCCAGGTACTTGTCGTTTGCGCGCCACCAGGATAGACCTGTAAAAGGCGTACGTGATTGGACGCACAATCTGGATGACGCAGCACGACCCATTGATGAATCTGACAGCGAAGAAGATAGTCCATTTGAAGAATAAGAGATATCAAAATGTCCCTAATACACGTCTTTTTTGTTTTCATCTTTTACCACAGAATGCATTTTATCACTAGACTTTGCGTCATTTATTCGGACGGACTTTTACCTAGAGTCGACAATCCATCATGTCAACCATCACCTTTTATCAACGACTCGTCACACTCTAAAGGTAGAGGGTATTATTGAACACATCTCTTGACATGTGTTGAATTGATTGATTGTATCTTTTGCTTAACGTCTCGCTCGAGAATTTTTCACTCATATCGAGACGTCACCAAGACCGGTGAAGGGCTTCAAATTTAGGCCTATGCTCGGCGCTTACGGGCACTGAGCAGTGAGGATTCTTTAGCGTGCCACACCTACTGTGACACGGGTCATCCGTTTTTAAGGTCTCCGAGGACCCGTGACATTCCCACCTGATGCCGAGCGTTTGGCGATGGAACTGTCACTACCTGTTTTAACGACTTAGGTGTGTCGCAGCCGGGATTCGAACCCCGGCCTTCCGCTTGCGGGGCTAACACTCTAACCTCTCGGCACACAATCAAATTTGTAGGTTAAATATCGACAAAATATTTATATGTACATGTAGTTAGAGTAGTATTATCAATAATATTGGTTTATAGGTCCGTCTCCAGAATTTCATAGCGATCTTTCTCTAAGCACAGTACATATATTTCACATATAAATCGGATCTTTTACATTGTAGAAACGACAAGTATCGATAAACTACATTGGTGACACTGTTGTACTGAGTGATAAAAACGGTGGTGGTTTCGTTGTAAAGCGTGTTTACTGACTATGGTTTAGAAAGTTTGTACCATGGTCGGGTCGGGATGAAAATAGAATTATTCTTGAAAATTACAGAAATCAGATAAATTTAGAGGGAAAACTTACAAAACAATGTGATTATGGAATAAAATGGTGGGAAGATAATGATATGGACTGATTAAGTTCAAAACAATATTAGGTAGGTCGTACCATTGATGATTCGGATATGGTGAACAGCGAAAAACAATGTTTGCCAGAAGAACACGATCAAAGAACAAACAAGGTCAATGAAAAGACACAGATCTAGCATTAAAATCAAAATAAACAATCGAATAGGTGAATGGGAGAGAAGTCTAAGGTAAAAGATACAGTATTATTTTTCAAGGTAATATATTTTTCAAGGTCAGACAAATTAAAGCCGCATTCTGGAAATTCTGATATCGCAACATAAAGAGCTATGCGAATCCGAACTTAGGTGGATTTAGAATAATGTTTTACCATAGTTTAGAGGTCTTAAGATGATATTAAAATAAAATACTAGTCTTCAAGGTCAATTCATTTTTTTCCCTTTAGTTCAAAAAGCCACAATGTCGAGACTAGAATATGAAAGGGAGAGAGAGAGAGAGAGCTATATAAATTCATAATTGTAATGATTTCTTATGATGTTCTAACATAATTGGGAAGTATTGAAGGTCAAACAATAACCGCAATTTTGGGAATCTTCGTTATGGCTAAGTAAAGGAACTCAAGGTCAGAGCCTTGAAACCGGAGAAACGAATTGTATTTATATTAATCAAACACAATAAGATATCTTATCGGTTGAATTTTGGCGATTAGGCTATGAAAACTGATTTTAACTAAGGATTTATCCTGGATTCATGCGCGTGAAATCATTCAAATTATTAATTCCACCTGGACGGAATGATTTCAAACGGTGCATCCAGGATTTTTCAGTGCTCCTTCTCCCTGCATCGGTCCATATTGGGTTATGATCAATAACAATTACTTGCATGTCTTGCCAAATGTGACCTTCTTTGTTAAAATGTTCCCCTACGGGTTCGGTCACGCGTTTGGTTTTGATGGTTGATCGGTGGTTGTTGGTCCTAAGTCTGATGTTTGTAGTTTCCCCAACATATTGTTGTCCACATTGTTTACAATTGATGATGAGGTATATGCAGTTGTTGGTTTTACAGGAGAGTTGAACCAATATTTTATACGTTTTGCCTGTAGTGTAGCTTTGGAACATTTCTGAGTTATGGCTAAAGTTGCAAAGCAAACAGCGCTTGTCAGAGCAAGTTGAAAAGCCTCCATTGGGTAGGGGGTTGTCTAATCTGGCCCTTACCACCAAATCCTTGATATTCCTGGGTCGTCTGAAGGATACCATTGGTGGCTCACCAAATTCTCTTGCCAATCTAGGATTATCCAAGAGTTTCGGGAAGTTATTCTTTAGGATTTTGTTTAGGTCCTTCAATGTAGGGTGGTAAGAGGTGACTAGAGGTACTCTACAGCATTTCGTTTTCTCCCTATACTGCAACAGTGAAGACCTGTCGATTGTTTAAACCTCATCAATGGCATTAGTGACAGATAGCGGCTTGTAGTCTTGTTTGCATAAATGAGACTCCAATTGTTGACCCTGTCGTTCATGGGATTCCTCACTGGAACAGATTCGTCTGGCACGAATTGCTAGGCCTTTCGGTAAACCCTTGAAAATGTTATGTGGGTGAGAGCTGGATGGCATTAGATATAAATGGGCGTCGGTCGGTTTGGTATGGAGATCAAATTCAATTTCACCATTTCTAAGAGTGGATTTTGTATCAAGAAATGTATTGGTAGTATCTGAAATATCCACTGTGAACTTAATACTATGGTGAAATTAATTGACAAAGGACACAAAATTGTCCAGACTTTCCCTTCCTTCGGTCCATTTGATTTCTATGTCATCGATGAACCTAAGCCAGCTGAGGGGTTTAGTGGGTACTTGTAGCAAAAGTTGTTTTTCTAGTCTACCCATAAATATGTTAGCATACGAGGGTGCCATTTTAGTTCTCATGGCCGTGCCACTTACTTGGAGGTAATGTTCCCCATTGAACATGAAGTTATTGCGTTTAAGTACATGCTCTAAAAGTTCAACCAAGGAGTCCGTGGACGGTTTTTGGTGTTTTGTACTGTTCCAGACTTCCTTTGCATGCCTCAATGCCTTCATCGTGAGGAATGATGCAACGTCCATAGTCACGAGAAGGGTGTTGTCTGGCAAGTTCGAAGTTGGGGTTTTGTTCATGTAGTCTGTCGTGTCTTTGAGGTAGGACGGTATAGTTTCTACATGAGGTCGTAGGTGCATGTCCAAAAACTGTGAGATTTTCTCAGTTGGATGACCAATAGCGCTGACAATTGGACGGCCTGGGATTCCTTCTTTGTGTATTTTAGGTAGAAGGTAGAATTGTCCAGGTGTGCTGTCGTTAGAGGGAACGAGACAAGTGAAAGTTTCAAGACTTATTTCTTCATCGCATCTCATTTTTTTCTAAAGTGTCGATGATGGCGTCAGCATTGCTTTTTGTAGGGTCAAAATCAATTTTTCTATAGAAGCATTGATTTGACAATTGTCTGTTTGCTTCTGCTATATAATCTTGTTTGTCCATAACGACTACAGTGGACCCTTTATCAGCCTTCTTAATGACAATATTTTCCCGGTTTTACGGCCTACCTAATATTGTTTTGAACTTAATCAGTCCATATCTTTATCTTCCCACCATTTTATTCCATAATCACATTGTTTTGTAAGTTTTCCCTCTAAGTTTATCTGATTTCTGTAATTTTCAAGAATAATTCTATTTTCATCCCGACCCGACCATGGTACAAACTCTCTAAACCATAGTCAGTAAACACGCTTTACAACGAAACTACCACCATTTTTATCACTCAGTACAACAATGTATCACTCTTGTCACCAATGTAGTTTATCGATACTTGTCGTTTTTGCGTGTTATTTGTTTATGTAATATATGTCTCTTGATAAAGACGCGGGTTGCGTCGAAAATTCGAGTTTTAAATAACCAACAGTGTCGTGGCCTTTTCAGTGCTTTTATAAATTTCTTTACTGGCCTTGTATCTTCTCAGATCCACACTTTAAGAAAGTAGGGTGTTGTTGGGTTTTTGTGCGCTTATATATATATATATATATATATATATATATATATATATACAAAGCACTAAAATGACCAACGACCTTCTTCAGGACAAACGAAAACAATTACATAATGTAATTGTTTTCGTTTGTCCTGAAGAAGGGACGGGTCGTCCCGAAAATTTGACAATCTCGTTGTTCGTGTCGTTGGTCATTTTAGTGCTTTGTATAATTTTTTGTATTTGACCTTGTATCCATGTTGTGGATCCGACACTTTGAGGTATTGTGTGTTGTTGGAACTTTAGTGCTTTTATATATATATATATATATATATATATATATATATATATATATATAATATTATATTTATAACTTTTAGAAAGATATTTCATGAGATTCAGAGGAATGAATATCCCAACGTTGATGACGTTGTAACGAAAAAGCGACCGTCGGAAGACGGCGTCAGAGTTAACAATGCAATATTTGAACGTTATTTTCACAAATTCAACAAAAAAGAAATGGTACATGTTATATATGAATCGAACGAGGAAATTGTCGCTTTTCTACCTGCAAAATATGGTCAGTTTTTGAAGCGCGGCCATTTTTGGCCAATAACGTCCCTTGTCCTTTGAAGCCCCTTCGCTGGTATTGGTCACGTCTCCATATGAGTGAACAATTATCGATAAAGACTTGTATCTTGGTTTGTTTTCAGCTTGTTTATTCCAACCATCTGTTGACTGAAACGTATCTTAACTCCATCCGTGGGAGGTAGTAGTCGTCTGTAAAATGCACCAGTATTGATTGATTGGTTGGTGTTTTCCGCCACACTCAACAATTTTTCAGTTATATGGTGGCACCCAGTTTTAAATATATTCGATCAGTGCATACTATCAGTGCATACTAAGTTATATTACTGTATCCAGGTACTCTTCACACAATTGCTCTGAAAAAATATAGTTCAATTCATGATCAGCAGATACAGGATTACAACAAATGTATAGAATATCGATGTGTATGTAATACGTGGGAGAAAACAAAATTAAAGTCAAATGTTTTTAAGAAAAATCACTTTCCCCCCAGAAATGTATATAAGAAGTGTTCATAATTATTCCTACGCTAACTGCCTCCTCAGTGCATTGCACGAAAATATATAGGTCATTCTTCGATTGAAAATCTTTTCACGATTGATTATACCATTGCAACAATTATATTACTTTGATGAATATTGTTCGTTAATTATCATACAATTTCTTCTGAGAGAGACTGTTAATCAGTAATGTATGTGGGGTTTTTCCGTTGTTTAATGACGGAATGCGTATACAACACCTGGATTCGGACCACAATTAAAAGGTGAAGGTCACCAGTCTGAAGATATTTGCAATGTAGTCAGTGTGACATATACATGTCTATTTATTTTTTAAGGGTTTCTTTGCTGTTAAGATTATACCATACACAAAATTTGGAGAAAGTGTAGATTACATCAATCCTTCTTGTGTTTACCATTTTAAAGTTCACATTAATTTGTTACATGGTAAAAATTAGAGTACAGTTGTATTTATTCCGAAGGATTTCAATTTTTTCATGTCTTTGCTTTGAATTTCCATACAGATATAAATGGAAAAATTTGGGAAGAATGATGAAATAAAACTGGTTTGACAGGGAAATTTTGTGATAAATATTATCATTTTTAGCAAAAAATTGAGACTGTACAAAGTATGTGCCCCAATAAGTTGAATTAATAGGTATACGCATTCTCATTTAGTATTTTTAAAGCTATACTTTTCTGCTGTATTTTAATAAATTTGCTAATCCCCAACTTCCTTGATTTCCTTCTTTATCATTCGACAAAAAAGCATAAATATTTTTGTACCATATTTGTGTCATATATCCATTTTTTCATATGTCTTGCAAGCACCAGTGTGTGCACTGTTTGCTAGTGACAAAAGACTGGTGACGGTATTTGCTACGAACATGAAGGACTATACACCAGTTTCATAACAATTGCAGTCTTTTCTTAGAGATCAGCTGAGCATAGTGAAAATTCAAGTAAATTAAATGTCGAATATCTTGGATATGGGGTAACCCATATCTATTCTTGTTATTGGTGGAAGAGAGAACCCAGATACAATGTACCTGGGAAGAGACCACCGACCTTCCGAAAGTAAACTGGGAAACTTTTTCACCGGCGCGAGCGGGATTCACCAGTGACTCCAAATACAGCTTTAAGTTGTCAACAATGCAACGAGCTCCATCAGTAGAAATGAAATCATAAAAGTTCAACTTAACTGTCCGAGCATTTTGTGTGTGGAGGTAGGGGTAGTCATATTGCAACAATACCAAATACTATTATTGTTTTAAAGACGTTCACAATTTGAGATATGTACATGTATTTACGATTAACTACTTACTCTAATATTTCTTGTTTGTATTCACTTAGGTTTGTATTCACTTAAGCCAGAAGTTAACTGCTTTGTGAACAAACATTTCTAAAATTTTACTACATTACTTCCCAAATATTCAATTGTATGCATACTCATATTTTAGGATGTGTCCACGAGTCCGAGTGAGTATTGTTCATTTTATTATCATACTCTTACCTTTTTCAAATGTTTTTCGCGCAATATCAACTTCGACGTTACTTTTCAATTGTGTAGTACTTACTGTGACGTCTTTGTACTCTTGTGTAAGTAGTCCAATCGTTACTACTCGGCTATTTCAGTCGGTCGTTACAATATGAAACGCGAGCTTTCAAATGCATCTAAGATATCATACATATCGAAAGTATTCTAATACTATCAATTTCCACTTATATGTTTATATATTAGAGTGAATGCAAGGTGAAGATAACGAACAGTGATCAATCTCATAACTCCTACAAGCAATACAAAATAGATAGTTGGGCAAACACGGACCCCTGGACACACCAGAGGTGGGATCAGGTGCATAGGAGGAGTAAGCATCCCCTGCCGACCGGTCACACCCGCCGTGAGCCCCATATCCTGATCAGGTAAACGGAGTTATCCGCAGTCCAAATCAGTGTGCCAAGAACGGCTTAACAATCGGTATGAAACACGTCAGACAGCATTTGACCCAATGAGAGGTTGTATTGACGAACTAGATCGTTATAACGACCATAGAATTTGCGAAATGCTGACTTCAATCGAGACTGTTGAAATCCCTGTACCATCAACTTGTTTGTCAGTAGCTTACCTCGATTTAAAACAAGCTCTTGTATATCGAATCAGTTGAGATATATATACACCATATGCAGTTTAGATATATAAACATCATAGAAATCAAAATTCATTATGGTTTTGTGATTTCGTTAAGACCTTCAAGTGTATATCCGAAACATAGCAGTATTACATGGCTGCTACATCTGAAATTAAAGTTTAAGGAGCGATACATGCAACTCTTTAGCATCATTAAATATATGATGGAATAATTTTTATCTTCCAAAGGGGGTGGGTCCAAAATATGTCGGCATATGCCACCTGCCTTTTTGATTACATATGCAATTTCTCAAATATATTTTTTCCTTTTCGCTCAGACATTGGCCTACAGTTATTATACCCCCCGCAACAAGTTGTGGGGGGGAGGGGGGTATACTGGAATCGGGTTGTCCGTCTGTCCGTCCGTCCGTCTGTAGACGCAATGGTTTCCGGACTCTAAAGCATTATCCTTTCCACCTACCATCACCATATCATATATATGGACTACCCATGGGATGAAGATGTTCCCTATCGATTTTGGGGTCAAAAGGTCAAAGGTCAAGCACACTGGACATCGAAGTAGCAATATGGTTTCCGGGCTCTAAAGCATTATCCTTTCCACCTACAGTCACCATATCATACATATGGACTACCCATGGGATGAAGATGTTCCCTATCGATTTTGGGGTCCAAAGGTCAAGCGCACTGGACATCGAAGTAGCAATATGGTTTCCGGGCTCTAAAGCGTTATCCTTTCCACCTACCATCACCATATCGTACATATGGACTACCCATGGGATGAAGATGTTCCCTATCGATTTTGGGGTCAAAAGGTCAAACGCACTGGACATCGAAGTATCAATATGGTTTCCGGGCTCTAAAGCGTTATCCATTCCACCTACAGTCACCATATCGTACATATGGACTACCCATGGGATGAAGATATTCCCTATCGATTTTGGGGTCCAAAGGTCAAGCGCACTGGACATCGAAGTAGCAATATGGTTTCGGGGCTCTAAAGCGTTATCCTTTCCACCTACAGTCACCATACCGTACATATGGACTACCCATGGGATGAAGATGTTCCCTATCGATTTTGGGGTCAAAAGGTCAAAGGTCACGTGCACTGGACATCGAAGTAGCAATATGGTTTCCATTTAAATTCTTTAATGGCTTTTTTCATCGCATGGAGATGCTGTGTTCCTAGATACCTTTTGGATCATAATACTGAAGTTTTACCTATTACCAACACCCTTTGGGAGATTGGGGTAAGCGGGGGGTATTCTTAGTGAGCATTGCTCACAGTACCTCTTGTTTACTTTGAATATCCCAAAATAATTCCTTTTGTTTTTAAATGGAAAAGAACAGGGAGAAGGGGCAAGTTGGCCAACATATCATTGAGGAAAGATCGAAAAGCTGTGAAATCAATGGTTGGAAGTGGTAAAGTTTCCCAATCTTTCTACAAAAGAAAGAACATGTTATTAGAAAAGGTATTTAAGAGTTTTATTTACAATGCACCAATAATTGAAATGAAAAATTACAACGAGAAACTATATACATATCAGATCTATGTATTTCGTTGGTTTATTACAATAAAAACCTACTTACATAAATATCACATATGCACATCGGTAAAAATATTAATTACAATGTAAAACCCAGTATTTACATATCAAAGGAATCTCGATTTTCAAAAAATGTATGTTACAATGGAAAGGGTAAAATGTATTTACATATCACAGATATATGGGAGAAAATGATATATTACAATGAAAACATATTTACATATCACAGAAAAATCAATAAAAATGAGACCAATACTTTACTTGAAACCCAATATTTTAACGAAAAGTGTATCAAATATACACTATAATACCTCCTGCTGTAATTTGATCATCCCTTGAAGGTAAACTGTGATAAAACCTTACAATTTCCGGGGTTTTTTTCTTCTTATTCTTAACACCATTCCATGTCGCCTCCAAATTTTCATCCCCCAAAACAGCTAATTTATCAATGATGCATTGTGAAATTTCATATTTTGTTTTATTTTCTATAGAATAAAACCTTTCTCTTTCATCAGGAAATACAAAAATAGGTGTAAATTTTGTCCGCTCTTTATGTTTTACACGAAAATCCAAAAATTGAGATCGATTTCGTTGCACTTTTCATCAAAAGTCAAAAAGGAGTCATCCAGTCGTTTCCCGGAAAGTGTGGTATGGTCCTTTGCGGTATGTGGGTCCATCATATAGCAAGCCTTCCTGGTGTGCTGACGGAACGCAAACACCTCATAATCAATGCTGTACATAAAAGCATAATCCGCATCTATTTCGCACATGCACAAAGCTGCGTACACAGTACTCCTGATCTCCAAATGATAAATGAAAAAAATTAACATAGAAAGACACGCACGCTGGATAATTATTTCTATATTTTTCAGGCCAAACAAATAACGGAAGCAACAGGCGCCGATTGCCTACTGTACCTAAAAAGTGTTGGGGGAACGGAATATGTTTTCAGATCCCCTGCAGTGGAGTTTGATTTGGCAATATTCTGTGCGACTACATATGTCAGAAGTGGTGTCAATCAAATGTGGATTTTAAAAAATTCTAAAGAACTTTTAGTAAACTTGAAATCACAGAATTTTCCCCAAATTAATAACATTAAAACCTATGACTTTTCAACACTATACACGACCATTCCTCACGATAAATTAAAGACTAGACTTTTTGACATCATAGGCAGTTGCTTCTTCAACAAAAACGGAAAACGGAAATATTCATATCTAGTGATCAGTCATTCAAAAACTTACTTTGTTAAACACCACTCTGATTCCACGCACAAGTACTCTGAAGTTGAAATAAAAAATATGCTAGAGTTCCTCATTGACAATATCTTTGTGGTCTTTGGTGATCAGGTCTTCCAACAGTCTGTTGGAATTCCCATGGGCACGAATTGTGCTCCTTTGTTAGCTGACCTGTTTTTATATTCATATGAAGCAGAATTTATTCAAAAACTTCTACGTGAGAAGAAAAAATCTCTCGCTGTGACCTTCAATTCGACTTTTAGATATATCGATGACGTTTTGTCTATTAACAATGATAGCTTTCATTCATATGTCAATTTGATATATCCCTGTGAGCTCGAAATAAAGGACACCACAGAGTCGTCCACTTCTGCTTCATACTTAGATATTTTATTGAAAGTAGACATTAACGGCAAACTGACAACTCAACTGTATGACAAACGGGATGATTTCAGCTTCTCCATCGTCAACTTCCCACATTTATGTAGCAATATTCCGTTATCACCTGCATATAGTGTTTATATATCTCAACTGATTCGATATGTAAGAGCTTGTTCTGGGTATAGTCAGTTTTTAAATCGAGGTAAGCTACTGACAAACAAGTTGATGGTACAGGGATTTCAACAGTCTCGTCAATACAACCTCGCATTGGGTCAAATGCTGTCTGACGTGTTTCATATCGATTGTTAAGCCGTTCTTGGCACACTGATTTGACTGCGGATAACTCCGTTTACCTGATCAGGATATGGGGCTCACGGCGGGTGTGACCGGTCAACAGGGGATTCTTACTCCTCCTAGGCACCTGATCCCACTTCTGGTGTGTCCAGGGGTCCGTGTTTGCCCAACTATCTATTTTGTATTGCTTGTAGGAGTTATGAGATTGATCACTGTTCGTTATCTTCACCTTGCATCAAGCAGAATCAAAACCTTCTACGTGAAAAGAAAAATAATCTCTTGTAACCATCATATATCGACGACGTATCCATTAACAGTGCTAACTTTCATTCATACACATGTATGTGAATTCGATACATGTACATGTATATCCCTGTGAACTAGAAATAAAAGACACTACAGAATCCTCCACTTCTACTTCATACTTAGATGTTTTATAGAAAATAGATATCAACTTCAAAGTAATAACTCAACTTTATGATAAACGGGATGATTTCAGCCTCTCCATCGTCAACTTCCCCATATTTTTGTAGCAATATTCCATTATAACCTGCATATGGTGTTTATACATCTCAACTGATTCGATACGCAAAGCTTGTTCTGCGTATGGTCAGTTTTTGAATCGAGGTAAGCTACTGACAAAACAAGTTGATGGTACAAGGGTTTCAACAGTCTCGTTTAAAGTCAGCATTTCGCAAATTCTATGGTCGTTATAACGATCTAGTTTGCCAATACAACCTAGCATTGGGTTAAATGCTGTCTGACGTATTCATACCGATTGTTAGACCGTTCTTGGCACACTGATTTTGAACGCATAACTCCGTTTACCCTATCACGATATAGGACTCACGGCGGGTGTGACCGGTCGGCAGGGGATGCTTACTCCTCCGGGACACCTGATCCCACTTCTGGTGTTGCAAAGGGTACGTGTTTGCCCTACTTTCCACAATTGATTTATAAATATTTATGAATTAGTTTTTTTTTAAACTGTTAATATTTAAATTTTGTCATTTCAACAAGTTTTTATCTATTTTATTATTCTGTTTAACGAAAATGTGTGATTTTCTGATGTTGATATATAATGTTTTTGTATGTCTGACATCTTTAAAAAGGTGGTAACATATACATTTTCTTTGATTATTAATTGAATAAAACTATATTGTGCGAATTGTGCTCCTTTGTTAGCTGACCTGTTTTTATATTCATATGAAGCAGAATTATCTGTTTTGTATTGCTATCCTGTGAGGATCTGCGTTAGAATAAGTCCTCACTTCCCCTTTCTTGCTGGTTAGAATTGGTCCTCACTTCCCCTTTCTTGCTGGTTAGAATTGGTCCTCACTTCCCCTTTCTTGCTGGTTAGAATTGGTCCTCACTTCCCCTTTCTTGCTGGTTAGAATTGGTCCTCAGTACCTTTCTTGCCGTAAGAGGCGACTAAACGGGGTGGTCCTTTGGATGAGACCGCAAAAATCGAGTTCCCTTGTCACAGCAGGTGTGGCATGATAAAAATTTCTCCCTCCTCAATGGCCAAACGCACCAATTATGATAGGCCTAAATTTAACAGTCTCCACGTGAGTGAAATATTCTGGAAAGGTACGTTAAACAATATCCAATCAATATTTTGTATTGCTAATAGGCGTTATGAGATTGATCACTGTTCGTTATCTTCACCTTTCATTCAAAATCATGAGGAATTAATGCCTGAATATTTCTCTCCACAGTATATATCATTAATTTTAATTCTACCTCCCCACCGAAAGAAGTGTTCTAAAAAGGCAGACGTAAATCAGAATTGTAAGTGCTACCACTACGAGTTTTCGTGAAACGCTCGTATACATGCACGTCTAAGTAAACGTAATGGTATGTGTACGATTTACGATGCGTTAGTGAACCTGTCGCAAGTAGTTTAAGGACGACGTAGATATTAGTAACCCAAAGGAAAATTTAGCAGGCCCTAAATACATGTATGACAACCGATATCAGAAAAAACATAATTAATCACGTGACTCCAACTTAGCGTCACTCTACATTTTTGACCTGAATGTAGGCAGACTTCGTTGCAAATGAAGTTTGATCTGTATTTTAAACCCAGCATCCACCTCTTCATGAGAATTTTTTTCTTTCATATTTGGTCATGTTTTTTAAGCCCCATTCGAGAAATTTTATACGCTCGTCTTTAGACGGAACGTACATGTATTTTGGTACAGCGATGTCTGTACGTACGTCTGTTCGTCCGGGGTTTTCTGTTTCTATTTTTATTTCTGGCTTAAATCAAGCTGAAACTTGCTATGTAGCTTCTTTATGGGTCATGTTGGAATTAAGTTACATTTTGATCTCTCTTTCTAGAGTTTTATCTCTTTATTTGAAAACTAATGTTATATGGAGGGTACATAATTTGTCCGTCTAACTTTAGAGCGTGTTTGTATGAGTATTGAACAAATTACAGAGTGTTTGTAAGGGTATTGAAGATGCGCGCGTGGCAAGGAGTTTGATTTTCTTCTTTTAAAAATTACACGTCAGTTTTGAGGATTGATTGATTTGATGAAATATTATAAAGTGAGTGCATGGTTTGTCTTTTTAACTCCTCTCACAAGTTTTAAAGCTTGGGCCTTTGTAAACAACTTGAGTATGTGCATATTGCAAGAATTTCGATTCTCGGCAATTTTCATTGATGTTTGCAATATGTTTTCGTTGTTGCTCTTGGTTGATTTTGGGGAAATATTTTCCACAAATAACTCGGTTTGTCTATCTACCTCCTGGCACAAATTTTAAGCTAGAACATTTTATTCATAAGATGCAAAAAAAGTATGTCACAACTTCATGATGGCTGATAGTAAATTTCTACAACTTTTGACATTTTGCCAGATCAAGCAGTAAGGGTTCTTAAATGTGTCAACGCCTAACCGAGCGATCTCCGTTTTAATAACTTTTAATACCGGGCGCTTGCCAAAGAAACAGCCACCACCTATGTAAAACGTCAAGAAGAATTAGGAATCTTTACGTTCTGGTAATTATGTAATAGTACGAATGAGACTTGAGCACATTAAAGTTTTATATACGAAACAAAATCAACAGATCAGTTTTCTTCCAGACAGAATGAGTTTAATGTTTAGGCTAGGCATGCTATCGTTAATTTTAAGGAGCAATTATTTAAAGATGAAGCGATTGTTTATGAAATTTACAGCTGGAAAAATTGTCTAATTATGCATGTTCTCATCACAAAAGAGGTTAATTGTACATGTTGATTTTCATGGAAATATATTTATATACAAATGCACGTGACGAAACGTCAAAGCAAATTTTTAGCACGTTATGATTATTGAATTTTATCCAGTTAATACTTATATATTACAAACAATTTATTAATGATATAATACTGTTTGACATGTTTCATACCGACTGACACATTGATTATGACTAAGGATTAACCCGTTTACCTTGATCAAAATATAGGACTCCCGGCGGGTGTGACCGATCGTCAAGGGATGCTTACTCCTCCTGGACACCTGATTCCACCTCCGGTAAATCCAGGGGGCCGTGTTTGCCCAACTTTCTATTTTGTATTCCTTAAACAAACTGTAAAGACAGCAAATAAATTGAAAAATAAAAGAACAAAGAATTAGCAGATTTGTTATTGAGTATATATAACTTCATAGAATCAGAGTGAATTTGAAGCAACGAACCCGTCAAATCAGCAGAAAATGTTGACTTATGAATTCTAGCTCGTGATCTCTGATTTGCATTGACCTCGGAGGTCACCAGTTCGTAAAAAGCGCTGAGCATGTATCAGATTTGTAAACAATTTGGCATGCCAATTTTATAGAAAATGTTCATTTCACTGGCATATAGTACTTCTTGTCATTCATGAAACGATACACTATAGATGTTTTGCACTCTAACGTCATGCTAGGTCAAAAGGTCATAGGGGAAAATCTTAGATCCGGGTCCTTTGTCACTGTGAAACAGCGAACGACGACGGCTGCTCACCAACATTTTACTGGTGAGACATAGTTTGTTTAAGCATGTAAGATGATAAAAAAAATATACCATTCGTAAAAAATACACTTTAAAGTTACCACTAAGAGTTGCAGATTAGAATGTTTCATTCACATTTGTTTAATTTGAGCTGGTGAAGTATAGGTTGTTATACCCCCCGCAACAAGTTGTGGGGGGAGGGGGGGATATACTGGAATCGGGTTGTCCGTCCGTCTGTAGACGCAATGGTTACCGGGCTCTAACCATTATCCTTTCCACCTACCGTCACCATATCATATATATGGACTACCCATGGGATGAAGATGTTCCCTATCGATTTTGGGGTCAAAAGGTCAAAGGTCAAGCGCACTGGACATCGAAGTAGCAATATGGTTCCCGGGCTCTAAAGCGTTATCCTTTCCACCTACAGTCACCATATCATACATATGGACTACCCATGGATGAAGATGTTCCCTATCGATTTTGGGGTCAAAAGGTCAAAGGTCACGCGCACTGGACATCGAAGTAGCAATATGGTTCGGTTTGTCATGCCATTTGTTTTTTACACTCAGAAAAGAGGTAGTTTATACCTATGACCAACACCCTTTGGTAGATTGGGGTAAGCGGGGGGTATTCTTAGTGAGCATTGCTCACAGTACCTCTTGTTTATGTCTGCTCGCTACTTTCACTTGCGATGTTTTCTATCGAATTACAGTCATTAGCTCTCTAAAATCAACCCAGTGAAGTAGTACATTGCATAGAGAAGTGATAACAGTTCAATAATTTTATTGACAATGTGTCTTTTCTTTTAAAATGACAAAGTGGTTTGATTTATCGGCTTACCCCCCCCCCCCCACCCCTCATCTCTCTCTCTTCTGTGGTATGCAGTACTGAGTAGTAATTAAGTTTGAACCTATGAATTAAGTCACCCCTCCCACAAGTGTCTATCAGCATGACTGTCGTGCCAATAATTTTCACTATTCGCACGATACGACGGTCGTGCTTATATTAGAGCTCCTATCCGCACGATGTTCTTTTCTTTTACTTACCCATGGGACAGAGTTAGAGATATATTTATTAATTTATATGATTTTAAATGTTATAAGCTTTTGACAATTTATAAAAAATCAAACGAGATGTCTACACAATTATTTAATTTATCTCTAACTTTGACAAATGACCAGTTCAAAGTTCACTTTTAGGTATAACATATGTAGGCCTATATATATTAAAGCTAGAAACTCTATTTCAAATAATAAGGATACTAATTATAAACCAGGCAATTTAGGTGGTGGGTCACCACCCAATACCCAACTGTTAGTCAATCCATTTTCAGCAGTCTGATTTAAACCACCGCCTTAATTCTCTTTACGAGTGTAAGGAGAAAGGGGTGTATAGGACAAGTGTAAGGAGGGGGGGGGGGGGGGGGTAGACGATTCTAAGAAATTTCAGCAGTCTGATTTAAACCACCGCCTTAGTTCTCTTTACGAGTGTAAGGAGAAAGGGGTGTAACAGACAAGTGTAAGGAGGGGGGGGGGGTAGACGATTCTAAGAAAGGAGGGTTTGTATTATACGAATGTAAGGAGATGGAGGTGTATTTGACGAGTGTAAGGAGAGAAGGGGGTTGGAAAAGCCCTGAATTATTCCTGACTTTCACTAACTATGTAGACTACAAGTGATTTTCAAAATTTGTTGTCGTGCGTATAAACTCGCCGCTTTTTTGTAAAATTTTCTTTTCAAAAATAGCATCTGTATAGATCGTAGTAGTTGTCAATATTTATATTTTGTAAACCCCCCCCCCCTTGATAAGGGATGCTACGACGTGCCTGGATAATACTGCCGTGGTTTGTTGTAATGCATTATAATCTATTCTCTTTGTAAAATTACCATTAATAATGAATACCACCCCCCTCCCCCCTAAAACATCACAATACAATGGGTCCAGTAGTCGGTAGAGGGGTATCGAAATTTTACATTTTTGTGCAATTCAGAATTTTTTAGTGTAAAAATGATTGTTTTACTATGAAATGGAATCTTCAAACATGGGTATGAAAAGCAACTTTAGTGCCAATAAATAGTTTCTCATAGAAATTCTAGACAGGAACTTTTCCATAAAAGATATGCTAAAGTAAACCTTTGGTCCTCTTTACCTATAATGTAAACAAATTGTATCATAATATAAGGGATAAATCATTAAAAACTTTGGGGGGGAAAGCAATACATCGTTGATTTGTCAAAAGGCTGCGTCCATGATTACGTCGTTTTTTTTCCCTATGACCTTTGACACGCATATATAATTAGGTAATTAAATATGGCGGCACCGAGTATGCAAAACATCTACAGTGTATTTTACAACTACAAATGTAGTTACTTGCGTCAGTTTCCACCTTTGTATATGACCTCGGGCTCAGAAACCCGATTATGTTCGGCAGTCGTCATTTCCGTGTCCATGTATACGACGCAATGGCGGTGTGAACGAAACGTTAATTGTACATGTAAGTATGCCCTCAAACAATAATCCCCTAGGGCTTTGTTATAGAATAGGTCCTCAGTACCCCTTGTTTGTCGTAAGAGGCGAATAAATGGGGCGGTCCTTCGAATGAGACCGCAAAAACCGACGCCCTGTGTCACGATGAAGAACCCTCCCTGCTCAAAGGCCGTAAGCGGCGAGTAAAGGACAAAGTTTGCAGCCTTTCACCGGCAATGCTGACTTTTTCATGTTAATGAAAAATTCTCAAGCTGGACGTTAAACAACATACAATCAATCAATTTCCCTTGATTATTTTGATGAATAAAAGGTGAAGATAACGAACAGCGGTCAATCTCATAACTCCTATAAGCAATTCAAAATAGAGATCCCTGGTATAGTATTACTAGTATAATAAATAAGATTCCCTTGGTTTTGCATTTTCACGTGTTTCACTTTTTTACATTAGGTTTTTCGGTCTGACAAAATTTGGTTCGGTCCGGTGTGTTCATTGATTACACAGGACCGTATGTCCTGTGTGGTCTAAAAAACTTTCGTATAGACTGGTATATGACGCTCATCGTAGGTATGCTCTCAAACAATATTCCCTTGTTTATTTTGCTGAATTATTCTTCACATCTTGGGGATTATTTAAACTTTTGGTAATCGTACCTATACACTAACTGCCCTTTCAAAAGATGAAATTCTTCAAAACGATGCTCAGTTCAAGACACATTCAATATTTCAGTCAATGGGTCGAAAGAATATGAGTTACCGTACCTATACTGGATTCCTATACTACATACATGTAAAACCCTTACAAACAAAGATACATTACTGGAGCCAGTAAATGCTCTACCAAGCCCATATTTCTCCTCACGAAAATATTAACAGCTGTGAAGGAGAAACTTCAAACTTACTGTGCCACTACATATGCCAGAAGTGATGTAAATCAAATGTGGATTCTAAACAATTCTAAAGAACTTTCAGTATATTTAAAATCGCAAAACTTTTCTCAAACCAACAATATCAAAACGTATGACTTTTCAACACTTTACACGACCATTCCTCACGGAAAATTAAAGACTAGAATTTTTGACATCATAGACTGTTGATTCTTCAACAAAAATGGAAATCTGTAAATCTAGTGAACAGTCATCCAAAAAATTATGTTGTTAAACACCTCTCTTGATTCCACATACAAGTATTCTGTTGTTGAAATAAAAGATATGCTAGAGTTCCTCATTGACAATATCTTCGTGGTCTTTTGGTGATCAGGTCTAGAATTTCTATGGGCATGAATTGTGCTCCTTTGTTAGCTGACCTGTTATTATATTCATAGGAAGCAGAATTTTATTAAAACCTTCTACGTGAGAAGAAAAATCTCTTGCTTTGTCCTTCAATTCTATATTTTGATATATCGACGATGTTTTATCTATTAACATTAATAACTCATTTATATGTCGATTCGATATATCCCTGTGAACTCAATATAAAAACCGTCCACAAAAGCACACTAATTTTGACTACGGAAAACTCCTTTTATCAGATCAAGATATAGGGCTTACGGCGGGTGTGACCGGTCAACAGGGGATGCTTACTCCTCCTAGGCACCTGATCCCACCTCTGGTGTGTCCAGGAGTCCGTGTTTTCCCAACTCTCTATTTTGTATTGCTTATAGGAGTTATGAGATTGGCCACTGTTCGTTATCTTCACTTTTCATTGATCACTGTTACATGTACGTTATCTTCACCTTTTAAAAAAGATGAAATAGATAATACTGATTTTTCGCATTTCTCATGAATAAAATTAAAGCTGTATGGTCCGAATTACAAATTTGTCTCCATCTCGTAAAGACGATATTAAACAAGAGATGTTTGTAAAACACATATGCCTCCCATGGTGCAAAATTGAAAAGGGTTATACATATACATCATTTAATTGATAGTAGTATCATCAAATCAAAATATTGATCAGACAATATCTTCCTATGTCAAGAGTGAATTGATCATGTGACCTAAAATCAATAGGGGTCATCTACTCCTTATGATGTACCAAGTTTGGTGTCAATCAAGCAAATAATTTTTAAAATATAGGAGACAATATATTACTATGTCCAGTTCAACTATTGACTTTTGACCTCAAAATCAATATGGGTCATCTTCTCCTGAAGATATACAAGTGTACTAAGTTTGATGTCTGTCAAGCAAAGGGTTCTCAAGATATTGAACAGGACACTATATTCCTATGTCCAGTTTGACCCTTGACCTTAGACCATGTGACCTTAAAATCAATAGGGGTCATCTTCTCCGAAAGACGTATCAGTGTACCAAGTTTGAAGTCTGTCAAGTACAGGGTTCTCAAGATACTGAGCAGACAGTATATTCCCATGTCTAGTTTGACCCTTGATCTTTGACCATGTGACCTCAAGATCAATAGGAGTCATCTTCCCCTGAAGATACACCAGTGTACTAAGTTTGATGTCTGCCAAGCAAAGGTTTCTCAAGATATTGAGCGGACATTATATTACTATGACCATTTTGACCTTTGACCATGTGACCTCAAAATCAATAGGGGCCATCTTCTCCTGAAGATGTACCAGTGTACCAAGTTTGATGTCTGTCAAGCAAAGAGTTCTCAAGATATTGAGCGGACAGTATATTCCAATGTCCAGTTCGACCCTTGACCATGTGACCTCAAAATCAATAGGGTCATCTTCTCCTGAAGACGTACCAGTGTACCAAGTTTGATGTCTGTCAAGCAAAGGGTTCTCAAGATATTGAAAGGACAGTATATTCCTATGTCCAGTTTGACCATGTGACCTCAAAATCAATAGGGGCCATCTTCTTCTGAAAATGTACTGGTGTACCAAGTTTGATGTCTGTCAAGCAAAGGGTTCTCTAGACATTGAATGGTCAGTATATTCCTATGCCCAGTGTGACCCTTGACCTTTGACCATATGACCTCAAAATCAATAGGGGTTATCTACTTCTTAGGATGTACCAGTGTGCCAAGTTTGATGTCTTTCAAGCAAAGGGTTCTCAAGATATTGAGCGGACATTATATTCGTATGTCCAGAGTAGATTGACCTTTGACCTGAAAAACAATAGGGGTCCTCTTCTACTCATAATCAACCCACATATGAAATATCATTATCATCAAGTGAATGGTTCTCAAGATATTGAGCGGACAACATGTGGTCTACCGACCGACCGACAGGTGCAAACCAATATGCCCCTGTTCTTTGAAAGGGGGAGGGCATAATAATCGCACGTATGTAGTTATGAGGCTGTATGACATGTCATACATTATTTCCCCTGTTTTAACCAATATTATTTGATTTTAAATCGAAGTTTACAAACAGCGGCGTCACTTTGCCATTTCAAGTGACAGTCACGTGACCAGTTCAAACTTTTAGATCATTGGCGGTTTTATCTGTGTAAAGCTGTGTATTTTGTTACAACAGTACCGTGCCATAAGTTTAATAGAAATAAAAGTATCAAATACCTCTTAGTAATTCGTTCTTTTACGCTCTTTCAGCCTTAAAACTAGACAGTTGCGTATGAGTTAATACATCATGTTGGGATTCCCCTGACGCGCGTGTCTATTTAT
This sequence comes from Ostrea edulis, assembly GCF_947568905.1. NCBI lineage: Eukaryota > Metazoa > Mollusca > Bivalvia > Ostreida > Ostreidae > Ostrea > Ostrea edulis. The sequence goes on along the minus strand of NC_079165.1, from coordinate 94,328,779 downwards.
AGATGTCTACCACTGTATACTTTATGGATTATCCGGAACACCTGGGCTGGGGCCTTTCACCGAAAACACCGTGTTTTTGGTGAAAGGCCCGAGGTTTTCGGGATGATTTATATATGTACCACACTATATTTACTATGTAAATAATATTTTCACTGTTTTCTTTTACATGCATTTGATTTAATTATCTTTTTCTTGAAAATATATCTAATGCATGTCAACAACGTCTTGCATACCCATAAAGTCTAAAATAAGTCCTTTAAAAAAATATCCTCACTGGTTATTATATATAACAGAACTTATAATAACCAGTGACCTAGGGTATTTTTTAAGGGCTTATTTTGAATTATTTTGGACTTTATGGATATGCAAGACGTTGTTGACATGCATTAGAAATATTTTCAACAAAATATTAATTAAATCAACTCATGTAGCTTATTCGGAAGGGGGGGGGGGGGCTGAACCCAAGCACCTGTGGGATCATCAAAGATGTGCATGTGGTAGATCTTGCGAATAAATAGGTTGATGCCTTCCTGGAAAGTAGTTAATTACACTAATTAATGCGAAGAGGAGATGTGAAAAAGGGTTATTTTTCGAAATTCCCGACTCAACCAAGTCATTTGAAAAGAAAAGACTACGTAAACTGTGGATCCATTATTTGCGTAATGTCAAGTTGAGGTTCGAGACATTTGTATGAAGAACGTGTACCGTCTGCCTGGTCTGCGACTCGACTGAACGTCATTTTTTCTTAATTTCTTCTTGCGAAAGAACGGGCTCAAATCTATACGGCTCCAAACTTAACTGTTCGTGACTTGTCATGTTTACAGTGCTGCTGATGAAATAAACCGGAAAAGACATTGCTTAGTCCATGTGGTTACTTCTAAAACATAGTCAGCTTTTTCTCTCCTTTCTCTCTATGATATTGAATAAGCTCCTTGTTTGTTAAGCTTGAAATTACTGTTACTGGTAATTCCCTGTATTATTGTTTGCACTGATACTGTGATTTTGTGATTGCGTTGATTTTCAGCGTGAAATATTTTAGTGAAGGCGATTCTGTCATCTAGACTTACCTCTGTTTGAGAATAGGAACTTTTCAGTAAGTTCCATGTTTCGATGGTTTGAATTTCACTGTCAACAATAACTGGTGTATAATCATCCATGAGGGTATTACACAAAACAACAGTCACGGGAATAGAGTTCAGCAGTTTTTCTAACAAAGGTTAATTCATTTTCACCTAAACATGTTAGTTCCGTCTGAGCGGCTGTTGATTTATAATACTGAAACACAAGGAAAGCAGGTGTAAGGCAAGTATATGATTAAGAAACCTACTAATATATATGCATTGTTAAGCAAGTCTATATTACTACCGAAAACATGCAGATAGCATATCTATGGTGAAAGATGTAAAAACAAACAAAAACCATGAACATATTGTTGCAGAGTTAAGATTGTCAGCAAAATTGAATACATATATAGGTATAGATACATGAAAGGTGAAGATCACGAACAGTTATCAATCTCATAACCCCTGTAAGCAATACAAAATGATATACAGTATACACATGTACATCGGTATAGATACATGCATGTAAATATATATCCTATATGTAAGAAATATAAAAAAAAAAATTACTTACGTCTAGTCATCTGTGAAAGGATGGGAGTATGAAGTTGAACTTCTGCACTGCAATAAATTTTCAAAATACATAATGTCAGACTTTTTATAGAAATTAAAAGTACAATGGATTTAATTTATGATGACAAGTATTCTAATTGTATTACAAGAAAGGTGAAGATAACGAAAGTGAACAATGTAAAACTTATACGGTACCAATTTTGATGCACCAGATGCACATTTCGACAAATAATGTCTCTTCAGTGATACTCAACCGAAATGTTTGAAATCCGAAATAACTATGAAGTTTTAGAGCTAAATATAGCCAAAAACAGCGTGCCCAAAAACGTGGAGCCAAATTCGTCTAAGGATAAGAGCTATGCATGAGGGAGATAATCCTTAATTTTGAAATGAATTTCTAAATTTTATAACAGCAATTAAATATACATCCGTATTTTCAAGCTAGTAACGAAGTACTTAGCTACTGGGCTGTAGAGACCCTTGGGGACTAACAGTCCACCAGCAGAGGCCTCGACCCAGGGGTCATAATGTAAAACTTATACGGTACCAATTTTGATGCACCAGATGCACATTTCGACAAATAATGTCTCTTCAGTGATACTCAACCGAAATGTTTGAAATCCGAAATAACTATGAAGTTTTAGAGCTAAATATAGCCAAAAACATCGTGCCAAAAAAAGTGGAGCCAAATTCGTCTAAGGATAAGAGCTATGCATGAGGGAGATAATCCTTAATTTTGAAATGAATTTCTAAATTTTATAACAGCAATTAAATATACATCCGTATTTTCAAGCTAGTAACGAAGTACTTAGCTACTGGGCTGTAGAGACCCTCGGGGACTAACAGTCCACCAGCAGAGGCCTCGACCCAGGGGTCATAATGTAAAATTTATACGGTACCAATTTTGATGCACCAGATGCGCAATTCGACAAATAATGTCTCTTCAGTGATGCTCAACCGAAATGTTTGAAATCCGAAATATAATTCCCACAAGCAATATAAAATAGAGAGCTGGGCAAACACGGACTCCTTCAACAAAGCAGAGGTGGGGTCAGGTGCCTAGGAGGAGTACGCACCCCCTCTCGACCGGTCACACCCACCGTGAGCCCTTTATCTTATTAGGTAAACGGAGTCATCCGTAGTTAAAATCAGTGTGCCACGAACGGCCTAACAATGGGTATGAAACACGTCAGACATCATTTGACCCAATGATAGGTCATAGAATTTGCGAACTGCTGACTTTAAACAAGACTGTTGGAATCCCTGCAAGCAATACAAAGTCCCCTACCGACAGTTAAGTGTTCAAGGGGCATAATTCAGCCAAAAAGATGGCTAACCGTGACATTACTTAAACGTGATCTGTAACTGTCAAAGACAAAGCTATAAATCAAAAGCTTAAGATCCCTATGCAAGGTGAAGATAACGAACAGTGATCAATCTCATAACTCCTACAAGCAATACAAAATAGATAGTTGGGCAAACACGGACCCCTGGACACACCAGAGGTGGGATCAGGTGCCTAGGAGGAGTAAGCATCCCCTGTTGACCGGTCACACCCGCCGTGAGCCCCATATCCTGATCAGGTAAACGGAGTTATCCGCAGTCAAAATCAGTGTGCCAAGAACGGCTTAACAATCGGTATGAAACACGTCAGACAGCATTTGACCCAATGCGAGGTTGTATTGACGAACTAGATCGTTATAACGACCATAGAATTTGCGAAATGCTGACTTCAATCGAGACTGTTGAAATCCCTATGCATTGCAGAAAAATGTTTGGAAAACTAAAACGGAATGACAGACGGATGTACAGACATACTAAGAGGAAATTAACGACCCCTTTCGGCTTTTCCGGTATGGGACTAATAATGAATTCTTATATTTCATGAATATAATTAACTTTATTTTACTTATATTGATATATAAATAGCGTTAAAGAACATACAATCATTTAATCATATATTATCACTATATGACTATTTTGGACCCGCCCTACAGTCCAAAAAACCCTGGAGTTGCAAAATTCACAATTTTGGTACACCCTTTTCTGCTTTTTTCTGAATATGGATTTATTTTTTGTACAACATCAGCGAGATTAAAGAAGAAGTCTTTCAAATGATAAAATTGAAGACATATACAATATTCACTATCATAACCAAAACCCCTTCCACTGAAATTTACAAGTTTTGTAAAGAGTTACCTGCTTTCTGTAAATATCCATTTAGCTTTTCTTTGGTATCAGTTGCATTAGAGAAGATATTCAAATGATATACACCTAAACAATTTATACGGGATAATGAGAGTTTTTGTCAAAACCTGCCTATTCTACAAGACTATGCACTTAGTTTTTCTTACAGGTGTGGAGTTGTGCAGTAGAAGATTTTTAAATTAGAAAATTGGTCAACTTTTTGTCAGTTTATACCGCACTATTAAGGCACCGGGGTACAGGAGTCCTGAAATTAACAATTTATGTCAACTTTCCCCAAAAATGTTTCATAACAAATTTCAAAAGAATCGAAATGGTGGTTATCAAGAAGTAAAGAATGTTCCAATTTTTATTCACGAAGGACGCAGATTAATTGCCATAGGTCACCTGAGTGAATTCTACATGACCGATTGATTTTGTATTGTTTAACGTCCCTCTCGAGGAGAATATTTCACTCATATGGAGACGTCACCATTGCCGGCGAAGGGCTACAAAATTTAGGCCTATTCTCGGCGTTAGCGACCTTTGAGCTTGCATGGAGGGATCTTCATCGTGCCAGACTTGCTGTGACACAGGACCTCGGTTTTTGCGGTCTTATCCAAAGAACCGCCCCATTTAGTCGCCTCTAACGACAAGCATGGGGTACTGAGGACCTATTCTAACCTGTATCTCCACGGGACCTCTAGTGACCGGAAAACTAAATGTATATGAAGGAAAAGTATAGAATGAATGTCGCAACCAGTGTTTTTGGTTTGAAGGTGGGTCTGAGATAGTCGTATAGTATCTATATAAAATTTAATGGGGGGGGGGGGGGGGGCATTTAATTTGTTTTAAAAACACTTCTTGTATTATACTGCTGCTGAATATTGGAATTTAGCATTCCGAAATTCTAAATGCAGAGGTGGAAAATTTTGATAGATTTCGCAGCCTTTGGGGATAATGATATTAATTAGTCGGGTGACCGATAAATCCTGTGGGCCTCTTTCACGAGAGCTCTCGTAACGTGGTAATCACGATATTGCGTATTGATACACTGCACTTTTAACACAGGTGTCCCATTTATACAGAAAAATTTTAACATTGGGAAGCTGTCAGCGCTACAAATGTGTTATCTCTTCGTTAAAAAATGTTTCAAGTCATTGTGTAATTTGTCTTCTTTCATCATATGGTGTGTGTGAAAATATTTCAATTACCCGAAACACTTTTGCCGAGGGTGGAACATGTAAATAGTGGACCGGGCTTTTAATGTCCGTCTATTCCTTTTGTTTCTAGTGTAAATTATTTGAATACCGGATACTAGTTTACAGACGCATCCAAACGGACTCTGTCAAGGCTAAATTTCTCGTGACATTTATTATACATAATTATTACCCCAGAGCAATATATAAGTATACATATATATCTGGATTCTTCGTCAATGAACCTAAAATGCTCTACAAAACAACCATGCAATATATCCACGTTTAACGTTTGCTGGACAAGATTGTTAAGTTATTTAATGGAGTTATTTGATGCAAAAAGACAAACGTTTAAGTCTACGTTTTTTAAAATGTACATAAATACTAATATTTACATTTGCCACTGTTTTCTCCTACATAACACTATTACGATCAATACGTATTTATCACTGTATAAATACTTATACATGGTTAACAGAGCTGTGCTTATGAACATTTGTTAAAAAGTAGGTCACCGATACTACCTTTCTGAAGGCAATACACATCAAGGCTTCCGCTTATTATAGAAGTATGTCAATAGATGAAATGAACGTCACAAAATGTATTTATAATTTATTTTTTTATTCCAAGCAGTTGACTTTCATCAGCAATAAAACTATTTCTGTAAAACAATGTGTTACTTATGTCTAAGATTACGTCCGCTACACTGACCCCTGGTCACCTTTATGTAAACAATGGCCGCATTTAGTAACTTTGATATGGGTGATGCGGAATTGTACTTTCTGCTAGACGATGACATATTTGCATCATTCCTTTATGGCACCTCAAAGTGTTGAGGAAACTAATCAAATGGAGCAAGATATGAAAATATCAGATACGAAGGGCCATCCCTGCTTAGGTGTGCCTGTTTCAACACCCCCACCACCTAAAGGATTCAAAACGGTCTCTAAAATGACGTGCGAGAATTTCAGGATGCAATGCAATCTGCGACAACAAAGAGAAGTACCCAATGGGGATCAAGTTATTTCAAGGTACATTTCATGCAAATCAAATCATATTATTATCAATGTTTTAGCTGTTTTGTGTTTATCTGATCCACAAATCCATAAGTAAAAGTATGAAACATAATAGTAACACCAAAAACTATTAGAAATTAAATAGGCCCTAACATGCAAAAAGTGGAGGAAAATATTTACCAAAATAAATTATTAATTGATAAGAATTTTTTTTTATGTTTTCCGCCACACTCAACAATTTTTCAGCTATCTGGTGGCACCCAGTATTTGTTAGTGGAAGAGAGAACCCAGATACAATGTATCCGAAAGTAAACTGGGAAATTTTTTCACTTACCGACGCGAGCGGGATTCGAACCCGCGCCGACAGAGGTGAGAGGCCGTGTGATTTTAAGCGCGATGCTTTAACCATTCGGCCACAAAGGTCCCTTAATGGTTATTTATCAAAAATGTAAATATAAGTAATAAGGTATAATTTTAAGATATTTTTTGGTGGTGTATCCAGGGGTCCGTGTATGCCCAACTATCTATTTTATTAGCTCTTCTGAGCCGAAGGCTCAAAGAGCTAATGCTATGGCGCGGTGTGCGTAAACTTTTTAGAAAAAGGGCTATAACTCAAGAACCCCTTGGCCAATTTTTTTCAAATTTGTTACAGGGTATCATTGGCCCAAGGGCTTTCATACATACTAAATAGAGGGATGTGACCCTTTAACAAGGGGAGATAATCAGGAAAATACAAACAAAAGTAGTGGTTGCTAAAAAATCTTCTCAAGAACCACTGGGCAGATTATCACCAAACTTACACATAAGGATGAGGATATGTTGTAGATTAAAAATTGTTCAAGGCATTACCCTGGGGCAAAGGGCGTGGTCTCAAGGTCACTTCAAAGTTGACCTAAATTTATATTTCCTTAAATCTTTGATATTTTAGTCATTATAAGGACTAGGATCATCAAATTTTGACAGTTGATGCATCTTAGGACCTTGTGTCAAGTTGTCTCAAAAGTAGGTCACGGTGACCTACTTTTTGAATTTTGCAGGTATTTATTTTAAAATTAATTTTGATGCATATCTTGGACACTTTGAAGCCTATGATCATCAAAACTTGTCAGTTGGTGGATCATGGGACTTTGAAATGCGTCAACTGAAAAATAGGTCACCGTGACCTACTTTCTGAATTTTATGGCTTATCATTTATAGCTATATTTTAAGTTGTTATTTCAAATACCGAGAGGTTTAGAATCATCAAATCTTGTAAGATGATGCATCTTGAGGCCTTGAAACATATTTATAAAAAAAAGTAGGTCACAGTGACCTACTTTTTGAATTTTGCAGATATTCAAATTTCACATTTTCAATTTTAGATGCATATTTTGGGCACTGTAAAACCTAGGATCATCAAACTTTGTCAGTTGATGGGTCTTGCATGTTCGAAGGGTTTCGACCAAAAAGTAGGTCACCTTGACCTACTTTTGGAATTGGACATCTATATTTATATATTTCAGATACTATTTGACCTACAGTCATCAAACTTTGTCAGTTGTTGGGTCTTGCATGTTCGAAGGGTTTCGACCAAAAAGTAGGTCAACTTGACCTACTTTTGGAATTGGACGGCTATATTTATATATTTCAGATACTATTTGACCTACAGTCATCAAACTTTGTCAGTTGATGCGTCTTGCATGTTCAAAGGGTGTCGACCAAAAAGTAGATCACCTTGACCTACTTTTGGAATTGGACGGCTATATTTATATAATTCAGATACTATTTGACATAGTCATCAAACTTTGTCAGTTGTTGGGTCTTGCATGTTTGAAGGGTGTTGACGAAAAAGTAGGTCACCTTGACCTACTTTTGGAATTTGACGGCTATATTTATATATTTCAGATACTATTTGACCTACAGTCATCAAACTTTGTCAGTTGATGGGTCTTGCATGTTCGGAGTTCGCTGACCAAAAAGTAGGTCACCATGACTTACGATTGGAATTTGACAGCTATATTTCAATATTCAGATACTAATTGGCTTAAAATCATCAAACTTTGTCAGTTGATATTTCTTGGGTTCTCAAAATCTGTAAACCAAAAAGTAGGTCACATTGACCTACTTTTTTTGAATTCTTAGGATTTAACTAAAGATTTAGAATACTAAGAGGCTAAGAATAGAAATGGTGTGGTTGTACAATTTATCAGAAGAGCGATTCTAGGCCCTTGGGCCTCTTGTATTGCTTATAGGAGTTATGAGATTGATCACTGTTCGTTGTCTTCACCTTTCATTTGGGATATAAATACGGGTCGGTACGTTATCAAATTTTCCATCAAGCCCTTGAACAAGAAAGAAAGGATTATCTACAAAAGGATTTCGTCGGAGTTGCAATAAAAATGTATTTTGCATTAAACAAATCTAAGTTCAAGGGCTGTAACTCCTTCAAAAATAGTGGGACAGCATTCCCCTTGTAATATGCACATCTACACATTGTGATCTTCTTTTGTATTAACCCAAAGGGTTTAAGAGGAGTTGCGAAGACAAAGTATTTTGAACAGAAAAAATTAAGTCAAAGGGCCACAACTTCTTTAAAAACATTTGACAGCATTACCCTTGTAATGTGCACACCTCCACATTGTGATCGTTCTCTGCACCAAGTTTCATCAAAATCCCCCAAAGGATTTAGGAGAGAGTTGCGAAGACAAAATTAAAGGGGCAGAAAGACGAACGACAGTGATATACATGTAGCATAATACACCCGCATTTTCATGCAGACGTATAAAGATATGCTGGAGTTCCTCATTGACAATATCTTCGTAGTCTTTGGTGATCAGATCTTCCAACATTCTGCTGGAATCCCCATGGATACGAATTGTGCTCCATTGTTAGCTGACCTGTCTTTATATTCTTAAGAAACACAATTTATTCAAATACTTCTATGTGAGAAGAATAAATCTCTTCCCGTGACCTTCAATACAACATTTAGATATATCGACGACGACGTACATTTCTCGATTCGATATATCCCTGTGAATTCGAAATACGACACCATAGAGTCGTCCACTTCTGCTTCATACTTAGATATTTTACTGAAAGTAGATATTAACGGCAAACTAACATCTCTACTTTATGACAAACGGGATGATTTCTGCGTCTCCATCGTTAACTTCCACTATTTATGTAGCAATATCACCTGTATATTGTGTTTATTTCTCTCAACTGATTCGATACACAAGATCTTGTTCTGCATATGGTCAGTCGAGGCAGATTACTGACAAACAAGTTGATGGTGCAGAGGTTTCAACATTCTCATTTAAGTCAGCATTTCGCAAATTCTATGGTTTTTATAACGATCTAGTTTGCCAATACAACCTATCATGGGTCAAATGCTGTCTGACGTGTTTCATACCGATTGTTAGGTCGTTTTTGACTGGATAACTTCGTTTACCTGATCAAGATATAGAGCTCACGGCGGGTGTGACCAGTCGACAGGGGATTCTTACTCCTCCTAGGTACCTGATCCCACCCCTGGTATATCCTGGGGTCCGTGTTTGTCCAACTCTTTATTTTGTATTCCTTATAGCAGTTATGAGATTGATCACTGTTCGTTATCTTCACCTTTCACGTTTACATTTTTTTTTTAGTTTTGAGAGGCGGATTAAGCAATCATTCCTCCCCAGTGAGAAATGTATTTCAAAATGAACAGGGCAAAATGTGCACATGCTTAATGTGTCATTGTTTTGAATATAATATCTGTGTTTAATGCGAATTAAATTACTCGTGTAAGCAGGGCAAGAGATTGTAATGATTTTACGACAGTGATTTGAATACGGTAAGTAGAGTATACTGTTACGTCTTGATTGACATCAAGAAAATAAGCTGTGTATTACACAATGGTGGTATCTTGCATACGTTGAGTTTCTATTTCATAGAAGGCCAACAACAGTACTACAATGTAACTTCAAATGAGGAAAAGAAGAAAAATAAGCTGTATATTGCAAGTTATAGCAAATAACATTGTCTTCTTCCTCATTCCAAAGTCCAGACATGTCAAAGGCTAGACATGACAAAGGATATACATGAAAAATACACCTGATTTATGTAAATTGCCTTCTTTACCGTTAGCAGAAAACGATCGCTATTGATTAATGATATCTGAAGAGGTACGTTTCTTACGTTTAAGTTTTTGATTAGTTAATGGGGAAAAAAAGTTTGAAAGAAATAAAAAGGATAATGCTATCGCTCAAATCTGGAGGTGTTGAATACAAACGAATATAAATGTTAGTAGTATTTAATCATCAATGTAAGCCTAAGCAGACCAGCGATTTTATGGTTGAAAACTAGAGACGGTATGCAAGACTTTCATACGTCTAGACTTTGTTTTAATAATACATACCTTATAATTTTAATCTCTCTGTAGAATTGTCCTGAGCACCTGACGTTAAATATAAAACATTAAAGAATTAGGGACAAAAAAGTGTCGTGACGATTCGGGTAGCATTAGACTCCAGGTCTGAAGACTCTTCTCAGGAAAAGCTTTGTAAATGATGTTGCACATTCATTTATCCCCCAAAGCATTAAGGCAAAAATAAAATATTAACACAAAATATCATTGCAGATGATATTGGGTCATGAAAAAAGCGGATAGAAATCATTTTCACTCAAACGGTGTGATTCACAGACCGGTCAATATGTCTACTCCTAGACACCCGATCCCACCTCTGATGTTTTCAGGGGTGCGTGTTTGCCGTTATCGTAATTTTGTATATTTTGTAGGATTTGTGAGATTGAGCACTACTCAGATGTGGAAGACTGTGGTGTTTTCTGTTTAGAATTCACTGGGGTACATCGAAGCGACATATGAATGAAAATTATTAATAGATAAAACCAATTTTATCCGGTTTTGGTTTATGACATATGGGTCAATGGTAACAAAAAGTGTGAATTTTATTAACCCTGCCTCGTTGGAGCATTGATGTAATCTTCAAAAACCTTCTTCACTCCTCTGAAACAGTTCAACTATGATTATGATAAATACTGAACCCTCTACCAAAACTAAAATGCATTACCCCTGGGTTCGGGGCCCATTCCACAGGGTTGAGCCAAGTTGGTAATATTATGTAAAATGCAATGTATCTCAGAAAAACTCATGGTTGATTCAGTTTATCTTGTTTAACGTCCCCCTTGAGAATTTGTCACTCATATGGAGACGCCACTAAGACCGGTGAAGGCCTTTAAATTTAGGCCTTTGCTCGGCGCTTACGGCCATTGAGCAATGAGGGTTCTACACCTACTGTGACGCGGTACATCCGTTTTTTAGGTCATCTCCGAGAACCCGTGACATTCATACCTGATGCCGAGCGTTTGGCGATGGAACTGTCACTACCTGTTTTAAAGAACACACAATTGAGAAGAGGGCAAACCCGGATCCTGGAAACATTTGGTCTGGTGGTTATAAAACTTTTACCGTACTCAAATTCAGCCATGTTTGTTTTGAGTACAAGCTCCAAAGTATACTAAAAATATTGAGCATGTACTCCATTTTATGATTTTATAAACGTTTTAACAACCTTCACTTTTGAGTATGAATACGATTTAGAGCACGGATGTTGAATATGAAAAAGTGCTGAAAGTGTTTTATAACCACCAGGCTAGAGGTGGGAGCAGGTGGCTTAGGAAGAGCAAACATAACTTGTTGATCGGTCAAACACGCCTTGAGGCCATTATTTCAGCCCCCATCCCGCAAACGAAGTTGAGGGGGTATACAGGAATCTGTTCAGAAAGGTGATCAATCTATCGTCAGCCAGAGAAACACCATTAAACAGATTTCATTAAAACTTTATATTGTCATTTTACTGCACTTCCTAATGAAATCGATGTTCAATTTCTTATAACATGAATTTGGTCACGTGATCAGTTTGTTCTTGCGTATGAATACAATCACCGCTTCAAACGCCAATTCTTGTACTTTCACCTGGCTTCTTGTTTTTTGCAATGCAGTGGGGGATTTAGACACACACCCCCCGCCGCCTTTCGCCACAAATTTAAATAATAGAAATAGTGAGAGTAAAATTCCAGATTGGCACCCAAAATGGCTGAGTATTTTGGCTAATACTTGACTTTCACACACACCCTTTCGTAAACCCTGGATCCGCCATTGCAATGACATCATAAGAGAAACAAACGCAGCAGAATATTTATACAGAGTTTATTTTGTAAACAAACAGAATGTCATCAATTTATAAAAGAGAAACATTAAACATACCGTCCTGTTGTTTCATTTTAAAAAGTTTTAAATACTGTCTGCAACTATGCCTAAATTGCAACTTCTGTACGGCGAATTTATGAAATAAAGTTCTATGATATTGAAAACGAAGAAATGTAGGCAGAGTTATAAGTCTATTTACTTTATGATAAGAAGTTAACCTGTTGTTTCTTGGCAACTGCCATCACGGCTATGACTCAGCATGATCATAAGCGAGGCTGGTTTTGAGGGTCGAAAAAATATGTTTATGTCAGGCTACCGGTGCGAGTCTTCATTAAAATCCTACAACAGAAATCTTTCAAGTGAACAACTCCGTCAGTTCGTTTTTTATTATATCTTACACACACTGAAGGTAAATAAAAGAAGCAACCTAGCTATACTTTGTCTAAATCTGTCCTACTGTCTCGAATCGTCTCCTGCATGGCTACAACCGCGAGTCCTAACGATGAACATGACTTTGTTTGTTTCCAAAAACCAGACTAAGAGCTTAACGTTAACTTGACGCATCATATCCTCCATGAATTATCTCAGATCCTTTGAATTTCTGTCGAAATCAGTGTTCAACAATTGCGTTTTCAACTTAGTAGACTAGACCAACGCCAATTTCTCCATCGGTGATCGCAACGAAATTACATCACGGATGTAGTTTACTTCGTTCTTCTTGTCTTCATTTCAGTTAACTTTACGCTCTAAATTACCTAATTTTACACCTGTTTCGTCTTTTTTTTTTCTTTTTTTTAAATCTTTTCAATTAAATATCTATATCTTATATTCTCTTTGATATTGTTCCTAATTTTTTATTCCATAACACTCTAACGAACTATATTTTGTGTTCTATGATCGTTATTTCGGTCATCTGCTACATAATCATGGAGGCTCGGTAAGAACACAAATCAAAAAAGAAAATATGAATATAAGAAATAAAATATAATTTTTTAGTGTTATTGGAATATGACATGAAGTTGATCACGTGACCAACTTCATGTCATATCCCAATAGCATTAAAAAATTATATCTTATTTCTTAAGGTAGCTCCATCCTCATGTGACTTATCAATATTAATGGTTAAAAGTGAAGAAGAAAAAACTGTATTAATTTCCACTCAATATAGTTTAATATAATTAATAACCAAAGAAAATATATATGTTGCCACCTTTTTAAAGATGTCAGACATACAAAAACAGTCGTATACATCAACGTCAGAAAATCACATATTTTCGTTAAACAGAATAATAAAAATAGATAAAAACTTGTTGAAATGACAAAATTTAAATATCAAAAGTTTCAAAAAACTGATAATTCATTAATATGTATAGATTAATTGTGGATATTAGGTAAACCACTGTATAATAGACATCAAGTAGAGGAAATTCCAGCATAGGAGTTATTGCCCTTGACAAAATTATTTTAATCATAAATAATTGATTATCTATGAAAAATATAAACTTTTTCAGTATTAATAGTTTACCAGATTTTTTATTATATCCAGTGAATAAAATTCCTCAGAAAGATATATTTCTATCATGCGCAAAGTTTAATTTATTAAGATTTTTGCAAAAACCTATGACATCACATGAGGATCGATCAACCTTAAGTACATATTTTATATGAATAATGGAATTGTACATTTGCTACATGTATTGTCATTGAGATTAGTAAATTCAGGTGACCTATTGCAATTGGTTGTCGTCCGTCGTGCGTTAACAATTGAACATTTTTAACTTCTTGATAACCACCAGTCCAATTCTTTTCAAATTTGGTATGAAGCATCTTTGGGACAAAATTGTAAATTTGATGATCCTAGGGGTAGGAGTTTTGGTATCAGGGTGGGGGCCAAAATGGTCAGTTACCAAATGTGTCAACAATAGACATTTTTAACTTCCTCTTGATAACTATCATTCCAATTCTTTACATATTGATCACTGTTCGTTATCTTCACCTTATATTTGGTATAAAGCATCTTTGGAGCAAGGGGAACAAATTGTAAATGTCAGGATTCCTGTACCCCTGGGGCCTTAGGGGCGGGGCAAAACTGCCCAAAATTGAACAATTTTCAAAAAATCATCTTCTCAAGGACCGCACACTTTTAAGAACTAAATGCATAGTGATGGAGAACAGGAAGGCATCTACAAAATTGTATATTTTATGATTCCCGGGGTAAGGGTTCTGACCCCAAGGCGGGGCCAAACTTATGTGTAAAACACTTAAATAGCATCTTCTTTACTGTTATTGATACTAAATTGAAACTAAACAGATATTTAGAAAGAACAGGTAGTCCTTTACCAAAATTGTAAATTTGAATTAACATGATCCCAGGGGTAGGAGTTTTGGTATTAGAGTAGGGCCAAAATGGTCAGTTATCAAATGTGTGAACATTAGTCATTTTTAACTTCTTGATAACTACTATACCAATTCTTTTTAAATTTCGTATGAAGCATCTTTGGGACAAGGGGGACATAAATATTAAATTTCAGGATTCCTGCACCGCTGGGACCTTAGGGACAGGGCAAAAACTGCCCAAAATTGACCAGTTAAAAAAAACTTCTTCTCTAGAACACACATGTTTAAGAAAAACTAAATACATTACGATGTAAAGCAGGAAGGCTTCTACCAAAATTGTAAATTTCATGATCCCCGGGGTAGGGGTTTTGACCTCAGGGTAGGTCCAAACTTAATATATAGTGTTTAAGTGTAAGTTTGCTGATACTGTATAAAATCTAAATGCATACTAAGGAATAGCAGAAAAAGATTTAAAAAGAATGGTGAATTTCACAACCAAGGGTTTTGACTCTTGGGTCCAAATTAGTCATATTTTATTAATGTTAATACACCTAATATATTATGATTATGCACTTATGAGGGCATTGAAGTTGTAAGAACACATCTTGTTTTAAATACTTTTGCTGAATGTTAAAAATTAGCTTTGATATTTAGAACAGGAAATGTTTTCTAGATTTCATAGCCCATGGGAGTAGTGATAATTTTTCACTAGTATTCAGATGACCGATAAGGCCTGTGGGCCTCTTGTTTAACATTCAATGGGATTTTGTTCCATCTTGTTTTACACCCTGTCGAGAATTCTTCACTCATATACTAGCGGAAAAAAGAAACTGCATTATTTAATATATGAAAAAATAATATAAAAAAAAATAACAATGAACACATTTTATTTTTTGTAATACTGTTAACAAATGTATTCGTTACAACATTTCATAAGCCATTAATGTTAACGTCGAATAATGTCAATTTCAGCACACTCGAAAGAGACTGGCATTCGAACTTGAATTAACAAAGTTAATAACGCGTGGGACCACCATTTGCATTCACGCATGCTTGACAACGGTGCCTCATTAATGCCACTAAAGTGTTCAGAAATGCTTGAAGGATGTTGTTCCAGATGTTGGTTAAAACCTGGTCTAAATCGGCCAATGTCACTGGCTGATTTGGTAAAAGGCGTAGACGTCGTTCCATGTCATCCCAGACGTGCTCGATCGGCGATAAATCGGGGGAAACAGCTGGCATTCGACATTCTGTTGAACAAAAAAGTCCCTGACTACACGTGCAACATGTGGCCTAGCATTGTCTTGCTGCAGAGTGGTGTGATTTTGCTGTTTCTGTATGAAGGGTATCACATAGCGCTGAATAATTTCGTCTCGATAGCGTACGCCGGTGAGATTTCCATTGACAATTTGTAGAGGGGTCCTTCCACGTGTTGTTATTCCACCCCACACCATAACGCTACCTCCACCGAATTGTCGACGTTGCACAACACAATCGTCCTGGTACCGCTCCCCAACGCGACGATGCACTCTACAACGGCCATCACTGCTATCTAAATGAAATCTGGATTCATGAGTGAATAGAATATTGGCCCAGTCCTGTATTCTGAATCACAGATGTCGTCTGCACCACGCTAGTCTAGCGACACGGTGGCGTTGAAGCTGTAATGGGCGCACCGATGGACGTCTTGGTCTGATGTTGTGCTCGCGCAGACAATTACGCACAGTTCTTGGACTGATTGGTCGAAGTCCATGAATGCTACGAGCAGTCAAACTTACTGTCTGGAAACGATTTTTCACAAGTCTAATGTGGTTGTCCTGTCGACGCGACGTCACACGAGGACGCCCAGAACGTGGTCAATCCCGAGTGTTACCAGATTGTTGGAAAGTTTCCATAATGACTGGATGGTGTTCTGATGAACTACAAAGTGTCTTGCTACGATATTGTGTGCCATCCCAGCTTCAAGCATCCCAACAACACGATTGCGTTGGTTTTCGCTGCGTCTTGGCATGACAGAAGGGTAAATTTTGTCAAACCTAAAGTGCTTTCCTTAACGAATAGTGTCCAAACAAACCTATTACACTTCTTACTCCAAACAGTATTGGCCAGTAAAACTCGTGCGTACGAACACTTCAATAAACAGCATGTGTTCACTAACCATGAAAAAGGCCGTGCATCTGAGTCGGGTACTATAGGGTTATTGAACTTATATTGGTGAATATTGGCACGAGTTGGCTGTGAAAATGCACGAGCTTGCGAGTGCATTTTGACAGCCAACGAGTGCCGATATTCACCAATATAAGTTCAATAACCCTTTTATTATATAGCTAAAGTATTTAGTCGTTAAATTATATCCCTTTTCACTCAAAATACCCCAAAATAGACGAGATTTCAATATTGGCAGTGTGCAATATCAACATGCATTTCTTAACTGTTCAATATTTAACCCGTCATTAATGCATGAGGCAAACTGATTTTTTGAATGGGGACATCATAATTTAAGTACAGTAAAACATTTTTCTTAAGTAAATATCAAATACCAGCTCTGTCAGATTCGGAGGACCGTCGTCTGCCATTTTGGCTTGTTTACGTCGTGACGGTAACGTCAATATTGAACGCTCATACTCGGAATGTTTCGGGCGCATAAAATTTACGCAATGCAAAGTTAGCGTTCAATAAATTCTCAGGATATTGAACGCTAACATTCTCTAGATTTTACGCAGATTTTATAGTTGACTATTTATTAGCTATATAATAATATCCGATATTGTTCAAAAACATCACCTTTATCGATTGTTTAGATTTTATAAATATAAACAATAATTATAGAAACGATTTTTTTAATCTGCTAATTTTCGGTTCGCATGAGGTTTTCTTGAATATTTGAAGTTAGATGTTTTGACACAATTGTAGTGGGGAAAATGTTTTAATTATTTCTTATTGTAACTTTTTAGACGACACCTCACGAATGCGGCATTATAAGACCACAATCACACGCAGAAAAAAATGCGCTGTAAACGATGTGATTTGGTGCCTAAAAGATTCAGATATAAAATTCTAATTTTTTAGAAAAAAATATTAAAGTTGATAACGTTATTCGTTAATATTTTGTAAACTACGGATAAAATCTTCAAACAACATGCCAGTTAGAAAAAAAAATATATAGAAGAAATACATTATAAAAAGAAATTGAAACGAAATGACCAAATTTTAGAGATAATCACTATATTCAAACAAGAGGAAAAAAGACCCGATCAAAATTTATTGAAATTACTAAGAAAATCATATTGTTGCTAATTGTATGTGTTGTTCATCAAAAAATTGTTTCCTTTATAAATTCGTTTAATTTGTAAACCATTTTACATCAAGGGAATGCAGTTTTCTGATTACAATGTTCTCTACGACTACTTTTTACATAATTCCGAACGGGCTTTGTTCAAATTAGAAAAATTGTAATATTTCTAAATCATACTTCATAAGAGGTGTTTTAACGAGCAATTCAATAAAATTTTAGTGTAATGAGCTACCTTAACATCTGAGGTCCCGTGTCAGTGTAACCCTTGAGACGATAGACAACTCTGTTACAAACATCAGGCCTGTAAACAAGTCTAAAGTATGTAAAAGTCCTTAATTTACACATTATAAATCGTTTTTGGGTATTTCAAAATCAAAATGTAGCTATAATATCAGCTATCCATTCATACAGGTTTTAATTTGAGGTATAAAGATGCAAGTGCCCGTAAACAAACACGAAATCCACAGTAAATGACAATCTCACATGCTTTGTAATATGTAGGAAATTCTTACATGATATTTTGTGAAAATTTAAATTGCATTTTACATAATGCATATGTAAAATACAGCTTTATTGTGTGTTTTGTGAAATAAATGCATGTATATATTAACCTTTCTTTTAAAATTGATTTCCTTTTATTCTTCAGTGTCTGATATGAAAATTCAGGAAATATTGACTAATATTTCCTAGTATTATGAATGAACCTTATAAGCGGTCCTGAGAATTCAGAAAATGTCAGTGGTTAAAGAACAACAGATTAATTATTCTTTTTATATTATTTTCTGAAATTTCAAGAATAGATGTGTATTCTTTTATCCACCTCTAAAGATTTATCATTCAAGGAATATAATTACCCACGAAAGGTACGTGTATAGAAAATTGGATGTTTGAAAATATTATTTCATGTCTAAAAGTCTTGTAGGCCTAATTATTTGCTTTGGTAAAACCTGGACCTAGTTTGATAAATAAAATCTATAATGGTACTTAAAATTAAGAATAGAATTTTATGTTCACCTTGTAAAACGTTAACAAGGTAAATGAAGTTGTTCAATTAATGTTTTGTCATTTTTTCTGGGCTTTAAATATGAGCGCCGTTCAAGCGGAGGAAAAATAAATGATCTCTCGAAATTGCTTTTTGACCATTCTGAAAGTTTTTCATTCACAGAAGATTATTAATGTCCTTTGTAACTAGTAAGATGTTTAAGTTCATGCGCCCGGGCCAATTTTTAATCATTTCTCTTGACATTTTCATTGCCGTTCAAAGTCAAGGAACGTTCGACTAAGTTTTAGACAGTTCCAAATCAATATTCATACAGAAAATTAAAGCTTATGTAGTGTTGATTTCCTGTTGATTATAATTTTTGTGGGGAAAAAATTGCAAATTTCTGTAATAAGCGGTTTTCCTCGAAAACGCTAATCGATGACTATATGATGATCTATCACTTCAATATTATTACCTGAAACAATAATTTTAAAAAAAATGTACATGTTTCGTAAAGGAAAAGATACGATTCGAGTAAAAAATTGTCTATTCTTACTCTTCACAGTTTTGATATCGCTCAGGTTAAAATAGTAAATTTTGCAAAGGAAGAAATTTTTCTTGATTCAAATGTTAAATATGCGGTCTCTAATTGCATTAATCACTATTAAATCTCGTTATTATGATTATATCAATGTTTAAGTGTTCGGGAATAGAACGAAATCTATAGAATTTAAAACTTTGGGGTAGAAACATGAGTTTCGACATCACAGAAAATATACATGTAATTGCAAAGTTCGCCATGTTTTTCGTTGCCAGTATTTTGTGAGGCGCTTGCAATTGCAATCGATGATTTGGGTTTTGTATGTACATATATAAAAGAAAGATAGAAATTATATTCGATCAGTGTCGGTGATATTGTGAGAATATCCTCTTCATTTCTTTGTACAGACAACATTGTAAATATCCTTTAATATCTAATAATGTAGCAAATTGGAATATTTGGTCAACATTCTTTTCTCACCTGTTTATGTTTAAACTTAACCCAACTGGACTTAAATCCCATCACAGTGAAAAATATCACTACTTGAAAACAACTCAGCTGGGCTTCAGCACATCTCTGAAATGACCTTCCAGATGACATATCTAGAAATTTTCAAAAACGTCTTAAAACTCATTTTTATAAATTGATTTTTTTAAAGATTCTAACGAGTATAAACTGTGACTCTTTTAATTATCAAACACCGAGAGAAAAAATTCTAGCTATTGATCTTAATTGTTTTGTTTTGAAATTTTTACAGATATAAGACCTTATCTCATATTATCATTTGATTTCATATGATTGTGTTTTATTGTTGCATTCCTCTTCTTACCAATGTAACGCGCCTTCGAGTAATTTGTTTCGTATAACGGCGCTTTATAAATTTGATTATTATAATCAATATTTTGCATCAAATTAATATTATATATGTAGCTCTATATCTGAAATTTTTTATTTTGTTGTAAAAATGTGCTATTATAGTTTTATATGTAACTTCAACCATAGTCATTGATAAAATTAAAACTAAGTTTAACATTTTTATCAAAATAAAGATTTCAGTACGATTGAATATATTAACAAAAATTATAAACCACATTTTTTCTGTCGTTGAAATACTAAATCACAATTTTGCAACATAAAAAAAACCCTAAAGATGTCTACACCAAATTAACAACTAGTATTGTTTTAAGTTTATATCACCAAAAATATTGATGTGTACATTGTTTATATTTCTATTAATATTTGTGCCCATAGTAACTACATGTATTCATAACGATAACGTTAGGTAAAAATACTTGCAAAATGCCAAACTTTTAAATGACTATGTGTGTGTGCGTGCGCGTGTGTCACTGACCAAAGAAACGAACAATTAGAGAAATCCTAGGGACTGTTGGTCTCTTGTTACACAAAAGAGAAGGTCAGACAGGAACCTCTGGGTATACCAGAGGTGGGGTCAGGTGCCCAGGAGGAGTAAGCATCCCCTGTTGTCCGGTCACACCTGCCGTGAGCCCAATATTAAAAGTCTTATGTTAAATAATATTAGATTTAGCTTCCAGCGGCGAGTCAACAAATAAGGGACTTGAATGAAAGACTGATTTTTAAAACCGTGAAATATAGCATGTTACCTTCAAAAAGAAATCTGACTTCCTCTAACGGTAACATTATATCAAGGAAAAGTAATTTTTGCACATAAAATATTAACAAAATACTCCGCAATATTAGCACTTGGAACGTTCAATATTTGTCCTTTGTTACAAAACACTGTCCATTTTATTCTTGTTGTATATTGGTGATCTTGTCCATTGGTCATTTATTATATATCTGATGAAATATTATATCACAATAGTTATGAATGTTGAAGTTAGAATTCACTGACGCAAGCTGTCTAATGATGACGTTATCCGTGATATTTATAAAAGAGCAGTTTTTACGCAATACCAACATATTATATTAAACATCCTAATCCACATAACCTATTTTGCAATTTAGATAAGATAAAATTAATTTCATATTTCAAAAATATCTATTTCTAATACACTATTATACTTTATGGTATTTGCCAACTCGAGTAAAATAATGACACTCGTAAGGCGATTCTAATTAGTCCTACAGGGACTAGTTTATCATTTTGGTGTAGGTTAGAATCAGGACCGTAAATTAACCTTCAATTTGGAGGAAGCAGGAAATTAGGCGGGGGTCTGGGGGCCTGGGCGGCCCCCCAGACGCTGAGCACATTTTGTGCACACTGAACACGTTTCGTGCAAAATCCTTGATTCTAGGGCCTTCTAAGATGTTACTTGACTAACTCATTCTAAAAGAAAGATTTGGAATGCTTTTTAAAGGAGGTATCATGTTCTTAGTTATTGGAAACAACATAAATTCTAATGAACTTTAAATTTTAATTTTTTTTTGGCTCAAAAGTTGGAGGAGGTAGCTGCCTCCTCCGCCTCCGTGTAATTTACGGCCCTGAGAATCCCAACCAAGACAAAGTTATAATGAGTGGTGAGTGAACAGTTCAATCCATTCTGTTCAAGGGAAACGCTTTATTACACGTTTCTTTGTCATACAGTGCAAATAAACGCTAGAATTATTGATGTATGAACACATTAAGAATGAAAAATGACAATTGCAACTTTTTTTCTTTTTCAGGAATAATGAAGGAAAGTCACATCACAAATACTCAAAACAGATGAAAATGATCTAACCAGAATTAAATATAGGCTAATGAAATAAATGTATAGACTGGTACAGATTTATAGAAATCAGGTGAACTGATCCCTAGACTCACATGCTGCATTCATTCTCATTACATGGCAAAATAAAGATATATTCAAATGAAGTACGTGGGAATAGAACTATAAAACAGCATAATCAAATAAAGTTCCAAACGTCAATAGTCAAAGGCATAGGGTCTAAGATATTGGTGAAATTTTGCATGTTTCAAAAAGATAGCGAAATTGAAGATCATAACTAGAAAATCACAAAAAGTTCTTCAGAATGTTTACAAACACATTGGATGCGATAGTAATTACAAAATAATTCCCTGTTCTCATTTGCCTAAACTGGTACCCTGTTGACTTCGCATCTCTTATGTTTGTGTGTAGCCACCAATCAGCAGGGTACCAATTTAATATATTGTCTACCAGACAAAATTTTTATAAAGGGCTAAAACGTCAAAATGACTTCAATTTCAAAGCGCTGCAGCTATATATAACTCAAAATTGATACTTCTTTGTTTTTTGGAGTTCTTCGTGCATAATATTGTGATGTCATTTGTTAGATAAAAAATTGACCCTATGCCTTTAATCAATATGCTACTGTAACACTAAACAATGTATGGATAATTTAGACAAACATTAATTGTGTAAAGTATATTTTGTTATAAAAATGGACTGTCATTTGGATACATTTTTATGCCCCCGAGATCGAAGATCAGGGGGCCATATTGCTTTTGTCCTGTCTGTCATTATGTCTCAAACTTTAACCTTGCTAATAACCTTTGAACAGGAAGTGCTAGAGGTTTGATATTTCACATGAGTATTCCTTGTGACAAGACCTTTGCTGGTACAGCAATTATGACCCTGTGACATTGATCTTAGAGTTTGACCTACTTTTTGAAAACTTTAACCTTGGCCATCTTTGAAATTGGCCATTATCAGCGGCAATTGGGTTTCACAAACACAACTTATTAAATTTGTATTTTACCCTTATACAATGTAAAACTACTTGGATACTTGGATTAATTGACGTTTTCCACCACACTCAACAATTTTTCAGTTATCTGGTGGCGCCCAGTTTTTAATTGGTGGAAGAGAGATCCCAGATGCAATGTACCTGGGAAGAGACCACCAACCATCCGGAGGTAAACTGGGAAACTTTCTCACTTACCGGCGCAAGCGGGAGTCGAACCCCTGCCGACCAGAGGTGAGAGGCCGTGTGATTTTGAGCGCGATGCTATAACCACTCGGCCACGGAGCCCCACCCCCCCCAACAACAAAAAAACTATTGGGATGAAAAACTATTTAGAATATAGATTGTTTAGAAATGACGTCGATCATCGGCTGTACATGCATTACCCATGTACCACGGTGTTCTGAAATATGCAATTTACAGATTCGTGCAACTTTCTTGTTAATAATTCGGCATCAAACTGACACATGTTTCTCAGCTATAATTAACGAACAGAAAATTAGGCATGATAAAGCAAACAAGTAATGCGTGGAATGTTGAGGATTTGCTTTACGACACAATAAATCTCTGTCTCCATGACATTGCACATGATGTCTTCAATATTTTACCTCGACATTCATTTCGCCCTATTTCTCAGAAATATCTTGATAAATGAATGGATTATATACCAGTTTAATCCAAGTTATTCTGTTAAATAGGTATGCAATGTTTTAATACAACGACCGAATTATGCATACAGTTTATTGATATATTCGATCAGTGCATACTATACATGTATATTCAAGTCACCCAAAATATTGCGCTGAAAGTCCCAATCATGATTGAGCATGTTTTTGTCCATGCATGTTCTAAGAAACTAATGCATGGATTTTTCTGAATATTTGTACACTCATTACTCACCATAAAGATGTGTACCTGGTATTTTCATATTGATTGGATGAGTTTTCGTCCATTAATAGGATTTTTTAACTTATCGATTTATGGACTTTTTTTTAAACTAAAAAGAGTATATCTTTAAGATTCATGAAGAGATTTGAATTAAATACATTGTTCTTAGACTGAAGTTATGCATTTCTTATCTGTGAATTATAATATTTTAAGTATTAGAAAGTTATGCTAATTTCCATTTTGTCTTAAAAAGGGAGGGTCTCTTTGTCTGGAGAATATTTCAAAATGAAAATAAATGACTGAATCAGACATTTTACAAACCTTTTTATGGTATATATAAAATATAAATATATCAAGTGTTTATATTGAGCATCACCGGAAATCTTTTAATATTTCATTGATTTCTTTCTAAACAAGCAATATGTTCAATGAAAAAACAATAATATAATACGTGACCATTTAATTAGACAACTTCTGGTTTGATCTGAGAAAGTCTGTTTTTATCCATTATATAGTGCTCGCGGGGGATATTAGTCCGAAAGAACAGTTCTAGTTTTCAACTTTCATTTAATTTTATATTGTTTATCATCCCTCTCGTGAATTTTTCACTCATATGGAGACGTCGCCATTGCCGGTGAAGGGCGGCAAAATTTAGGCCTATTCTCAGCGCAAACAAAAAATAATTGTAATAAAATAAAAATATTGTGGATAGATAACAAAGGTATTATTCCAATCTTCAATCTGATACTTGTAGAGCTGGCAGGTAGAATTATATCTAAACTATTGTTCGCCGAGTGGAAATTAGATGTGTCAGGATTATATACAGATTTAGTCAGTAATAATATGTTACAAAATTATCAAAGAAAACATAAGTATTAGCACAGTGATTTTTCAATACCTCCATTTGTAAATAATGTGCGTTTCAAGGTTAAATGTTTGCGCCATTGTGCATTTGATCCGTTATATATAATTATGTGTGTACAAATGTCTATTGAAATGAATATATTTATGTTTACCTGTAAAAGTTATTAAGTTAGTTTAATTATTCATTCATAATTCAAGATTAAACATGACAAACACAATACAATTTACTAGATACTAATTATAACAAACATTTCATCAAATTTAACATGAATATGTCACTCTTGAAAAGAGACATGAATTGAATTAACCTTGTAAAGCATATTCATGATATATGGCCGACCAAACAATTAAATATCATATCCGTCTTTGTAGAAAGTTTAACAGGTCTAAAATTTGTTTACATTAATATTCATATCGATTAGATATACACGAATCCATAAATTGAATTTATCATAAGAAGTAAACTGGTGAAATGTAGGATGTGTTACAAGCTTAAATGTATGCAACTTCAAAGTCAGAGGTGATTGATTGATTGGAGTTTAACGTCGTTTTGACAATATTTTCATTTTATGGCGGTTAACTTAATTAAGTATGATCAATTTTGGAGGGGTGTTGAGTTTCCCTGACGACCCCCAATAAGACTACTCATGTTCGAAAGCCAGAGATGCCAAGAGGGTTGTGATCCTTGCCACAGGGAACCCTTTAAAGTTCCATTCAACGATTGATTGATTCATTGAATATTGTTTAATGTTCCCCTGAAGAATATTTCACTCTTATGGAGTCATCACTATTGCCGGTGATGGGCTGCACAAATTAGGCCTATGCTTGGCGTTTACGGGCTTTGAGCAGGGAGGGATCTTTGTCGTGCCACACCTGCGGTGAGACGGGGCCTCATCGGAAGGACCGCCCCATTTAGCCGCCTCTTACGACCAGTAAGGGGTACCCATATCCCCACGGGACTCCATCCGACGAACATTAATTTAGAGATATGTAAGCAGGTAAACGATATAACATTTCATGTATATAGGCCGTTCTATTAT
Source organism: Ostrea edulis (assembly GCF_947568905.1). Classification (NCBI taxonomy): domain Eukaryota; kingdom Metazoa; phylum Mollusca; class Bivalvia; order Ostreida; family Ostreidae; genus Ostrea; species Ostrea edulis. The sequence goes on along the minus strand of NC_079165.1, from coordinate 94,302,922 downwards.
AAAAGTATAAAGAATTTTCTGTAAAAATCGCATTCTTGTAAAACTTTTATAACGTGACTGCTGAAATATGTAAAGTGGTCTTGCATTGACTGCAAATTGTTGTAATGTCTATTTCGTATCGGAAAAAATCAGCATATTCTAAAAGGATGTGGCGTATAGTTGACGGATAGTCACAAGGTAAACACATATTGCGCTCAAATCATCCAATTGGAAAATCTTTGTGAAACACCACTCTGATTCTACGCACAAACACTCTGAAGTTAATATTAAAAATGTTTTGGTGTTCCCCATTCACAATATTTACGTAGTCTTGTTGATCAGGTCTTCCACCAGTCTGTTGGAACTATTGGGCACAATCTTAGACTCGACATTTACATACATCTGACAAAGCGTGTAACAACATTGTTTTTGTTTGTGTGGCTCATTATTACAACTGTTTTTGAAACGGACTTGGCATTAATTCCACTTTTGGCAATCGTACTTACACTCCAACTGCCCTTTCAAAAGATGAAATTCTTCAAAACCATGCTTCAGACACATTTGATATCCTAGATAATGGGTCGCATGAATATGAGTTGCCGTACCTATACTGGATCCCTAAACTTCATCAAACCCTTACAAAGACACTTTGCTGGATCCAGTAAGTATACTACCAATCCTCTATGTTTGCTCCACACGAAACTATTAACAGCTGTGAAGAAGAAAACTACAAACGTACTGTGCGACTACAGACGCCAGAAGTGATGTAAATCAAAGGTGGGTTTTTAAAAATTCTAAAGAACGTTTAGACGACTTGAAATCACAAAGCTCTTCTCAAATCAGCACCAACACGTATGACTTTTGAACACTTTACACGACCATTCCTCGCGATAGACTAGACTTTTTGATATCATATTAGACAGTTTCTTCTTCAACAAAAATGGAAAACGGAAATATTTATGTCTAGTGATCAGTCATCCCAAAATTACTTTGTTAAACACCACCCTGATTCCACGCACAAGTACTCTGAAGTTGAAATCAAAAATCTGCTGGAGTTCCTCATTGACAGTATCCTTGTGGTCTTTGGTGATCAGGTCTTTCAACATTCTGTTGGAATTTTCAGGCTCAGCATGAATTGTGCTCATTTGTTAGCTGACCTGTTTTTATATTCTTAAGAAGCAGAATTTATGCAAACACTTCTTTGTGAGAAGAAAACATTTCTTATTGTGACCTTCAATGCGACATTTAGACATATCGACGACGTTTTATCTATTAACAATAATAATTTTCATTCAGATATCGATTCGATATCTCTCATGCGAATCCGGGTTAGAATAGATCCTCAGTACCCCTTGCTTGTCGTAAAAGGTGACTAAATGGGACGGTCCTTCCGATGAGAAAACCGAGGTCCCGTGTCACAGCAGGTTTGGCACGATAAAGAACACTCCCTGCTCAAAGGCAATAAGCGCGAAGTATATGCCTAAATTTTGCAGCCCTTCACCGGCAATAGTGATGTCGCCATATGAGTGAAATATTCTCGAGAGGAACCTTAAACAATAATCAATCGATTCGATATATCCATGTAAACCCGATAGAAGACACCACATATTACCCCAATTCTGCTTCATACTAAGACATTTTATTGAAGATACATGTTGACAGCAAACTAACAACTCAATTTCATGATAAACGGCATGACTATAGCTTCTCCATCCTAAACTTTCCATATTTGTGTAGTAATATTTAATCATCATCTGTATATGGTGTTTATACAGTATATCTCAACTGATTCGATACGCAAGGGCTTGTTCTGCGTATGATGATTTTTTAAATCGAGGAAGGCTACTGACAAACAAGTTGATGGTGCAGTAGTTCGAACAGTCTCATCTGGGTTTTTCCCCATGCAAGTTTTTATGTTCGTTCTGTATGAACTCTTTCTGGTGTGGATAATATTTCCACGACACTTTCGGATATTTCTTGGGTTGCAGGTTGGGTGAAACATCAGCAATCTCTGTGGATGGACGTACTGCCTCGTTCAGTATGTATAAACTTTCCCTCGTCGTCCAGATCAACGTTTCTGTCTACTCCCGTTAAATTAGTCCAATCTATTTTCCATCTCCATTTCAACCACGTACTGACGAATTTCGGCTTTTGCAGTTTCGATAACGCTTTCAATTATCTCTTGTCAATGTCCATGACTTTCTGAAATTAGATTACACGGTAATGCTATATGTATGGTATAAAATGCTGCTTACATGATAAAATTACTTAAGGTATAGGGCCACTAGAGAGATACGGGTTTAGATTGAAAAGTAAAATATTCAACGAAAGGTTAGGGTTAGGAGGGTTAGGGTTCGTTGAAAGGGTGTAAAATGTAACTTACTTTTACACTTTTTTGTTACTTGAGGGGTGGATTATGCCAAAGTGTAAAATGTAACTTAATGTTGTGCAAAATTGTAAAATGTAACCCAAAAAAGATAAAATTTAGCATAGCGGACTTAGACTAAAAAGGGGAACAAAAATAGATCTACGTGTAGTTAGTACCACATGGTTACCCGGTTTTTAGCATGTTTTGGCATTATTTCTGTCCACGTTGATCGATTTCTACCAAGTAGTTTCCAAGATAGCAACGTTGCTTTACATTTTACACTTTTTTTCAAACTTATCTTACATAACGTTGTCTTCGCTTCATAACGAAAAACCCGGGGTTAGAAAAACTTTCGGTGCTTAGGTTAAAAAAAAACTAAAGTTCCTGGGGGTAGCACGCAGGTTTTTCATATGCAATTAAATTATATTGCATTTTATGTAATTTAATCCTGGGGTTAGACATATTTTGCGGAGTTTTCCTTCTCATTTCTTCCTAGCCGGATTCTTTTTCCCGACTGTAGATAACATATTTCAGTTGGAAGAAATAATTCTGCTACAATCTAAAATAATTTAGCAATGTCTATCTTGATTTTAAAGACTATCCTGAAATTGACTTTACTGTAGCCAGGAAAAACATCGTTTTATTAAGAGTTGAGTGTAGGTTTAGGTCATTGTAGGTCAGATATGTAGAGTTAGCCATTTGGGTTTGTTTGACAACGTATGCAATATTATGTAGTAAGGCTTAAGTATGTACTTGTTGTGAAAATGACCACTGTCCATAACAAACACATGTTGAATTAATGTCCTTATCCTTTTGCTGTACGTGTACTTATTAGTCCCCTACCGACGAAGTGAACCAGACTTGCCTAGATGGTCGATCAGTCTAGTGTGATGTTCATGCACTGTTAGGAGATTTGCCTTCGCAGGTCGTTAATTCAACTCCAGGTGCATCTAGGAGTGGAAGTGGGTATACAAATCACTTAATTAACTTGGTAACGCTCTGAAGCATTGCGTTTCACCAAGGATTTTGTTAACCTTAATAAAAGTGTTGACATCTGTTGAGTAGCAAGTTTTTATCGTATTTTAAAAAGTTCTTAAATGATGCAGCACGTCCTTAACATACTCTTTCTTTCAGATGCTACAAACTGCAAACAAATCCGATAATGGAGAAGAAAGAATGGAGTAAATAGAAGGACTATCTTACTTCCAAAATACTGAATGTAAGGAAAATCTACCACATACTCCAACCTTTAAAACATTGATGTGACGACGATGCTGTTCTTATGAAAGATTAATAAACATTTCACTTTGGCATTTACTATTCCCCAATCACCCCCCAAAAATAAGTCTAACAGTTGATAATTCAGGTCGAGGAAAATACGCAAAATCCGTTTACATTTCATTCATATTACAAACTTGTGACAGGAATATTCTTTTTATGGCTGTCAAGTACAACAACTGTCGAGTGTAAAACCACAAATTAGATTTAAAAGATATATACTTTGTAAACATGCAAAATGTTCATGCATAATTATTACGTACAGAGTGTGGTTAACCTCAAAGGAACATAATACACATTAGTAAGAAACCAAAAAATAATGTATGGAAAAATAGACAGATGCAATCCTAGACTTTAACATTTCATAATTATATTTCACTACAACAAAATTGAAACTGTCAAACTTCGGTTTTCTTACTAGCTATCACTTATTTAATACACTATAAACAGGGGATTTCATTTTCCTCAAAATGGGTAAATTGAACTTTCTTGAAATACATTAAAAATTTAAACTATCTTCCGTTTTACGAATGTCACTCTGCACACGATACGTTAAAAGAGCAGATGGCAATTTAAATGAATTGATTTCTCGTTGCTCACGAAGTTATGTGATAATGTACTACATCCATCACTATTCTTGTAGCAGATGCAAACAACAAGCTTTAAGTACGAGTAAATGTACTACTGGTCCCTTGAACATACACTGAGAATTGACTTCTAAAGATCGAAATATACATTTAATGTAATCCTTGGCTTCTTATAAAAACACACGTCTACTTTAGTGTCTTTTTTAAGCATGTCTGAAACCTATATAAACTCAGCATAAACTTTATTAGGTCTGATATAGATATTTTTTGTATATTAAATAAATTTGAAATGTTGACTTAAATCTATTTAATTATTTTTCGATTTATGGTCTTGGAGCCTGGTATAGTTTGCCAGCAGGTCGGTTTTACAGAATACATGGTACATACGGTATAATATTGATGGCAAAATGATGCCTGGGTCACATTTCCAAAAACGACCAGGGGCTAAAATTGGACTTCTCGGGCAACAGTCTAGAGATCGTCTACAGGGCATGGACCGATTTAAGACGGGTTTTCTAACGGGCGACCATCTTTGTTACAAGTTTTCCCCGTCGGTGGTCGATTTATTCAGTTCTACCAATCGTTGAATAGCCTGTCAACTGACTCCCAATCATCATCTGACAATTCACAGACAGTTGGATAAGTCGGTCGATTTTAGATATTCCTTTTCCCCCCAAATCAGACAACAACCACCGATGGTTGACCAAACTTCAATCGACTGATCTATTGAACTATAGTTAATTTATCGTCTGACTTCAAGGTATCACGCGGGGGCCTCCGTGGTCGAGTGGTTAGAACATCGCGCTCAATATCACACAGCTTCTCGCCTCTGGTCGGCGCGAGTTCGAATCCCGCTCGCGCCGGTAAGTGAGAAAGTTTCCCAGTTTACTTTCGGAAGGTCGGTGGTCTTTTCCCAGGTACATACATGTAGTATCTGGGTTCTTTCTTCCACCAATCAAGAACTGGGCGCCACTAGATAACTGAAAAATTGTTGATTGTGGCGGAAAACATCAAATCAATCAATCAAGTTATCACATGTACACCGATCAAAATGAACATAGTCATTTACTTCCAGTCCATATATTCAAAAGATTTTTTTTTTCATGCGCGCTGTTTCTCATCTCCTTGTTCTTTTCTCTTGATTTTTGTACTCCTGATTAGGAAATGTGTAATTTGTAGAAATAACCAATTGTGTACATAGGAACTATCTTGGGCTACTTCCAGAGGTACACTCATGCTGTTTACACACGTGTAAAAAAAACCAAAAAAAAACAACAACATAGCAGTCTTATTTTTGGGTGTAAAAAAAAAAACATTAGAAAAAACCGTGTAGGATGTTGTTTTTCTGTTGTAGGCAGGCGAGGCAGATAATATAGAACATTTCGACTGTCAAATCCCATGTGCATGAAGAAATGTTTCCTATATGAAAATACTAATCACATTGCTCTCATCAGTTTCAGAAGGTGAGAATATTTTGATGAATAATACAAAAGTTAGAGTAAATGGAAGGCTATGAAAATTTGTTACATTTTGACTTAACCTTAAACGCTTTAATAACAAAGGTGTTGAATAGCTAATATGATTGATTGATTGAATATTGTTTCATCCCTCTCGAAATGTGTTTTCGTATGAGTACTTTTCCATAGTGACGTTGATTTACAATAACTGAAACAAGGTAATAGAGGACACCTGTTATTAAATATCATACAGTATATATGTAATAGAGGACACCTGTTATTAAATATCATACAGTATATATGATGACTGTGTTAAGGCGACTTTCAGAAACTGTATTCTAATGAATCCGACTATTCGTCTATAATTGTAATCAATCAAAGGAAGAATTTTTGGATTATCATACAAATGTATTACGAAAACGGAAACGCATTTTCTTAAGTCGTAGTTATATAAAGTGTCAAAAAAATAACAAAATTACGCATGCAAGATTAATGGTGGAGCTGCAAGTTAGAGAAAGAATAACGGAAATATCCTGGTTAAAGTGTCACATAAACCTACTGACCTAAATATTAATTGTATTCCGATTTAGCATCATCCTACTTCATGGTTAAATGTTACTTTGCTATTAAATAAAAAAAAAAAAAAAAAACATTTACATCGTAGATCGATGTGATATATTTGACAAATTATGTCTGTAAACGAAACTTTGGAAGGTTAGATATTATTTGTACACTAGGTAATTAACAATGTCTGTCATTTCAGTGAGGGTATGTACTAAATGCCTTATCAAAATCATATCCTGAAGATACAGAACGTGATATCAAACATTCGGTTTTCAAAAGTGCACTGTACCTTTTTCTTCGTTTAATACTGCATTGAAAGGAGCCAGTCATTAACTTACAAAATGGTACTGTTTATTCAATAGATCAACTCTCAGTCATTAACTAACGTGACACTGCAGTATTCAGTGTAGATCTAAACCTATTTAGCTCACCTGAACCGAAGGCTCAAATGAGCTTTTCTGATCAAAACTTTCCGTCGTTGGCGTTGTTGTTGTAAACTTTTCACATTTTCATCTCCTTCTCCAGAATCACTGGATCAATTTCAACCTAACTTGACACAAAGCATCCTTGAATGACGGGGGTTCAATTTTGCTGAAATGAAGGTCCATGGGAGATAATCACAAAAATGCAAAACTACCCTTGGGCCATTTAAAATATTCTTCTAAAGAACCACTGGGCCAAAAAACTGAAATTTATATGAAAGCTTCCTGAAATAGTTGAGATTCAATTTTGTTAAAAATATTACCCCCGGGGTTATCTTGGGGCCCCAATAGGGGATCATAATTATCCATGCGAATACCGTATATAAAGAAAATCTTTTAAAATCTACTCAAGAACCACTTGGCCAGAAAAGTGGAAATTTACCTGAAAGCTTTGAATTCCTGATATAAAGCAGATTCCGGGGTAGAGTGGGGCCACAATAGGGGATCAAAGTTTAACATTTGTGACCGGTCAACAGGGGTTGCTTACTCCTCCTAGGCACCTGATCCCACCTCTGGTGTTTCCAGGGTTCCGTTTTGCCCAACTATCTATTTTGTATTGCTTATAGAAGTTGTGAGATTGATCACTGTTCGTTATCTTCACCTTGCATGTAGATATATAGAAAAATCTTCCCCAGAACCATTGGGCCAATTTCAATCAAACATTCACCAAATCAGTCTTGGGTGAAGGGGATTCAAGTTTTTTGAAATGCAGGGTCATTCCCCTTTCAAAGGAAAGGTAATCACAAAAATGCAAAGGGAGGGTGGGGTAATTAAAAAATCTTTTCAAGTACCTTTGGGTCAGAAAAGCTGGAAATTACATGAAAATTTCCTGACAAAATGGAGATTCGAGTTTGTAAAAATCATAACCCCAGGGGATAGGAGTCCCTCTCGAGAATACTTCCCTCATATGGAGACGTCACCACTGCCAGTGAAGGGCTGCAAAATTTCGGCCTATGATCGGCGCTTATGGCCATTGAGCAGGGAGGGGTTCTTATCGTGCCACACCTGCTGGGACACGGGACCTCGGTTTTTGCGGTCTCATCTGAAGGACCGCCTCATTTAGCCACTCCTACGACAAGTAAGGGGGTACTGAGGACCTATTCTAACCCGGATCCCCACGGGATGCAA